>NC_138298.1:1930000-1997500 GCF_965601325.2 Salmo salar
GGAAGCTAAGCAGGGTCGGGCCTGGTTAGTACTTGGATGGGAGACCGCCTGGGAATACCAGGTGCTGTAAGCATTTTGTCCACGAGGGTGTGCCCCTGCACTATTTCATCAGCAACACTGCCTTGTAGTAAGCATTTAATGATGAATTGACTAAATGCAGCTTCCTGCCTTTTTAATAGGATCAAATTTCCTTGTGTTTTCAATTAGCATCTGCCTTGTATTTATAAGACAAACAAGAATATTGTTGCTGAATGCAGCTTGTGTGTGCTTTGTGCTCCTTTGCCCTGTTCAAATGATGAAAGGAAATAAAGTTTGTATTTTATCCAACTACCTGTGCTAAAAAGTGATGGGAACAGTGTTTGTAATTTCTTCTACTTTTTCAGTGACACAAAGTTCAAGCTGCTTATCTAATTGGTGAAAATGCAATGTCTGTTTATCACACTCACTTTGACTATATATGTTGTAGCAAGAGATTGTTTCTCGCTTACGGCCATACCAGCCTGGGTACGCCCGATCTCGTCTGATCTCGGAAGCTAAGCAGGGTCGGGCCTGGTTAGTACTTGGATGGGAGACCGCTTGGGAATACCAGGTGCTGTAAGCATTTTGTCCACGAGGGTGTGCCCCTGCACTATTTCATCAGCAACACTGCCTTGTAGTAAGCATTTAATGATGAATTGACTAAATGCAGCTTCCTGCCTTTTTAATAGGATCAAATTTCCTTGTGTTTTCAATTAGCATCTGCCTTGTATTTATAAGACAAACAAGAATATTGTTGCTGAATGCAGCTTGTGTGTGCTTTGTGCTCCTTTGCCCTGTTCAAATGATGAAAGGAAATAAAGTTTGTATTTTATCCAACTACCTGTGGTAAAAAGTGATGGGAACAGTGTTTGTAATTTCTTCTACTTTTTCAGTGACACAAAGTTCAAGCTGCTTATCTAATTGGTGAAAATGCAATGTCTGTTTATCACACTCACTTTGACTATATATGTTGTAGCAAGAGATTTTTTCTCGCTTACGGCCATACCAGCCTGGGTACGCCCGATCTCGTCTGATCTCGGAAGCTAAGCAGGGTCGGGCCTGGTTAGTACTTGGATGGGAGACCGCCTGGGAATACCAGGTGCTGTAAGCATTTTGTCCACGAGGGTGTGCTCTTGCACTATTTCATCAGCAACACTGCCTTGTATTAAGCATTTAATGATGAATTGACTAAATGTCTGTTTTATCAGACTCACTTTGACTATATATGTTGTAGCAAGAGATTGTTTCTCGCTTACGGCCATACCAGCCTGGGTACGCCCGATCTCGTCTGATCTCGGAAGCTAAGCAGGGTCGGGCCTGGTTAGTACTTGGATGGGAGACCGCCTGGGAATACCAGGTGCTGTAAGCATTTTGTCCACGAGGGTGTGCCCCTGCACTATTTCATCAGCAACACTGCCTTGTAGTAAGCATTTAATGATGAATTGACTAAATGCAGCTTCCTGCCTTTTTAATAGGATCAAATTTCCTTGTGTTTTCAATTAGCATCTGCCTTGTATTTATAAGACAAACAAGAATATTGTTGCTGAATGCAGCTTGTGTGTGCTTTGTGCTCCTTTGCCCTGTTCAAATGATGAAAGGAAATAAAGTTTGTATTTTATCCAACTACCTGTGCTAAAAAGTGATGGAAACAGTGTTTGTAATTTCTTCTACTTTTTCAGTGACACAAAGTTCAAGCTGCTTATCTAATTGGTGAAAATGCAATGTCTGTTTATCACACTCACTTTGACTATATATGTTGTAGCAAGAGATTGTTTCTCGCTTACGGCCATACCAGCCTGGGTACGCCCGATCTCGTCTGATCTCGGAAGCTAAGCAGGGTCGGGCCTGGTTAGTACTTGGATGGGAGACCGCCTGGGAATACCAGGTGCTGTAAGCATTTTGTCCACGAGGGTGTGCCCCTGCACTATTTCATCAGCAACACTGCCTTGTAGTAAGCATTTAATGATGAATTGACTAAATGCAGCTTCCTGCCTTTTTAATAGGATCAAATTTCCTTGTGTTTTCAATTAGCATCTGCCTTGTATTTATAAGACAAACAAGAATATTGTTGCTGAATGCAGCTTGTGTGTGCTTTGTGCTCCTTTGCCCTGTTCAAATGATGAAAGGAAATAAAGTTTGTATTTTATCCAACTACCTGTGCTAAAAAGTGATGGGAACAGTGTTTGTAATTTCTTCTACTTTTTCAGTGACACAAAGTTCAAGCTGCTTATCTAATTGGTGAAAATGCAATGTCTGTTTATCACACTCACTTTGACTATATATGTTGTAGCAAGAGATTGTTTCTCGCTTACGGCCATACCAGCCTGGGTACGCCCGATCTCGTCTGATCTCGGAAGCTAAGCAGGGTCGGGCCTGGTTAGTACTTGGATGGGAGACCGCCTGGGAATACCAGGTGCTGTAAGCATTTTGTCCACGAGGGTGTGCCCCTGCACTATTTCATCAGCAACACTGCCTTGTAGTAAGCATTTAATGATGAATTGACTAAATGCAGCTTCCTGCCTTTTTAATAGGATCAAATTTCCTTGTGTTTTCAATTAGCATCTGCCTTGTATTTATAAGACAAACAAGAATATTGTTGCTGAATGCAGCTTGTGTGTGCTTTGTGCTCCTTTGCCCTGTTCAAATGATGAAAGGAAATAAAGTTTGTATTTTATCCAACTACCTGTGGTAAAAAGTGATGGGAACAGTGTTTGTAATTTCTTCTACTTTTTCAGTGACACAAAGTTCAAGCTGCTTATCTAATTGGTGAAAATGCAATGTCTGTTTATCACACTCACTTTGACTATATATGTTGTAGCAAGAGATTTTTTCTCGCTTACGGCCATACCAGCCTGGGTACGCCCGATCTCGTCTGATCTCGGAAGCTAAGCAGGGTCGGGCCTGGTTAGTACTTGGATGGGAGACCGCCTGGGAATACCAGGTGCTGTAAGCATTTTGTCCACGAGGGTGTGCTCTTGCACTATTTCATCAGCAACACTGCCTTGTATTAAGCATTTAATGATGAATTGACTAAATGTCTGTTTTATCAGACTCACTTTGACTATATATGTTGTAGCAAGAGATTGTTTCTCGCTTACGGCCATACCAGCCTGGGTACGCCCGATCTCGTCTGATCTCGGAAGCTAAGCAGGGTCGGGCCTGGTTAGTACTTGGATGGGAGACCGCCTGGGAATACCAGGTGCTGTAAGCATTTTGTCCACGAGGGTGTGCCCCTGCACTATTTCATCAGCAACACTGCCTTGTAGTAAGCATTTAATGATGAATTGACTAAATGCAGCTTCCTGCCTTTTTAATAGGATCAAATTTCCTTGTGTTTTCAATTAGCATCTGCCTTGTATTTATAAGACAAACAAGAATATTGTTGCTGAATGCAGCTTGTGTGTGCTTTGTGCTCCTTTGCCCTGTTCAAATGATGAAAGGAAATAAAGTTTGTATTTTATCCAACTACCTGTGCTAAAAAGTGATGGAAACAGTGTTTGTAATTTCTTCTACTTTTTCAGTGACACAAAGTTCAAGCTGCTTATCTAATTGGTGAAAATGCAATGTCTGTTTATCACACTCACTTTGACTATATATGTTGTAGCAAGAGATTGTTTCTCGCTTACGGCCATACCAGCCTGGGTACGCCCGATCTCGTCTGATCTCGGAAGCTAAGCAGGGTCGGGCCTGGTTAGTACTTGGATGGGAGACCGCCTGGGAATACCAGGTGCTGTAAGCATTTTGTCCACGAGGGTGTGCCCCTGCACTATTTCATCAGCAACACTGCCTTGTAGTAAGCATTTAATGATGAATTGACTAAATGCAGCTTCCTGCCTTTTTAATAGGATCAAATTTCCTTGTGTTTTCAATTAGCATCTGCCTTGTATTTATAAGACAAACAAGAATATTGTTGCTGAATGCAGCTTGTGTGTGCTTTGTGCTCCTTTGCCCTGTTCAAATGATGAAAGGAAATAAAGTTTGTATTTTATCCAACTACCTGTGGTAAAAAGTGATGGGAACAGTGTTTGTAATTTCTTCTACTTTTTCAGTGACACAAAGTTCAAGCTGCTTATCTAATTGGTGAAAATGCAATGTCTGTTTATCACACTCACTTTGACTATATATGTTGTAGCAAGAGATTTTTTCTCGCTTACGGCCATACCAGCCTGGGTACGCCCGATCTCGTCTGATCTCGGAAGCTAAGCAGGGTCGGGCCTGGTTAGTACTTGGATGGGAGACCGCCTGGGAATACCAGGTGCTGTAAGCATTTTGTCCACGAGGGTGTGCTCTTGCACTATTTCATCAGCAACACTGCCTTGTATTAAGCATTTAATGATGAATTGACTAAATGTCTGTTTTATCAGACTCACTTTGACTATATATGTTGTAGCAAGAGATTGTTTCTCGCTTACGGCCATACCAGCCTGGGTACGCCCGATCTCGTCTGATCTCGGAAGCTAAGCAGGGTCGGGCCTGGTTAGTACTTGGATGGGAGACCGCCTGGGAATACCAGGTGCTGTAAGCATTTTGTCCACGAGGGTGTGCCCCTGCACTATTTCATCAGCAACACTGCCTTGTAGTAAGCATTTAATGATGAATTGACTAAATGCAGCTTCCTGCCTTTTTAATAGGATCAAATTTCCTTGTGTTTTCAATTAGCATCTGCCTTGTATTTATAAGACAAACAAGAATATTGTTGCTGAATGCAGCTTGTGTGTGCTTTGTGCTCCTTTGACCTGTTCAAATGATGAAAGGAAATAAAGTTTGTATTTTATCCAACTACCTGTGCTAAAAAGTGATGGGAACAGTGTTTGTAATTTCTTCTACTTTTTCAGTGACACAAAGTTCAAGCTGCTTATCTAATTGGTGAAAATGCAATGTCTGTTTATCACACTCACTTTGACTATATATATTGTAGCAAGAGATTGTTTCTCGCTTACGGCCATACCAGCCTGGGTACACCCGATCTCGTCTGATCTCGGAAGCTAAGCAGGGTCGGGCCTGGTTAGTACTTGGATGGGAGACCGCCTGGGAATACCAGGTGCTGTAAGCATTTTGTCCACGAGGGTGTGCTCTTGCACTATTTCATCAGCAACACTGCCTTGTAGTAAGCATTTAATGATGAATTGTCTAAATGTCTGTTTTATCAGACTCACTTTGACTATATATGTTGTTGCAAGAGATTGTTTCTCGCTTACGGCCATACCAGCCTGGGTACGCCCGATCTCGTCTGATCTCGGAAGCTAAGCAGGGTCGGGCCTGGTTAGTACTTGGATGGGAGACCGCCTGGGAATACCAGGTGCTGTAAGCATTTTGTCCACGAGGGTGTGCCCCTGCACTATTTCATCAGCAACACTGCCTTGTAGTAAGCATTTAATGATGAATTGACTAAATGCAGCTTCCTGCCTTTTTAATAGGATCAAATTTCCTTGTGTTTTCAATTAGCATCTGCCTTGTATTTATAAGACAAACAAGAATATTGTTGCTGAATGCAGCTTGTGTGTGCTTTGTGCTCCTTTGCCCTGTTCAAATGATGAAAGGAAATAAAGTTTGTATTTTATCCAACTACCTGTGCTAAAAAGTGATGGGAACAGTGTTTGTAATTTCTTCTACTTTTTCAGTGACACAAAGTTCAAGCTGCTTATCTAATTGGTGAAAATGCAATGTCTGTTTATCACACTCACTTTGACTATATATGTTGTAGCAAGAGATTGTTTCTCGCTTACGGCCATACCAGCCTGGGTACGCCCGATCTCGTCTGATCTCGGAAGCTAAGCAGGGTCGGGCCTGGTTAGTACTTGGATGGGAGACCGCCTGGGAATACCAGGTGCTGTAAGCATTTTGTCCACGAGGGTGTGCTCTTGCACTATTTCATCAGCAACACTGCCTTGTATTAAGCATTTAATGATGAATTGACTAAATGTCTGTTTTATCAGACTCACTTTGACTATATATGTTGTAGCAAGAGATTGTTTCTCGCTTACGGCCATACCAGCCTGGGTACGCCCGATCTCGTCTGATCTCGGAAGCTAAGCAGGGTCGGGCCTGGTTAGTACTTGGATGGGAGACCGCCTGGGAATACCAGGTGCTGTAAGCATTTTGTCCACGAGGGTGTGCCCCTGCACTATTTCATCAGCAACACTGCCTTGTAGTAAGCATTTAATGATGAATTGACTAAATGCAGCTTCCTGCCTTTTTAATAGGATCAAATTTCCTTGTGTTTTCAATTAGCATCTGCCTTGTATTTATAAGACAAACAAGAATATTGTTGCTGAATGCAGCTTGTGTGTGCTTTGTGCTCCTTTGCCCTGTTCAAATGATGAAAGGAAATAAAGTTTGTATTTTATCCAACTACCTGTGCTAAAAAGTGATGGGAACAGTGTTTGTAATTTCTTCTACTTTTTCAGTGACACAAAGTTCAAGCTGCTTATCTAATTGGTGAAAATGCAATGTCTGTTTATCACACTCACTTTGACTATATATGTTGTAGCAAGAGATTGTTTCTCGCTTACGGCCATACCAGCCTGGGTACGCCCGATCTCGTCTGATCTCGGAAGCTAAGCAGGGTCGGGCCTGGTTAGTACTTGGATGGGAGACCGCCTGGGAATACCAGGTGCTGTAAGCATTTTGTCCACGAGGGTGTGCCCCTGCACTATTTCATCAGCAACACTGCCTTGTAGTAAGCATTTAATGATGAATTGACTAAATGCAGCTTCCTGCCTTTTTAATAGGATCAAATTTCCTTGTGTTTTCAATTAGCATCTGCCTTGTATTTATAAGACAAACAAGAATATTGTTGCTGAATGCAGCTTGTGTGTGCTTTGTGCTCCTTTGCCCTGTTCAAATGATGAAAGGAAATAAAGTTTGTATTTTATCCAACTACCTGTGCTAAAAAGTGATGGGAACAGTGTTTGTAATTTCTTCTACTTTTTCAGTGACACAAAGTTCAAGCTGCTTATCTAATTGGTGAAAATGCAATGTCTGTTTATCACACTCACTTTGACTATATATGTTGTAGCAAGAGATTTTTTCTCGCTTACGGCCATACCAGCCTGGGTACGCCCGATCTCGTCTGATCTCGGAAGCTAAGCAGGGTCGGGCCTGGTTAGTACTTGGATGGGAGACCGCCTGGGAATACCAGGTGCTGTAAGCATTTTGTCCACGAGGGTGTGCTCTTGCACTATTTCATCAGCAACACTGCCTTGTATTAAGCATTTAATGATGAATTGACTAAATGTCTGTTTTATCAGACTCACTTTGACTATATATGTTGTAGCAAGAGATTGTTTCTCGCTTACGGCCATACCAGCCTGGGTACGCCCGATCTCGTCTGATCTCGGAAGCTAAGCAGGGTCGGGCCTGGTTAGTACTTGGATGGGAGACCGCCTGGGAATACCAGGTGCTGTAAGCATTTTGTCCACGAGGGTGTGCCCCTGCACTATTTCATCAGCAACACTGCCTTGTAGTAAGCATTTAATGATGAATTGACTAAATGCAGCTTCCTGCCTTTTTAATAGGATCAAATTTCCTTGTGTTTTCAATTAGCATCTGCCTTGTATTTATAAGACAAACAAGAATATTGTTGCTGAATGCAGCTTGTGTGTGCTTTGTGCTCCTTTGACCTGTTCAAATGATGAAAGGAAATAAAGTTTGTATTTTATCCAACTACCTGTGCTAAAAAGTGATGGGAACAGTGTTTGTAATTTCTTCTACTTTTTCAGTGACACAAAGTTCAAGCTGCTTATCTAATTGGTGAAAATGCAATGTCTGTTTATCACACTCACTTTGACTATATATATTGTAGCAAGAGATTGTTTCTCGCTTACGGCCATACCAGCCTGGGTACACCCGATCTCGTCTGATCTCGGAAGCTAAGCAGGGTCGGGCCTGGTTAGTACTTGGATGGGAGACCGCCTGGGAATACCAGGTGCTGTAAGCATTTTGTCCACGAGGGTGTGCCCCTGCACTATTTCATCAGCAACACTGCCTTGTAGTAAGCATTTAATGATGAATTGACTAAATGCAGCTTCCTGCCTTTTTAATAGGATCAAATTTCCTTGTGTTTTCAATTAGCATCTGCCTTGTATTTATAAGACAAACAAGAATATTGTTGCTGAATGCAGCTTGTGTGTGCTTTGTGCTCCTTTGCCCTGTTCAAATGATGAAAGGAAATAAAGTTTGTATTTTATCCAACTACCTGTGGTAAAAAGTGATGGGAACAGTGTTTGTAATTTCTTCTACTTTTTCAGTGACACAAAGTTCAAGCTGCTTATCTAATTGGTGAAAATGCAATGTCTGTTTATCACACTCACTTTGACTATATATGTTGTAGCAAGAGATTTTTTCTCGCTTACGGCCATACCAGCCTGGGTACGCCCGATCTCGTCTGATCTCGGAAGCTAAGCAGGGTCGGGCCTGGTTAGTACTTGGATGGGAGACCGCCTGGGAATACCAGGTGCTGTAAGCATTTTGTCCACGAGGGTGTGCTCTTGCACTATTTCATCAGCAACACTGCCTTGTATTAAGCATTTAATGATGAATTGACTAAATGTCTGTTTTATCAGACTCACTTTGACTATATATGTTGTAGCAAGAGATTGTTTCTCGCTTACGGCCATACCAGCCTGGGTACGCCCGATCTCGTCTGATCTCGGAAGCTAAGCAGGGTCGGGCCTGGTTAGTACTTGGATGGGAGACCGCCTGGGAATACCAGGTGCTGTAAGCATTTTGTCCACGAGGGTGTGCCCCTGCACTATTTCATCAGCAACACTGCCTTGTAGTAAGCATTTAATGATGAATTGACTAAATGCAGCTTCCTGCCTTTTTAATAGGATCAAATTTCCTTGTGTTTTCAATTAGCATCTGCCTTGTATTTATAAGACAAACAAGAATATTGTTGCTGAATGCAGCTTGTGTGTGCTTTGTGCTCCTTTGCCCTGTTCAAATGATGAAAGGAAATAAAGTTTGTATTTTATCCAACTACCTGTGCTAAAAAGTGATGGAAACAGTGTTTGTAATTTCTTCTACTTTTTCAGTGACACAAAGTTCAAGCTGCTTATCTAATTGGTGAAAATGCAATGTCTGTTTATCACACTCACTTTGACTATATATGTTGTAGCAAGAGATTGTTTCTCGCTTACGGCCATACCAGCCTGGGTACGCCCGATCTCGTCTGATCTCGGAAGCTAAGCAGGGTCGGGCCTGGTTAGTACTTGGATGGGAGACCGCCTGGGAATACCAGGTGCTGTAAGCATTTTGTCCACGAGGGTGTGCCCCTGCACTATTTCATCAGCAACACTGCCTTGTAGTAAGCATTTAATGATGAATTGACTAAATGCAGCTTCCTGCCTTTTTAATAGGATCAAATTTCCTTGTGTTTTCAATTAGCATCTGCCTTGTATTTATAAGACAAACAAGAATATTGTTGCTGAATGCAGCTTGTGTGTGCTTTGTGCTCCTTTGCCCTGTTCAAATGATGAAAGGAAATAAAGTTTGTATTTTATCCAACTACCTGTGGTAAAAAGTGATGGGAACAGTGTTTGTAATTTCTTCTACTTTTTCAGTGACACAAAGTTCAAGCTGCTTATCTAATTGGTGAAAATGCAATGTCTGTTTATCACACTCACTTTGACTATATATGTTGTAGCAAGAGATTTTTTCTCGCTTACGGCCATACCAGCCTGGGTACGCCCGATCTCGTCTGATCTCGGAAGCTAAGCAGGGTCGGGCCTGGTTAGTACTTGGATGGGAGACCGCCTGGGAATACCAGGTGCTGTAAGCATTTTGTCCACGAGGGTGTGCTCTTGCACTATTTCATCAGCAACACTGCCTTGTATTAAGCATTTAATGATGAATTGACTAAATGTCTGTTTTATCAGACTCACTTTGACTATATATGTTGTAGCAAGAGATTGTTTCTCGCTTACGGCCATACCAGCCTGGGTACGCCCGATCTCGTCTGATCTCGGAAGCTAAGCAGGGTCGGGCCTGGTTAGTACTTGGATGGGAGACCGCCTGGGAATACCAGGTGCTGTAAGCATTTTGTCCACGAGGGTGTGCCCCTGCACTATTTCATCAGCAACACTGCCTTGTAGTAAGCATTTAATGATGAATTGACTAAATGCAGCTTCCTGCCTTTTTAATAGGATCAAATTTCCTTGTGTTTTCAATTAGCATCTGCCTTGTATTTATAAGACAAACAAGAATATTGTTGCTGAATGCAGCTTGTGTGTGCTTTGTGCTCCTTTGCCCTGTTCAAATGATGAAAGGAAATAAAGTTTGTATTTTATCCAACTACCTGTGCTAAAAAGTGATGGAAACAGTGTTTGTAATTTCTTCTACTTTTTCAGTGACACAAAGTTCAAGCTGCTTATCTAATTGGTGAAAATGCAATGTCTGTTTATCACACTCACTTTGACTATATATGTTGTAGCAAGAGATTGTTTCTCGCTTACGGCCATACCAGCCTGGGTACGCCCGATCTCGTCTGATCTCGGAAGCTAAGCAGGGTCGGGCCTGGTTAGTACTTGGATGGGAGACCGCCTGGGAATACCAGGTGCTGTAAGCATTTTGTCCACGAGGGTGTGCCCCTGCACTATTTCATCAGCAACACTGCCTTGTAGTAAGCATTTAATGATGAATTGACTAAATGCAGCTTCCTGCCTTTTTAATAGGATCAAATTTCCTTGTGTTTTCAATTAGCATCTGCCTTGTATTTATAAGACAAACAAGAATATTGTTGCTGAATGCAGCTTGTGTGTGCTTTGTGCTCCTTTGCCCTGTTCAAATGATGAAAGGAAATAAAGTTTGTATTTTATCCAACTACCTGTGCTAAAAAGTGATGGAAACAGTGTTTGTAATTTCTTCTACTTTTTCAGTGACACAAAGTTCAAGCTGCTTATCTAATTGGTGAAAATGCAATGTCTGTTTATCACACTCACTTTGACTATATATGTTGTAGCAAGAGATTGTTTCTCGCTTACGGCCATACCAGCCTGGGTACGCCCGATCTCGTCTGATCTCGGAAGCTAAGCAGGGTCGGGCCTGGTTAGTACTTGGATGGGAGACCGCCTGGGAATACCAGGTGCTGTAAGCATTTTGTCCACGAGGGTGTGCCCCTGCACTATTTCATCAGCAACACTGCCTTGTAGTAAGCATTTAATGATGAATTGACTAAATGCAGCTTCCTGCCTTTTTAATAGGATCAAATTTCCTTGTGTTTTCAATTAGCATCTGCCTTGTATTTATAAGACAAACAAGAATATTGTTGCTGAATGCAGCTTGTGTGTGCTTTGTGCTCCTTTGCCCTGTTCAAATGATGAAAGGAAATAAAGTTTGTATTTTATCCAACTACCTGTGGTAAAAAGTGATGGGAACAGTGTTTGTAATTTCTTCTACTTTTTCAGTGACACAAAGTTCAAGCTGCTTATCTAATTGGTGAAAATGCAATGTCTGTTTATCACACTCACTTTGACTATATATGTTGTAGCAAGAGATTTTTTCTCGCTTACGGCCATACCAGCCTGGGTACGCCCGATCTCGTCTGATCTCGGAAGCTAAGCAGGGTCGGGCCTGGTTAGTACTTGGATGGGAGACCGCCTGGGAATACCAGGTGCTGTAAGCATTTTGTCCACGAGGGTGTGCTCTTGCACTATTTCATCAGCAACACTGCCTTGTATTAAGCATTTAATGATGAATTGACTAAATGTCTGTTTTATCAGACTCACTTTGACTATATATGTTGTAGCAAGAGATTGTTTCTCGCTTACGGCCATACCAGCCTGGGTACGCCCGATCTCGTCTGATCTCGGAAGCTAAGCAGGGTCGGGCCTGGTTAGTACTTGGATGGGAGACCGCCTGGGAATACCAGGTGCTGTAAGCATTTTGTCCACGAGGGTGTGCCCCTGCACTATTTCATCAGCAACACTGCCTTGTAGTAAGCATTTAATGATGAATTGACTAAATGCAGCTTCCTGCCTTTTTAATAGGATCAAATTTCCTTGTGTTTTCAATTAGCATCTGCCTTGTATTTATAAGACAAACAAGAATATTGTTGCTGAATGCAGCTTGTGTGTGCTTTGTGCTCCTTTGCCCTGTTCAAATGATGAAAGGAAATAAAGTTTGTATTTTATCCAACTACCTGTGCTAAAAAGTGATGGAAACAGTGTTTGTAATTTCTTCTACTTTTTCAGTGACACAAAGTTCAAGCTGCTTATCTAATTGGTGAAAATGCAATGTCTGTTTATCACACTCACTTTGACTATATATGTTGTAGCAAGAGATTGTTTCTCGCTTACGGCCATACCAGCCTGGGTACGCCCGATCTCGTCTGATCTCGGAAGCTAAGCAGGGTCGGGCCTGGTTAGTACTTGGATGGGAGACCGCCTGGGAATACCAGGTGCTGTAAGCATTTTGTCCACGAGGGTGTGCCCCTGCACTATTTCATCAGCAACACTGCCTTGTAGTAAGCATTTAATGATGAATTGACTAAATGCAGCTTCCTGCCTTTTTAATAGGATCAAATTTCCTTGTGTTTTCAATTAGCATCTGCCTTGTATTTATAAGACAAACAAGAATATTGTTGCTGAATGCAGCTTGTGTGTGCTTTGTGCTCCTTTGCCCTGTTCAAATGATGAAAGGAAATAAAGTTTGTATTTTATCCAACTACCTGTGCTAAAAAGTGATGGGAACAGTGTTTGTAATTTCTTCTACTTTTTCAGTGACACAAAGTTCAAGCTGCTTATCTAATTGGTGAAAATGCAATGTCTGTTTATCACACTCACTTTGACTATATATGTTGTAGCAAGAGATTTTTTCTCGCTTACGGCCATACCAGCCTGGGTACGCCCGATCTCGTCTGATCTCGGAAGCTAAGCAGGGTCGGGCCTGGTTAGTACTTGGATGGGAGACCGCCTGGGAATACCAGGTGCTGTAAGCATTTTGTCCACGAGGGTGTGCTCTTGCACTATTTCATCAGCAACACTGCCTTGTATTAAGCATTTAATGATGAATTGACTAAATGTCTGTTTTATCAGACTCACTTTGACTATATATGTTGTAGCAAGAGATTGTTTCTCGCTTACGGCCATACCAGCCTGGGTACGCCCGATCTCGTCTGATCTCGGAAGCTAAGCAGGGTCGGGCCTGGTTAGTACTTGGATGGGAGACCGCCTGGGAATACCAGGTGCTGTAAGCATTTTGTCCACGAGGGTGTGCCCCTGCACTATTTCATCAGCAACACTGCCTTGTAGTAAGCATTTAATGATGAATTGACTAAATGCAGCTTCCTGCCTTTTTAATAGGATCAAATTTCCTTGTGTTTTCAATTAGCATCTGCCTTGTATTTATAAGACAAACAAGAATATTGTTGCTGAATGCAGCTTGTGTGTGCTTTGTGCTCCTTTGACCTGTTCAAATGATGAAAGGAAATAAAGTTTGTATTTTATCCAACTACCTGTGCTAAAAAGTGATGGGAACAGTGTTTGTAATTTCTTCTACTTTTTCAGTGACACAAAGTTCAAGCTGCTTATCTAATTGGTGAAAATGCAATGTCTGTTTATCACACTCACTTTGACTATATATATTGTAGCAAGAGATTGTTTCTCGCTTACGGCCATACCAGCCTGGGTACACCCGATCTCGTCTGATCTCGGAAGCTAAGCAGGGTCGGGCCTGGTTAGTACTTGGATGGGAGACCGCCTGGGAATACCAGGTGCTGTAAGCATTTTGTCCACGAGGGTGTGCTCTTGCACTATTTCATCAGCAACACTGCCTTGTATTAAGCATTTAATGATGAATTGACTAAATGTCTGTTTTATCAGACTCACTTTGACTATATATGTTGTAGCAAGAGATTGTTTCTCGCTTACGGCCATACCAGCCTGGGTACGCCCGATCTCGTCTGATCTCGGAAGCTAAGCAGGGTCGGGCCTGGTTAGTACTTGGATGGGAGACCGCCTGGGAATACCAGGTGCTGTAAGCATTTTGTCCACGAGGGTGTGCCCCTGCACTATTTCATCAGCAACACTGCCTTGTAGTAAGCATTTAATGATGAATTGACTAAATGCAGCTTCCTGCCTTTTTAATAGGATCAAATTTCCTTGTGTTTTCAATTAGCATCTGCCTTGTATTTATAAGACAAACAAGAATATTGTTGCTGAATGCAGCTTGTGTGTGCTTTGTGCTCCTTTGCCCTGTTCAAATGATGAAAGGAAATAAAGTTTGTATTTTATCCAACTACCTGTGCTAAAAAGTGATGGGAACAGTGTTTGTAATTTCTTCTACTTTTTCAGTGACACAAAGTTCAAGCTGCTTATCTAATTGGTGAAAATGCAATGTCTGTTTATCACACTCACTTTGACTATATATGTTGTAGCAAGAGATTGTTTCTCGCTTACGGCCATACCAGCCTGGGTACGCCCGATCTCGTCTGATCTCGGAAGCTAAGCAGGGTCGGGCCTGGTTAGTACTTGGATGGGAGACCGCCTGGGAATACCAGGTGCTGTAAGCATTTTGTCCACGAGGGTGTGCCCCTGCACTATTTCATCAGCAACACTGCCTTGTAGTAAGCATTTAATGATGAATTGACTAAATGCAGCTTCCTGCCTTTTTAATAGGATCAAATTTCCTTGTGTTTTCAATTAGCATCTGCCTTGTATTTATAAGACAAACAAGAATATTGTTGCTGAATGCAGCTTGTGTGTGCTTTGTGCTCCTTTGCCCTGTTCAAATGATGAAAGGAAATAAAGTTTGTATTTTATCCAACTACCTGTGCTAAAAAGTGATGGGAACAGTGTTTGTAATTTCTTCTACTTTTTCAGTGACACAAAGTTCAAGCTGCTTATCTAATTGGTGAAAATGCAATGTCTGTTTATCACACTCACTTTGACTATATATGTTGTAGCAAGAGATTTTTTCTCGCTTACGGCCATACCAGCCTGGGTACGCCCGATCTCGTCTGATCTCGGAAGCTAAGCAGGGTCGGGCCTGGTTAGTACTTGGATGGGAGACCGCCTGGGAATACCAGGTGCTGTAAGCATTTTGTCCACGAGGGTGTGCTCTTGCACTATTTCATCAGCAACACTGCCTTGTATTAAGCATTTAATGATGAATTGACTAAATGTCTGTTTTATCAGACTCACTTTGACTATATATGTTGTAGCAAGAGATTGTTTCTCGCTTACGGCCATACCAGCCTGGGTACGCCCGATCTCGTCTGATCTCGGAAGCTAAGCAGGGTCGGGCCTGGTTAGTACTTGGATGGGAGACCGCCTGGGAATACCAGGTGCTGTAAGCATTTTGTCCACGAGGGTGTGCCCCTGCACTATTTCATCAGCAACACTGCCTTGTAGTAAGCATTTAATGATGAATTGACTAAATGCAGCTTCCTGCCTTTTTAATAGGATCAAATTTCCTTGTGTTTTCAATTAGCATCTGCCTTGTATTTATAAGACAAACAAGAATATTGTTGCTGAATGCAGCTTGTGTGTGCTTTGTGCTCCTTTGACCTGTTCAAATGATGAAAGGAAATAAAGTTTGTATTTTATCCAACTACCTGTGCTAAAAAGTGATGGGAACAGTGTTTGTAATTTCTTCTACTTTTTCAGTGACACAAAGTTCAAGCTGCTTATCTAATTGGTGAAAATGCAATGTCTGTTTATCACACTCACTTTGACTATATATATTGTAGCAAGAGATTGTTTCTCGCTTACGGCCATACCAGCCTGGGTACACCCGATCTCGTCTGATCTCGGAAGCTAAGCAGGGTCGGGCCTGGTTAGTACTTGGATGGGAGACCGCCTGGGAATACCAGGTGCTGTAAGCATTTTGTCCACGAGGGTGTGCTCTTGCACTATTTCATCAGCAACACTGCCTTGTAGTAAGCATTTAATGATGAATTGTCTAAATGTCTGTTTTATCAGACTCACTTTGACTATATATGTTGTTGCAAGAGATTGTTTCTCGCTTACGGCCATACCAGCCTGGGTACGCCCGATCTCGTCTGATCTCGGAAGCTAAGCAGGGTCGGGCCTGGTTAGTACTTGGATGGGAGACCGCCTGGGAATACCAGGTGCTGTAAGCATTTTGTCCACGAGGGTGTGCCCCTGCACTATTTCATCAGCAACACTGCCTTGTAGTAAGCATTTAATGATGAATTGACTAAATGCAGCTTCCTGCCTTTTTAATAGGATCAAATTTCCTTGTGTTTTCAATTAGCATCTGCCTTGTATTTATAAGACAAACAAGAATATTGTTGCTGAATGCAGCTTGTGTGTGCTTTGTGCTCCTTTGCCCTGTTCAAATGATGAAAGGAAATAAAGTTTGTATTTTATCCAACTACCTGTGCTAAAAAGTGATGGGAACAGTGTTTGTAATTTCTTCTACTTTTTCAGTGACACAAAGTTCAAGCTGCTTATCTAATTGGTGAAAATGCAATGTCTGTTTATCACACTCACTTTGACTATATATGTTGTAGCAAGAGATTGTTTCTCGCTTACGGCCATACCAGCCTGGGTACGCCCGATCTCGTCTGATCTCGGAAGCTAAGCAGGGTCGGGCCTGGTTAGTACTTGGATGGGAGACCGCCTGGGAATACCAGGTGCTGTAAGCATTTTGTCCACGAGGGTGTGCTCTTGCACTATTTCATCAGCAACACTGCCTTGTATTAAGCATTTAATGATGAATTGACTAAATGTCTGTTTTATCAGACTCACTTTGACTATATATGTTGTAGCAAGAGATTGTTTCTCGCTTACGGCCATACCAGCCTGGGTACGCCCGATCTCGTCTGATCTCGGAAGCTAAGCAGGGTCGGGCCTGGTTAGTACTTGGATGGGAGACCGCCTGGGAATACCAGGTGCTGTAAGCATTTTGTCCACGAGGGTGTGCCCCTGCACTATTTCATCAGCAACACTGCCTTGTAGTAAGCATTTAATGATGAATTGACTAAATGCAGCTTCCTGCCTTTTTAATAGGATCAAATTTCCTTGTGTTTTCAATTAGCATCTGCCTTGTATTTATAAGACAAACAAGAATATTGTTGCTGAATGCAGCTTGTGTGTGCTTTGTGCTCCTTTGCCCTGTTCAAATGATGAAAGGAAATAAAGTTTGTATTTTATCCAACTACCTGTGCTAAAAAGTGATGGGAACAGTGTTTGTAATTTCTTCTACTTTTTCAGTGACACAAAGTTCAAGCTGCTTATCTAATTGGTGAAAATGCAATGTCTGTTTATCACACTCACTTTGACTATATATGTTGTAGCAAGAGATTGTTTCTCGCTTACGGCCATACCAGCCTGGGTACGCCCGATCTCGTCTGATCTCGGAAGCTAAGCAGGGTCGGGCCTGGTTAGTACTTGGATGGGAGACCGCCTGGGAATACCAGGTGCTGTAAGCATTTTGTCCACGAGGGTGTGCCCCTGCACTATTTCATCAGCAACACTGCCTTGTAGTAAGCATTTAATGATGAATTGACTAAATGCAGCTTCCTGCCTTTTTAATAGGATCAAATTTCCTTGTGTTTTCAATTAGCATCTGCCTTGTATTTATAAGACAAACAAGAATATTGTTGCTGAATGCAGCTTGTGTGTGCTTTGTGCTCCTTTGCCCTGTTCAAATGATGAAAGGAAATAAAGTTTGTATTTTATCCAACTACCTGTGCTAAAAAGTGATGGGAACAGTGTTTGTAATTTCTTCTACTTTTTCAGTGACACAAAGTTCAAGCTGCTTATCTAATTGGTGAAAATGCAATGTCTGTTTATCACACTCACTTTGACTATATATGTTGTAGCAAGAGATTGTTTCTCGCTTACGGCCATACCAGCCTGGGTACGCCCGATCTCGTCTGATCTCGGAAGCTAAGCAGGGTCGGGCCTGGTTAGTACTTGGATGGGAGACCGCCTGGGAATACCAGGTGCTGTAAGCATTTTGTCCACGAGGGTGTGCCCCTGCACTATTTCATCAGCAACACTGCCTTGTAGTAAGCATTTAATGATGAATTGACTAAATGCAGCTTCCTGCCTTTTTAATAGGATCAAATTTCCTTGTGTTTTCAATTAGCATCTGCCTTGTATTTATAAGACAAACAAGAATATTGTTGCTGAATGCAGCTTGTGTGTGCTTTGTGCTCCTTTGCCCTGTTCAAATGATGAAAGGAAATAAAGTTTGTATTTTATCCAACTACCTGTGCTAAAAAGTGATGGGAACAGTGTTTGTAATTTCTTCTACTTTTTCAGTGACACAAAGTTCAAGCTGCTTATCTAATTGGTGAAAATGCAATGTCTGTTTATCACACTCACTTTGACTATATATGTTGTAGCAAGAGATTTTTTCTCGCTTACGGCCATACCAGCCTGGGTACGCCCGATCTCGTCTGATCTCGGAAGCTAAGCAGGGTCGGGCCTGGTTAGTACTTGGATGGGAGACCGCCTGGGAATACCAGGTGCTGTAAGCATTTTGTCCACGAGGGTGTGCTCTTGCACTATTTCATCAGCAACACTGCCTTGTATTAAGCATTTAATGATGAATTGACTAAATGTCTGTTTTATCAGACTCACTTTGACTATATATGTTGTAGCAAGAGATTGTTTCTCGCTTACGGCCATACCAGCCTGGGTACGCCCGATCTCGTCTGATCTCGGAAGCTAAGCAGGGTCGGGCCTGGTTAGTACTTGGATGGGAGACCGCCTGGGAATACCAGGTGCTGTAAGCATTTTGTCCACGAGGGTGTGCCCCTGCACTATTTCATCAGCAACACTGCCTTGTAGTAAGCATTTAATGATGAATTGACTAAATGCAGCTTCCTGCCTTTTTAATAGGATCAAATTTCCTTGTGTTTTCAATTAGCATCTGCCTTGTATTTATAAGACAAACAAGAATATTGTTGCTGAATGCAGCTTGTGTGTGCTTTGTGCTCCTTTGACCTGTTCAAATGATGAAAGGAAATAAAGTTTGTATTTTATCCAACTACCTGTGCTAAAAAGTGATGGGAACAGTGTTTGTAATTTCTTCTACTTTTTCAGTGACACAAAGTTCAAGCTGCTTATCTAATTGGTGAAAATGCAATGTCTGTTTATCACACTCACTTTGACTATATATGTTGTAGCAAGAGATTGTTTCTCGCTTACGGCCATACCAGCCTGGGTACGCCCGATCTCGTCTGATCTCGGAAGCTAAGCAGGGTCGGGCCTGGTTAGTACTTGGATGGGAGACCGCCTGGGAATACCAGGTGCTGTAAGCATTTTGTCCACGAGGGTGTGCCCCTGCACTATTTCATCAGCAACACTGCCTTGTAGTAAGCATTTAATGATGAATTGACTAAATGCAGCTTCCTGCCTTTTTAATAGGATCAAATTTCCTTGTGTTTTCAATTAGCATCTGCCTTGTATTTATAAGACAAACAAGAATATTGTTGCTGAATGCAGCTTGTGTGTGCTTTGTGCTCCTTTGCCCTGTTCAAATGATGAAAGGAAATAAAGTTTGTATTTTATCCAACTACCTGTGCTAAAAAGTGATGGGAACAGTGTTTGTAATTTCTTCTACTTTTTCAGTGACACAAAGTTCAAGCTGCTTATCTAATTGGTGAAAATGCAATGTCTGTTTATCACACTCACTTTGACTATATATGTTGTAGCAAGAGATTGTTTCTCGCTTACGGCCATACCAGCCTGGGTACGCCCGATCTCGTCTGATCTCGGAAGCTAAGCAGGGTCGGGCCTGGTTAGTACTTGGATGGGAGACCGCCTGGGAATACCAGGTGCTGTAAGCATTTTGTCCACGAGGGTGTGCCCCTGCACTATTTCATCAGCAACACTGCCTTGTAGTAAGCATTTAATGATGAATTGACTAAATGCAGCTTCCTGCCTTTTTAATAGGATCAAATTTCCTTGTGTTTTCAATTAGCATCTGCCTTGTATTTATAAGACAAACAAGAATATTGTTGCTGAATGCAGCTTGTGTGTGCTTTGTGCTCCTTTGCCCTGTTCAAATGATGAAAGGAAATAAAGTTTGTATTTTATCCAACTACCTGTGCTAAAAAGTGATGGGAACAGTGTTTGTAATTTCTTCTACTTTTTCAGTGACACAAAGTTCAAGCTGCTTATCTAATTGGTGAAAATGCAATGTCTGTTTATCACACTCACTTTGACTATATATGTTGTAGCAAGAGATTGTTTCTCGCTTACGGCCATACCAGCCTGGGTACGCCCGATCTCGTCTGATCTCGGAAGCTAAGCAGGGTCGGGCCTGGTTAGTACTTGGATGGGAGACCGCCTGGGAATACCAGGTGCTGTAAGCATTTTGTCCACGAGGGTGTGCCCCTGCACTATTTCATCAGCAACACTGCCTTGTAGTAAGCATTTAATGATGAATTGACTAAATGCAGCTTCCTGCCTTTTTAATAGGATCAAATTTCCTTGTGTTTTCAATTAGCATCTGCCTTGTATTTATAAGACAAACAAGAATATTGTTGCTGAATGCAGCTTGTGTGTGCTTTGTGCTCCTTTGCCCTGTTCAAATGATGAAAGGAAATAAAGTTTGTATTTTATCCAACTACCTGTGCTAAAAAGTGATGGGAACAGTGTTTGTAATTTCTTCTACTTTTTCAGTGACACAAAGTTCAAGCTGCTTATCTAATTGGTGAAAATGCAATGTCTGTTTATCACACTCACTTTGACTATATATGTTGTAGCAAGAGATTGTTTCTCGCTTACGGCCATACCAGCCTGGGTACGCCCGATCTCGTCTGATCTCGGAAGCTACGCATGGTCGGGCCTGGTTAGTACTTGGATGGGAGACCGCCTGGGAATACCAGGTGCTGTAAGCATTTTGTCCACGAGGGTGTGCTCTTGCACTATTTCATCAGCAACACTGCCTTGTATTAAGCATTTAATGATGAATTGACTAAATGTCTGTTTTATCAGACTCACTTTGACTATATATGTTGTAGCAAGAGATTGTTTCTCGCTTACGGCCATACCAGCCTGGGTACGCCCGATCTCGTCTGATCTCGGAAGCTAAGCAGGGTCGGGCCTGGTTAGTACTTGGATGGGAGACCGCCTGGGAATACCAGGTGCTGTAAGCATTTTGTCCACGAGGGTGTGCTCTTGCACTATTTCATCAGCAACACTGCCTTGTATTAAGCATTTAATGATGAATTGACTAAATGTCTGTTTTATCAGACTCACTTTGACTATATATGTTGTAGCAAGAGATTGTTTCTCGCTTACGGCCATACCAGCCTGGGTACGCCCGATCTCGTCTGATCTCGGAAGCTAAGCAGGGTCGGGCCTGGTTAGTACTTGGATGGGAGACCGCCTGGGAATACCAGGTGCTGTAAGCATTTTGTCCACGAGGGTGTGCCCCTGCACTATTTCATCAGCAACACTGCCTTGTAGTAAGCATTTAATGATGAATTGACTAAATGCAGCTTCCTGCCTTTTTAATAGGATCAAATTTCCTTGTGTTTTCAATTAGCATCTGCCTTGTATTTATAAGACAAACAAGAATATTGTTGCTGAATGCAGCTTGTGTGTGCTTTGTGCTCCTTTGCCCTGTTCAAATGATGAAAGGAAATAAAGTTTGTATTTTATCCAACTACCTGTGCTAAAAAGTGATGGGAACAGTGTTTGTAATTTCTTCTACTTTTTCAGTGACACAAAGTTCAAGCTGCTTATCTAATTGGTGAAAATGCAATGTCTGTTTATCACACTCACTTTGACTATATATGTTGTAGCAAGAGATTGTTTCTCGCTTACGGCCATACCAGCCTGGGTACGCCCGATCTCGTCTGATCTCGGAAGCTAAGCAGGGTCGGGCCTGGTTAGTACTTGGATGGGAGACCGCCTGGGAATACCAGGTGCTGTAAGCATTTTGTCCACGAGGGTGTGCCCCTGCACTATTTCATCAGCAACACTGCCTTGTAGTAAGCATTTAATGATGAATTGACTAAATGCAGCTTCCTGCCTTTTTAATAGGATCAAATTTCCTTGTGTTTTCAATTAGCATCTGCCTTGTATTTATAAGACAAACAAGAATATTGTTGCTGAATGCAGCTTGTGTGTGCTTTGTGCTCCTTTGCCCTGTTCAAATGATGAAAGGAAATAAAGTTTGTATTTTATCCAACTACCTGTGCTAAAAAGTGATGGGAACAGTGTTTGTAATTTCTTCTACTTTTTCAGTGACACAAAGTTCAAGCTGCTTATCTAATTGGTGAAAATGCAATGTCTGTTTATCACACTCACTTTGACTATATATGTTGTAGCAAGAGATTGTTTCTCGCTTACGGCCATACCAGCCTGGGTACGCCCGATCTCGTCTGATCTCGGAAGCTAAGCAGGGTCGGGCCTGGTTAGTACTTGGATGGGAGACCGCCTGGGAATACCAGGTGCTGTAAGCATTTTGTCCACGAGGGTGTGCTCTTGCACTATTTCATCAGCAACACTGCCTTGTATTAAGCATTTAATGATGAATTGACTAAATGTCTGTTTTATCAGACTCACTTTGACTATATATGTTGTAGCAAGAGATTGTTTCTCGCTTACGGCCATACCAGCCTGGGTACGCCCGATCTCGTCTGATCTCGGAAGCTAAGCAGGGTCGGGCCTGGTTAGTACTTGGATGGGAGACCGCCTGGGAATACCAGGTGCTGTAAGCATTTTGTCCACGAGGGTGTGCTCTTGCACTATTTCATCAGCAACACTGCCTTGTATTAAGCATTTAATGATGAATTGACTAAATGTCTGTTTTATCAGACTCACTTTGACTATATATGTTGTAGCAAGAGATTGTTTCTCGCTTACGGCCATACCAGCCTGGGTACGCCCGATCTCGTCTGATCTCGGAAGCTAAGCAGGGTCGGGCCTGGTTAGTACTTGGATGGGAGACCGCCTGGGAATACCAGGTGCTGTAAGCATTTTGTCCACGAGGGTGTGCCCCTGCACTATTTCATCAGCAACACTGCCTTGTAGTAAGCATTTAATGATGAATTGACTAAATGCAGCTTCCTGCCTTTTTAATAGGATCAAATTTCCTTGTGTTTTCAATTAGCATCTGCCTTGTATTTATAAGACAAACAAGAATATTGTTGCTGAATGCAGCTTGTGTGTGCTTTGTGCTCCTTTGCCCTGTTCAAATGATGAAAGGAAATAAAGTTTGTATTTTATCCAACTACCTGTGCTAAAAAGTGATGGGAACAGTGTTTGTAATTTCTTCTACTTTTTCAGTGACACAAAGTTCAAGCTGCTTATCTAATTGGTGAAAATGCAATGTCTGTTTATCACACTCACTTTGACTATATATGTTGTAGCAAGAGGTTGTTTCTCGCTTACGGCCATACCAGCCTGGGTACGCCCAATCTCGTCTGATCTCGGAAGCTAAGCAGGGTCGGGCCTGGTTAGTACTTGGATGGGAGACCGCCTGGGAATACCAGGTGCTGTAAGCATTTTGTCCACGAGGGTGTGCTCTTGCACTATTTCATCAGCAACACTGCCTTGTATTAAGCATTTAATGATGAATTGACTAAATGTCTGTTTTATCAGACTCACTTTGACTATATATGTTGTAGCAAGAGATTGTTTCTCGCTTACGGCCATACCAGCCTGGGTACGCCCGATCTCGTCTGATCTCGGAAGCTAAGCAGGGTCGGGCCTGGTTAGTACTTGGATGGGAGACCGCCTGGGAATACCAGGTGCTGTAAGCATTTTGTCCACGAGGGTGTGCCCCTGCACTATTTCATCAGCAACACTGCCTTGTAGTAAGCATTTAATGATGAATTGACTAAATGCAGCTTCCTGCCTTTTTAATAGGATCAAATTTCCTTGTGTTTTCAATTAGCATCTGCCTTGTATTTATAAGACAAACAAGAATATTGTTGCTGAATGCAGCTTGTGTGTGCTTTGTGCTCCTTTGCCCTGTTCAAATGATGAAAGGAAATAAAGTTTGTATTTTATCCAACTACCTGTGCTAAAAAGTGATGGGAACAGTGTTTGTAATTTCTTCTACTTTTTCAGTGACACAAAGTTCAAGCTGCTTATCTAATTGGTGAAAATGCAATGTCTGTATATCACACTCACTTTGACTATATATGTTGTAGCAAGAGATTGTTTCTCGCTTACGGCCATACCAGCCTGGGTACGCCCGATCTCGTCTGATCTCGGAAGCTAAGCAGGGTCGGGCCTGGTTAGTACTTGGATGGGAGACCGCCTGGGAATACCAGGTGCTGTAAGCATTTTGTCCACGAGGGTGTGCCCCTGCACTATTTCATCAGCAACACTGCCTTGTAGTAAGCATTTAATGATGAATTGACTAAATGCAGCTTCCTGCCTTTTTAATAGGATCAAATTTCCTTGTGTTTTCAATTAGCATCTGCCTTGTATTTATAAGACAAACAAGAATATTGTTGCTGAATGCAGCTTGTGTGTGCTTTGTGCTCCTTTGCCCTGTTCAAATGATGAAAGGAAATAAAGTTTGTATTTTATCCAACTACCTGTGCTAAAAAGTGATGGGAACAGTGTTTGTAATTTCTTCTACTTTTTCAGTGACACAAAGTTCAAGCTGCTTATCTAATTGGTGAAAATGCAATGTCTGTTTATCACACTCACTTTGACTATATATGTTGTAGCAAGAGATTGTTTCTCGCTTACGGCCATACCAGCCTGGGTACACCCGATCTCGTCTGATCTCGGAAGCTAAGCAGGGTCGGGCCTGGTTAGTACTTGGATGGGAGACCGCCTGGGAATACCAGGTGCTGTAAGCATTTTGTCCACGAGGGTGTGCTCTTGCACTATTTCATCAGCAACACTGCCTTGTATTAAGCATTTAATGATGAATTGACTAAATGTCTGTTTTATCAGACTCACTTTGACTATATATGTTGTAGCAAGAGATTGTTTCTCGCTTACGGCCATACCAGCCTGGGTACGCCCGATCTCGTCTGATCTCGGAAGCTAAGCAGGGTCGGGCCTGGTTAGTACTTGGATGGGAGACCGCCTGGGAATACCAGGTGCTGTAAGCATTTTGTCCACGAGGGTGTGCCCCTGCACTATTTCATCAGCAACACTGCCTTGTAGTAAGCATTTAATGATGAATTGACTAAATGCAGCTTCCTGCCTTTTTAATAGGATCAAATTTCCTTGTGTTTTCAATTAGCATCTGCCTTGTATTTATAAGACAAACAAGAATATTGTTGCTGAATGCAGCTTGTGTGTGCTTTGTGCTCCTTTGCCCTGTTCAAATGATGAAAGGAAATAAAGTTTGTATTTTATCCAACTACCTGTGGTAAAAAGTGATGGGAACAGTGTTTGTAATTTCTTCTACTTTTTCAGTGACACAAAGTTCAAGCTGCTTATCTAATTGGTGAAAATGCAATGTCTGTTTATCACACTCACTTTGACTATATATGTTGTAGCAAGAGATTGTTTCTCGCTTACGGCCATACCAGCCTGGGTACGCCCGATCTCGTCTGATCTCGGAAGCTAAGCAGGGTCGGGCCTGGTTAGTACTTGGATGGGAGACCGCCTGGGAATACCAGGTGCTGTAAGCATTTTGTCCACGAGGGTGTGCCCCTGCACTATTTCATCAGCAACACTGCCTTGTAGTAAGCATTTAATGATGAATTGACTAAATGCAGCTTCCTGCCTTTTTAATAGGATCAAATTTCCTTGTGTTTTCAATTAGCATCTGCCTTGTATTTATAAGACAAACAAGAATATTGTTGCTGAATGCAGCTTGTGTGTGCTTTGTGCTCCTTTGCCCTGTTCAAATGATGAAAGGAAATAAAGTTTGTATTTTATCCAACTACCTGTGCTAAAAAGTGATGGGAACAGTGTTTGTAATTTCTTCTACTTTTTCAGTGACACAAAGTTCAAGCTGCTTATCTAATTGGTGAAAATGCAATGTCTGTTTATCACACTCACTTTGACTATATATGTTGTAGCAAGAGATTGTTTCTTGCTTACGGCCATACCAACCTGGGTACGCCCGATCTCGTCTGATCTCGGAAGCTAAGCAGGGTCGGGCCTGGTTAGTACTTGGATGGGAGACCGCCTGGGAATACCAGGTGCTGTAAGCATTTTGTCCACGAGGGTGTGCTCTTGCACTATTTCATCAGCAACACTGCCTTGTATTAAGCATTTAATGATGAATTGACTAAATGTCTGTTTTATCAGACTCACTTTGACTATATATGTTGTAGCAAGAGATTGTTTCTCGCTTACGGCCATACCAGCCTGGGTACGCCCGATCTCGTCTGATCTCGGAAGCTAAGCAGGGTCGGGCCTGGTTAGTACTTGGATGGGAGACCGCCTGGGAATACCAGGTGCTGTAAGCATTTTGTCCACGAGGGTGTGCTCTTGCACTATTTCATCAGCAACACTGCCTTGTATTAAGCATTTAATGATGAATTGACTAAATGTCTGTTTTATCAGACTCACTTTGACTATATATGTTGTAGCAAGAGATTGTTTCTCGCTTACGGCCATACCAGCCTGGGTACGCCCGATCTCGTCTGATCTCGGAAACTAAGCAGGGTCGGGCCTGGTTAGTACTTGGATGGGAGACCGCCTGGGAATACCAGGTGCTGTAAGCATTTTGTCCACGAGGGTGTGCCCCTGCACTATTTCATCAGCAACACTGCCTTGTAGTAAGCATTTAATGATGAATTGACTAAATGCAGCTTCCTGCCTTTTTAATAGGATCAAATTTCCTTGTGTTTTCAATTAGCATCTGCCTTGTATTTATAAGACAAACAAGAATATTGTTGCTGAATGCAGCTTGTGTGTGCTTTGTGCTCCTTTGCCCTGTTCAAATGATGAAAGGAAATAAAGTTTGTATTTTATCCAACTACCTGTGCTAAAAAGTGATGGGAACAGTGTTTGTAATTTCTTCTACTTTTTCAGTGACACAAAGTTCAAGCTGCTTATCTAATTGGTGAAAATGCAATGTCTGTTTATCACACTCACTTTGACTATATATGTTGTAGCAAGAGATTGTTTCTCGCTTACGGCCATACCAGCCTGGGTACGCCCGATCTCGTCTGATCTCGGAAGCTAAGCAGGGTCGGGCCTGGTTAGTACTTGGATGGGAGACCGCCTGGGAATACCAGGTGCTGTAAGCATTTTGTCCACGAGGGTGTGCCCCTGCACTATTTCATCAGCAACACTGCCTTGTAGTAAGCATTTAATGATGAATTGACTAAATGCAGCTTCCTGCCTTTTTAATAGGATCAAATTTCCTTGTGTTTTCAATTAGCATCTGCCTTGTATTTATAAGACAAACAAGAATATTGTTGCTGAATGCAGCTTGTGTGTGCTTTGTGCTCCTTTGCCCTGTTCAAATGATGAAAGGAAATAAAGTTTGTATTTTATCCAACTACCTGTGCTAAAAAGTGATGGGAACAGTGTTTGTAATTTCTTCTACTTTTTCAGTGACACAAAGTTCAAGCTGCTTATCTAATTGGTGAAAATGCAATGTCTGTTTATCACACTCACTTTGACTATATATGTTGTAGCAAGAGATTGTTTCTCGCTTACGGCCATACCAGCCTGGGTACGCCCGATCTCGTCTGATCTCGGAAGCTAAGCAGGGTCGGGCCTGGTTAGTACTTGGATGGGAGATCGCCTGGGAATACCAGGTGCTGTAAGCATTTTGTCCACGAGGGTGTGCTCTTGCACTATTTCATCAGCAACACTGCCTTGTATTAAGCATTTAATGATGAATTGACTAAATGTCTGTTTTATCAGACTCACTTTGACTATATATGTTGTAGCAAGAGATTGTTTCTCGCTTACGGCCATACCAGCCTGGGTACGCCCGATCTCGTCTGATCTCGGAAGCTAAGCAGGGTCGGGCCTGGTTAGTACTTGGATGGGAGACCGCCTGGGAATACCAGGTGCTGTAAGCATTTTGTCCACGAGGGTATGCCCCTGCACTATTTCATCAGCAACACTGCCTTGTAGTAAGCATTTAATGATGAATTGACTAAATGCAGCTTCCTGCCTTTTTAATAGGATCAAATTTCCTTGTGTTTTCAATTAGCATCTGCCTTGTATTTATAAGACAAACAAGAATATTGTTGCTGAATGCAGCTTGTGTGTGCTTTGTGCTCCTTTGCCCTGTTCAAATGATGAAAGGAAATAAAGTTTGTATTTTATCCAACTACCTGTGCTAAAAAGTGATGGGAACAGTGTTTGTAATTTCTTCTACTTTTTCAGTGACACAAAGTTCAAGCTGCTTATCTAATTGGTGAAAATGCAATGTCTGTTTATCACACTCACTTTGACTATATATGTTGTAGCAAGAGATTGTTTCTCGCTTACGGCCATACCAGCCTGGGTACGCCCGATCTCGTCTGATCTCGGAAGCTAAGCAGGGTCGGGCCTGGTTAGTACTTGGATGGGAGACCGCCTGGGAATACCAGGTGCTGTAAGCATTTTGTCCACGAGGGTGTGCTCTTGCACTATTTCATCAGCAACACTGCCTTGTATTAAGCATTTAATGATGAATTGACTAAATGTCTGTTTTATCAGACTCACTTTGACTATATATGTTGTAGCAAGAGATTGTTTCTCGCTTACGGCCATACCAGCCTGGGTACGCCCGATCTCGTCTGATCTCGGAAGCTAAGCAGGGTCGGGCCTGGTTAGTACTTGGATGGGAGACCGCCTGGGAATACCAGGTGCTGTAAGCATTTTGTCCACGAGGGTGTGCCCCTGCACTATTTCATCAGCAACACTGCCTTGTAGTAAGCATTTAATGATGAATTGACTAAATGCAGCTTCCTGCCTTTTTAATAGGATCAAATTTCCTTGTGTTTTCAATTAGCATCTGCCTTGTATTTATAAGACAAACAAGAATATTGTTGCTGAATGCAGCTTGTGTGTGCTTTGTGCTCCTTTGCCCTGTTCAAATGATGAAAGGAAATAAAGTTTGTATTTTATCCAACTACCTGTGCTAAAAAGTGATGGGAACAGTGTTTGTAATTTCTTCTACTTTTTCAGTGACACAAAGTTCAAGCTGCTTATCTAATTGGTGAAAATGCAATGTCTGTTTATCACACTCACTTTGACTATATATGTTGTAGCAAGAGATTGTTTCTCGCTTACGGCCATACCAGCCTGGGTACGCCCGATCTCGTCTGATCTCGGAAGCTAAGCAGGGTCGGGCCTGGTTAGTACTTGGATGGGAGACCGCCTGGGAATACCAGGTGCTGTAAGCATTTTGTCCACGAGGGTGTGCCCCTGCACTATTTCATCAGCAACACTGCCTTGTAGTAAGCATTTAATGATGAATTGACTAAATGCAGCTTCCTGCCTTTTTAATAGGATCAAATTTCCTTGTGTTTTCAATTAGCATCTGCCTTGTATTTATAAGACAAACAAGAATATTGTTGCTGAATGCAGCTTGTGTGTGCTTTGTGCTCCTTTGCCCTGTTCAAATGATGAAAGGAAATAAAGTTTGTATTTTATCCAACTACCTGTGCTAAAAAGTGATGGGAACAGTGTTTGTAATTTCTTCTACTTTTTCAGTGACACAAAGTTCAAGCTGCTTATCTAATTGGTGAAAATGCAATGTCTGTTTATCACACTCACTTTGACTATATATGTTGTAGCAAGAGATTGTTTCTCGCTTAAGGCTATACCAGCCTGGGTACGCCCGATCTCGTCTGATCTCGGAAGCTAAGCAGGGTCGGGCCTGGTTAGTACTTGGATGGGAGATCGCCTGGGAATACCAGGTGCTGTAAGCATTTTGTCCACGAGGGTGTGCTCTTGCACTATTTCATCAGCAACACTGCCTTGTATTAAGCATTTAATGATGAATTGACTAAATGTCTGTTTTATCAGACTCACTTTGACTATATATGTTGTAGCAAGAGATTGTTTCTCGCTTACGGCCATACCAGCCTGGGTACGCCCGATCTCGTCTGATCTCGGAAGCTAAGCAGGGTCGGGCCTGGTTAGTACTTGGATGGGAGACCGCCTGGGAATACCAGGTGCTGTAAGCATTTTGTCCACGAGGGTGTGCCCCTGCACTATTTCATCAGCAACACTGCCTTGTAGTAAGCATTTAATGATGAATTGACTAAATGCAGCTTCCTGCCTTTTTAATAGGATCAAATTTCCTTGTGTTTTCAATTAGCATCTGCCTTGTATTTATAAGACAAACAAGAATATTGTTGCTGAATGCAGCTTGTGTGTGCTTTGTGCTCCTTTGCCCTGTTCAAATGATGAAAGGAAATAAAGTTTGTATTTTATCCAACTACCTGTGGTAAAAAGTGATGGGAACAGTGTTTGTAATTTCTTCTACTTTTTCAGTGACACAAAGTTCAAGCTGCTTATCTAATTGGTGAAAATGCAATGTCTGTTTATCACACTCACTTTGACTATATATGTTGTAGCAAGAGATTGTTTCTCGCTTACGGCCATACCAGCCTGGGTACGCCCGATCTCGTCTGATCTCGGAAGCTAAGCAGGGTCGGGCCTGGTTAGTACTTGGATGGGAGACCGCCTGGGAATACCAGGTGCTGTAAGCATTTTGTCCACGAGGGTGTGCCCCTGCACTATTTCATCAGCAACACTGCCTTGTAGTAAGCATTTAATGATGAATTGACTAAATGCAGCTTCCTGCCTTTTTAATAGGATCAAATTTCCTTGTGTTTTCAATTAGCATCTGCCTTGTATTTATAAGACAAACAAGAATATTGTTGCTGAATGCAGCTTGTGTGTGCTTTGTGCTCCTTTGCCCTGTTCAAATGATGAAAGGAAATAAAGTTTGTATTTTATCCAACTACCTGTGCTAAAAAGTGATGGGAACAGTGTTTGTAATTTCTTCTACTTTTTCAGTGACACAAAGTTCAAGCTGCTTATCTAATTGGTGAAAATGCAATGTCTGTTTATCACACTCACTTTGACTATATATGTTGTAGCAAGAGATTGTTTCTCGCTTACGGCCATACCAGCCTGGGTACGCCCGATCTCGTCTGATCTCGGAAGCTAAGCAGGGTCGGGCCTGGTTAGTACTTGGATGGGAGACCGCCTGGGAATACCAGGTGCTGTAAGCATTTTGTCCACGAGGGTGTGCTCTTGCACTATTTCATCAGCAACACTGCCTTGTATTAAGCATTTAATGATGAATTGACTAAATGTCTGTTTTATCAGACTCACTTTGACTATATATGTTGTAGCAAGAGATTGTTTCTCGCTTACGGCCATACCAGCCTGGGTACGCCCGATCTCGTCTGATCTCGGAAGCTAAGCAGGGTCGGGCCTGGTTAGTACTTGGATGGGAGACCGCCTGGGAATACCAGGTGCTGTAAGCATTTTGTCCACGAGGGTGTGCCCCTGCACTATTTCATCAGCAACACTGCCTTGTAGTAAGCATTTAATGATGAATTGACTAAATGCAGCTTCCTGCCTTTTTAATAGGATCAAATTTCCTTGTGTTTTCAATTAGCATCTGCCTTGTATTTATAAGACAAACAAGAATATTGTTGCTGAATGCAGCTTGTGTGTGCTTTGTGCTCCTTTGCCCTGTTCAAATGATGAAAGGAAATAAAGTTTGTATTTTATCCAACTACCTGTGCTAAAAAGTGATGGGAACAGTGTTTGTAATTTCTTCTACTTTTTCAGTGACACAAAGTTCAAGCTGCTTATCTAATTGGTGAAAATGCAATGTCTGTTTATCACACTCACTTTGACTATATATGTTGTAGCAAGAGATTGTTTCTCGCTTACGGCCATACCAGCCTGGGTACGCCCGATCTCGTCTGATCTCGGAAGCTAAGCAGGGTCGGGCCTGGTTAGTACTTGGATGGGAGACCGCCTGGGAATACCAGGTGCTGTAAGCATTTTGTCCACGAGGGTGTGCTCTTGCACTATTTCATCAGCAACACTGCCTTGTATTAAGCATTTAATGATGAATTGACTAAATGTCTGTTTTATCAGACTCACTTTGACTATATATGTTGTAGCAAGAGATTGTTTCTCGCTTACGGCCATACCAGCCTGGGTACGCCCGATCTCGTCTGATCTCGGAAGCTAAGCAGGGTCGGGCCTGGTTAGTACTTGGATGGGAGACCGCCTGGGAATACCAGGTGCTGTAAGCATTTTGTCCACGAGGGTGTGCCCCTGCACTATTTCATCAGCAACACTGCCTTGTAGTAAGCATTTAATGATGAATTGACTAAATGCAGCTTCCTGCCTTTTTAATAGGATCAAATTTCCTTGTGTTTTCAATTAGCATCTGCCTTGTATTTATAAGACAAACAAGAATATTGTTGCTGAATGCAGCTTGTGTGTGCTTTGTGCTCCTTTGCCCTGTTCAAATGATGAAAGGAAATAAAGTTTGTATTTTATCCAACTACCTGTGCTAAAAAGTGATGGGAACAGTGTTTGTAATTTCTTCTACTTTTTCAGTGACACAAAGTTCAAGCTGCTTATCTAATTGGTGAAAATGCAATGTCTGTTTATCACACTCACTTTGACTATATATGTTGTAGCAAGAGATTATTTCTCGCTTACGGCCATACCAGCCTGGGTACGCCCGATCTCGTCTGATCTCGGAAGCTAAGCAGGGTCGGGCCTGGTTAGTACTTGGATGGGAGACCGCCTGGGAATACCAGGTGCTGTAAGCATTTTGTCCACGAGGGTGTGCTCTTGCACTATTTCATCAGCAACACTGCCTTGTATTAAGCATTTAATGATGAATTGACTAAATGTCTGTTTTATCAGACTCACTTTGACTATATATGTTGTAGCAAGAGATTGTTTCTCGCTTACGGCCATACCAGCCTGGGTACGCCCGATCTCGTCTGATCTCGGAAGCTAAGCAGGGTCGGGCCTGGTTAGTACTTGGATGGGAGACCGCCTGGGAATACCAGGTGCTGTAAGCATTTTGTCCACGAGGGTGTGCCCCTGCACTATTTCATCAGCAACACTGCCTTGTAGTAAGCATTTAATGATGAATTGACTAAATGCAGCTTCCTGCCTTTTTAATAGGATCAAATTTCCTTGTGTTTTCAATTAGCATCTGCCTTGTATTTATAAGACAAACAAGAATATTGTTGCTGAATGCAGCTTGTGTGTGCTTTGTGCTCCTTTGCCCTGTTCAAATGATGAAAGGAAATAAAGTTTGTATTTTATCCAACTACCTGTGCTAAAAAGTGATGGGAACAGTGTTTGTAATTTCTTCTACTTTTTCAGTGACACAAAGTTCAAGCTGCTTATCTAATTGGTGAAAATGCAATGTCTGTTTATCACACTCACTTTGACTATATATGTTGTAGCAAGAGATTGTTTCTCGCTTACGGCCATACCAGCCTGGGTACGCCCGATCTCGTCTGATCTCGGAAGCTAAGCAGGGTCGGGCCTGGTTAGTACTTGGATGGGAGACCGCCTGGGAATACCAGGTGCTGTAAGCATTTTGTCCACGAGGGTGTGCCCCTGCACTATTTCATCAGCAACACTGCCTTGTAGTAAGCATTTAATGATGAATTGACTAAATGCAGCTTCCTGCCTTTTTAATAGGATCAAATTTCCTTGTGTTTTCAATTAGCATCTGCCTTGTATTTATAAGACAAACAAGAATATTGTTGCTGAATGCAGCTTGTGTGTGCTTTGTGCTCCTTTGCCCTGTTCAAATGATGAAAGGAAATAAAGTTTGTATTTTATCCAACTACCTGTGGTAAAAAGTGATGGGAACAGTGTTTGTAATTTCTTCTACTTTTTCAGTGACACAAAGTTCAAGCTGCTTATCTAATTGGTGAAAATGCAATGTCTGTTTATCACACTCACTTTGACTATATATGTTGTAGCAAGAGATTGTTTCTCGCTTACGGCCATACCAGCCTGGGTACTCCCGATCTCGTCTGATCTCGGAAGCTAAGCAGGGTCGGGCCTGGTTAGTACTTGGATGGGAGACCGCCTGGGAATACCAGGTGCTGTAAGCATTTTGTCCACGAGGGTGTGCTCTTGCACTATTTCATCAGCAACACTGCCTTGTATTAAGCATTTAATGATGAATTGACTAAATGTCTGTTTTATCAGACTCACTTTGACTATATATGTTGTAGCAAGAGATTGTTTCTCGCTTACGGCCATACCAGCCTGGGTACGCCCGATCTCGTCTGATCTCGGAAGCTAAGCAGGGTCGGGCCTGGTTAGTACTTGGATGGGAGACCGCCTGGGAATACCAGGTGCTGTAAGCATTTTGTCCACGAGGGTGTGCCCCTGCACTATTTCATCAGCAACACTGCCTTGTAGTAAGCATTTAATGATGAATTGACTAAATGCAGCTTCCTGCCTTTTTAATAGGATCAAATTTCCTTGTGTTTTCAATTAGCATCTGCCTTGTATTTATAAGACAAACAAGAATATTGTTGCTGAATGCAGCTTGTGTGTGCTTTGTGCTCCTTTGCCCTGTTCAAATGATGAAAGGAAATAAAGTTTGTATTTTATCCAACTACCTGTGCTAAAAAGTGATGGGAACAGTGTTTGTAATTTCTTCTACTTTTTCAGTGACACAAAGTTCAAGCTGCTTATCTAATTGGTGAAAATGCAATGTCTGTTTATCACACTCACTTTGACTATATATGTTGTAGCAAGAGATTGTTTCTCGCTTACGGCCATACCAGCCTGGGTACGCCCGATCTCGTCTGATCTCGGAAGCTAAGCAGGGTCGGGCCTGGTTAGTACTTGGATGGGAGACCGCCTGGGAATACCAGGTGCTGTAAGCATTTTGTCCACGAGGGTGTGCCCCTGCACTATTTCATCAGCAACACTGCCTTGTAGTAAGCATTTAATGATGAATTGACTAAATGCAGCTTCCTGCCTTTTTAATAGGATCAAATTTCCTTGTGTTTTCAATTAGCATCTGCCTTGTATTTATAAGACAAACAAGAATATTGTTGCTGAATGCAGCTTGTGTGTGCTTTGTGCTCCTTTGCCCTGTTCAAATGATGAAAGGAAATAAAGTTTGTATTTTATCCAACTACCTGTGCTAAAAAGTGATGGGAACAGTGTTTGTAATTTCTTCTACTTTTTCAGTGACACAAAGTTCAAGCTGCTTATCTAATTGGTGAAAATGCAATGTCTGTTTATCACACTCACTTTGACTATATATGTTGTAGCAAGAGATTGTTTCTCGCTTACGGCCATACCAGCCTGGGTACTCCCGATCTCGTCTGATCTCGGAAGCTAAGCAGGGTCGGGCCTGGTTAGTACTTGGATGGGAGATCGCCTGGGAATACCAGGTGCTGTAAGCATTTTGTCCACGAGGGTGTGCTCTTGCACTATTTCATCAGCAACACTGCCTTGTATTAAGCATTTAATGATGAATTGACTAAATGTCTGTTTTATCAGACTCACTTTGACTATATATGTTGTAGCAAGAGATTGTTTCTCGCTTACGGCCATACCAGCCTGGGTACGCCCGATCTCGTCTGATCTCGGAAGCTAAGCAGGGTCGGGCCTGGTTAGTACTTGGATGGGAGACCGCCTGGGAATACCAGGTGCTGTAAGCATTTTGTCCACGAGGGTGTGCCCCTGCACTATTTCATCAGCAACACTGCCTTGTAGTAAGCATTTAATGATGAATTGACTAAATGCAGCTTCCTGCCTTTTTAATAGGATCAAATTTCCTTGTGTTTTCAATTAGCATCTGCCTTGTATTTATAAGACAAACAAGAATATTGTTGCTGAATGCAGCTTGTGTGTGCTTTGTGCTCCTTTGCCCTGTTCAAATGATGAAAGGAAATAAAGTTTGTATTTTATCCAACTACCTGTGCTAAAAAGTGATGGGAACAGTGTTTGTAATTTCTTCTACTTTTTCAGTGACACAAAGTTCAAGCTGCTTATCTAATTGGTGAAAATGCAATGTCTGTTTATCACACTCACTTTGACTATATATGTTGTAGCAAGAGATTGTTTCTCGCTTACGGCCATACCAGCCTGGGTACGCCCGATCTCGTCTGATCTCGGAAGCTAAGCAGGGTCGGGCCTGGTTAGTACTTGGATGGGAGACCGCCTGGGAATACCAGGTGCTGTAAGCATTTTGTCCACGAGGGTGTGCCCCTGCACTATTTCATCAGCAACACTGCCTTGTAGTAAGCATTTAATGATGAATTGACTAAATGCAGCTTCCTGCCTTTTTAATAGGATCAAATTTCCTTGTGTTTTCAATTAGCATCTGCCTTGTATTTATAAGACAAACAAGAATATTGTTGCTGAATGCAGCTTGTGTGTGCTTTGTGCTCCTTTGCCCTGTTCAAATGATGAAAGGAAATAAAGTTTGTATTTTATCCAACTACCTGTGCTAAAAAGTGATGGGAACAGTGTTTGTAATTTCTTCTACTTTTTCAGTGACACAAAGTTCAAGCTGCTTATCTAATTGGTGAAAATGCAATGTCTGTTTATCACACTCACTTTGACTATATATGTTGTAGCAAGAGATTGTTTCTCGCTTACGGCCATACCAGCCTGGGTACTCCCGATCTCGTCTGATCTCGGAAGCTAAGCAGGGTCGGGCCTGGTTAGTACTTGGATGGGAGATCGCCTGGGAATACCAGGTGCTGTAAGCATTTTGTCCACGAGGGTGTGCTCTTGCACTATTTCATCAGCAACACTGCCTTGTATTAAGCATTTAATGATGAATTGACTAAATGTCTGTTTTATCAGACTCACTTTGACTATATATGTTGTAGCAAGAGATTGTTTCTCGCTTACGGCCATACCAGCCTGGGTACGCCCGATCTCGTCTGATCTCGGAAGCTAAGCAGGGTCGGGCCTGGTTAGTACTTGGATGGGAGACCGCCTGGGAATACCAGGTGCTGTAAGCATTTTGTCCACGAGGGTGTGCCCCTGCACTATTTCATCAGCAACACTGCCTTGTAGTAAGCATTTAATGATGAATTGACTAAATGCAGCTTCCTGCCTTTTTAATAGGATCAAATTTCCTTGTGTTTTCAATTAGCATCTGCCTTGTATTTATAAGACAAACAAGAATATTGTTGCTGAATGCAGCTTGTGTGTGCTTTGTGCTCCTTTGCCCTGTTCAAATGATGAAAGGAAATAAAGTTTGTATTTTATCCAACTACCTGTGGTAAAAAGTGATGGGAACAGTGTTTGTAATTTCTTCTACTTTTTCAGTGACACAAAGTTCAAGCTGCTTATCTAATTGGTGAAAATGCAATGTCTGTTTATCACACTCACTTTGACTATATATGTTGTAGCAAGAGATTGTTTCTCGCTTACGGCCATACCAGCCTGGGTACGCCCGATCTCGTCTGATCTCGGAAGCTAAGCAGGGTCGGGCCTGGTTAGTACTTGGATGGGAGACCGCCTGGGAATACCAGGTGCTGTAAGCATTTTGTCCACGAGGGTGTGCCCCTGCACTATTTCATCAGCAACACTGCCTTGTAGTAAGCATTTAATGATGAATTGACTAAATGCAGCTTCCTGCCTTTTTAATAGGATCAAATTTCCTTGTGTTTTCAATTAGCATCTGCCTTGTATTTATAAGACAAACAAGAATATTGTTGCTGAATGCAGCTTGTGTGTGCTTTGTGCTCCTTTGCCCTGTTCAAATGATGAAAGGAAATAAAGTTTGTATTTTATCCAACTACCTGTGCTAAAAAGTGATGGGAACAGTGTTTGTAATTTCTTCTACTTTTTCAGTGACACAAAGTTCAAGCTGCTTATCTAATTGGTGAAAATGCAATGTCTGTTTATCACACTCACTTTGACTATATATGTTGTAGCAAGAGATTGTTTCTCGCTTACGGCCATACCAGCCTGGGTACGCCCGATCTCGTCTGATCTCGGAAGCTAAGCAGGGTCGGGCCTGGTTAGTACTTGGATGGGAGACCGCCTGGGAATACCAGGTGCTGTAAGCATTTTGTCCACGAGGGTGTGCTCTTGCACTATTTCATCAGCAACACTGCCTTGTATTAAGCATTTAATGATGAATTGACTAAATGTCTGTTTTATCAGACTCACTTTGACTATATATGTTGTAGCAAGAGATTGTTTCTCGCTTACGGCCATACCAGCCTGGGTACGCCCGATCTCGTCTGATCTCGGAAGCTAAGCAGGGTCGGGCCTGGTTAGTACTTGGATGGGAGACCGCCTGGGAATACCAGGTGCTGTAAGCATTTTGTCCACGAGGGTGTGCCCCTGCACTATTTCATCAGCAACACTGCCTTGTAGTAAGCATTTAATGATGAATTGACTAAATGCAGCTTCCTGCCTTTTTAATAGGATCAAATTTCCTTGTGTTTTCAATTAGCATCTGCCTTGTATTTATAAGACAAACAAGAATATTGTTGCTGAATGCAGCTTGTGTGTGCTTTGTGCTCCTTTGCCCTGTTCAAATGATGAAAGGAAATAAAGTTTGTATTTTATCCAACTACCTGTGCTAAAAAGTGATGGGAACAGTGTTTGTAATTTCTTCTACTTTTTCAGTGACACAAAGTTCAAGCTGCTTATCTAATTGGTGAAAATGCAATGTCTGTTTATCACACTCACTTTGACTATATATGTTGTAGCAAGAGATTGTTTCTCGCTTACGGCCATACCAGCCTGGGTACGCCCGATCTCGTCTGATCTCGGAAGCTAAGCAGGGTCGGGCCTGGTTAGTACTTGGATGGGAGACCGCCTGGGAATACCAGGTGCTGTAAGCATTTTGTCCACGAGGGTGTGCCCCTGCACTATTTCATCAGCAACACTGCCTTGTAGTAAGCATTTAATGATGAATTGACTAAATGCAGCTTCCTGCCTTTTTAATAGGATCAAATTTCCTTGTGTTTTCAATTAGCATCTGCCTTGTATTTATAAGACAAACAAGAATATTGTTGCTGAATGCAGCTTGTGTGTGCTTTGTGCTCCTTTGCCCTGTTCAAATGATGAAAGGAAATAAAGTTTGTATTTTATCCAACTACCTGTGCTAAAAAGTGATGGGAACAGTGTTTGTAATTTCTTCTACTTTTTCAGTGACACAAAGTTCAAGCTGCTTATCTAATTGGTGAAAATGCAATGTCTGTTTATCACACTCACTTTGACTATATATGTTGTAGCAAGAGATTGTTTCTCGCTTACGGCCATACCAGCCTGGGTACTCCCGATCTCGTCTGATCTCGGAAGCTAAGCAGGGTCGGGCCTGGTTAGTACTTGGATGGGAGATCGCCTGGGAATACCAGGTGCTGTAAGCATTTTGTCCACGAGGGTGTGCTCTTGCACTATTTCATCAGCAACACTGCCTTGTATTAAGCATTTAATGATGAATTGACTAAATGTCTGTTTTATCAGACTCACTTTGACTATATATGTTGTAGCAAGAGATTGTTTCTCGCTTACGGCCATACCAGCCTGGGTACGCCCGATCTCGTCTGATCTCGGAAGCTAAGCAGGGTCGGGCCTGGTTAGTACTTGGATGGGAGACCGCCTGGGAATACCAGGTGCTGTAAGCATTTTGTCCACGAGGGTGTGCCCCTGCACTATTTCATCAGCAACACTGCCTTGTAGTAAGCATTTAATGATGAATTGACTAAATGCAGCTTCCTGCCTTTTTAATAGGATCAAATTTCCTTGTGTTTTCAATTAGCATCTGCCTTGTATTTATAAGACAAACAAGAATATTGTTGCTGAATGCAGCTTGTGTGTGCTTTGTGCTCCTTTGCCCTGTTCAAATGATGAAAGGAAATAAAGTTTGTATTTTATCCAACTACCTGTGCTAAAAAGTGATGGGAACAGTGTTTGTAATTTCTTCTACTTTTTCAGTGACACAAAGTTCAAGCTGCTTATCTAATTGGTGAAAATGCAATGTCTGTTTATCACACTCACTTTGACTATATATGTTGTAGCAAGAGATTGTTTCTCGCTTACGGCCATACCAGCCTGGGTACGCCCGATCTCGTCTGATCTCGGAAGCTAAGCAGGGTCGGGCCTGGTTAGTACTTGGATGGGAGATCGCCTGGGAATACCAGGTGCTGTAAGCATTTTGTCCACGAGGGTGTGCTCTTGCACTATTTCATCAGCAACACTGCCTTGTATTAAGCATTTAATGATGAATTGACTAAATGTCTGTTTTATCAGACTCACTTTGACTATATATGTTGTAGCAAGAGATTGTTTCTCGCTTACGGCCATACCAGCCTGGGTACGCCCGATCTCGTCTGATCTCGGAAGCTAAGCAGGGTCGGGCCTGGTTAGTACTTGGATGGGAGACCGCCTGGGAATACCAGGTGCTGTAAGCATTTTGTCCACGAGGGTGTGCCCCTGCACTATTTCATCAGCAACACTGCCTTGTAGTAAGCATTTAATGATGAATTGACTAAATGCAGCTTCCTGCCTTTTTAATAGGATCAAATTTCCTTGTGTTTTCAATTAGCATCTGCCTTGTATTTATAAGACAAACAAGAATATTGTTGCTGAATGCAGCTTGTGTGTGCTTTGTGCTCCTTTGCCCTGTTCAAATGATGAAAGGAAATAAAGTTTGTATTTTATCCAACTACCTGTGGTAAAAAGTGATGGGAACAGTGTTTGTAATTTCTTCTACTTTTTCAGTGACACAAAGTTCAAGCTGCTTATCTAATTGGTGAAAATGCAATGTCTGTTTATCACACTCACTTTGACTATATATGTTGTAGCAAGAGATTGTTTCTCGCTTACGGCCATACCAGCCTGGGTACGCCCGATCTCGTCTGATCTCGGAAGCTAAGCAGGGTCGGCCCTGGTTAGTACTTGGATGGGAGACCGCCTGGGAATACCAGGTGCTGTAAGCATTTTGTCCACGAGGGTGTGCCCCTGCACTATTTCATCAGCAACACTGCCTTGTAGTAAGCATTTAATGATGAATTGACTAAATGCAGCTTCCTGCCTTTTTAATAGGATCAAATTTCCTTGTGTTTTCAATTAGCATCTGCCTTGTATTTATAAGACAAACAAGAATATTGTTGCTGAATGCAGCTTGTGTGTGCTTTGTGCTCCTTTGCCCTGTTCAAATGATGAAAGGAAATAAAGTTTGTATTTTATCCAACTACCTGTGCTAAAAAGTGATGGGAACAGTGTTTGTAATTTCTTCTACTTTTTCAGTGACACAAAGTTCAAGCTGCTTATCTAATTGGTGAAAATGCAATGTCTGTTTATCACACTCACTTTGACTATATATGTTGTAGCAAGAGATTGTTTCTCGCTTACGGCCATACCAGCCTGGGTACGCCCGATCTCGTCTGATCTCGGAAGCTAAGCAGGGTCGGGCCTGGTTAGTACTTGGATGGGAGACCGCCTGGGAATACCAGGTGCTGTAAGCATTTTGTCCACGAGGGTGTGCTCTTGCACTATTTCATCAGCAACACTGCCTTGTATTAAGCATTTAATGATGAATTGACTAAATGTCTGTTTTATCAGACTCACTTTGACTATATATGTTGTAGCAAGAGATTGTTTCTCGCTTACGGCCATACCAGCCTGGGTACGGCCATACCAGCCTGGGTACGCCCGATCTCGTCTGATCTCGGAAGCTAAGCAGGGTCGGGCCTGGTTAGTACTTGGATGGGAGACCGCCTGGGAATACCAGGTGCTGTAAGCATTTTGTCCACGAGGGTGTGCTCTTGCACTATTTCATCAGCAACACTGCCTTGTATTAAGCATTTAATGATGAATTGACTAAATGTCTGTTTTATCAGACTCACTTTGACTATATATGTTGTAGCAAGAGATTGTTTCTCGCTTACGGCCATACCAGCCTGGGTACGCCCGATCTCGTCTGATCTCGGAAGCTAAGCAGGGTCGGGCCTGGTTAGTACTTGGATGGGAGACCGCCTGGGAATACCAGGTGCTGTAAGCATTTTGTCCACGAGGGTGTGCCCCTGCACTATTTCATCAGCGACACTGCCTTGTAGTAAGCATTTAATGATGAATTGACTAAATGCAGCTTCCTGCCTTTTTAATAGGATCAAATTTCCTTGTGTTTTCAATTAGCATCTGCCTTGTATTTATAAGACAAACAAGAATATTGTTGCTGAATGCAGCTTGTGTGTGCTTTGTGCTCCTTTGCCCTGTTCAAATGATGAAAGGAAATAAAGTTTGTATTTTATCCAACTACCTGTGCTAAAAAGTGATGGGAACAGTGTTTGTAATTTCTTCTACTTTTTCAGTGACACAAAGTTCAAGCTGCTTATCTAATTGGTGAAAATGCAATGTCTGTTTATCACACTCACTTTGACTATATATGTTGTAGCAAGAGATTGTTTCTCGCTTACGGCCATACCAGCCTGGGTACGCCCGATCTCGTCTGATCTCGGAAGCTAAGCAGGGTCGGGCCTGGTTAGTACTTGGATGGGAGACCGCCTGGGAATACCAGGTGCTGTAAGCATTTTGTCCACGAGGGTGTGCCCCTGCACTATTTCATCAGCAACACTGCCTTGTAGTAAGCATTTAATGATGAATTGACTAAATGCAGCTTCCTGCCTTTTTAATAGGATCAAATTTCCTTGTGTTTTCAATTAGCATCTGCCTTGTATTTATAAGACAAACAAGAATATTGTTGCTGAATGCAGCTTGTGTGTGCTTTGTGCTCCTTTGCCCTGTTCAAATGATGAAAGGAAATAAAGTTTGTATTTTATCCAACTACCTGTGGTAAAAAGTGATGGGAACAGTGTTTGTAATTTCTTCTACTTTTTCAGTGACACAAAGTTCAAGCTGCTTATCGAATTGGTGAAAATGCAATGTCTGTTTATCACACTCACTTTGACTATATATGTTGTAGCAAGAGATTGTTTCTCGCTTACGGCCATACCAGCCTGGGTACGCCCGATCTCGTCTGATCTCGGAAGCTAAGCAGGGTCGGGCCTGGTTAGTACTTGGATGGGAGATCGCCTGGGAATACCAGGTGCTGTAAGCATTTTGTCCACGAGGGTGTGCTCTTGCACTATTTCATCAGCAACACTGCCTTGTATTAAGCATTTAATGATGAATTGACTAAATGTCTGTTTTATCAGACTCACTTTGACTATATATGTTGTAGCAAGAGATTGTTTCTCGCTTACGGCCATACCAGCCTGGGTACGCCCGATCTCGTCTGATCTCGGAAGCTAAGCAGGGTCGGGCCTGGTTAGTACTTGGATGGGAGACCGCCTGGGAATACCAGGTGCTGTAAGCATTTTGTCCACGAGGGTGTGCCCCTGCACTATTTCATCAGCAACACTGCCTTGTAGTAAGCATTTAATGATGAATTGACTAAATGCAGCTTCCTGCCTTTTTAATAGGATCAAATTTCCTTGTGTTTTCAATTAGCATCTGCCTTGTATTTATAAGACAAACAAGAATATTGTTGCTGAATGCAGCTTGTGTGTGCTTTGTGCTCCTTTGCCCTGTTCAAATGATGAAAGGAAATAAAGTTTGTATTTTATCCAACTACCTGTGGTAAAAAGTGATGGGAACAGTGTTTGTAATTTCTTCTACTTTTTCAGTGACACAAAGTTCAAGCTGCTTATCTAATTGGTGAAAATGCAATGTCTGTTTATCACACTCACTTTGACTATATATGTTGTAGCAAGAGATTGTTTCTCGCTTACGGCCATACCAGCCTGGGTACGCCCGATCTCGTCTGATCTCGGAAGCTAAGCAGGGTCGGGCCTGGTTAGTACTTGGATGGGAGACCGCCTGGGAATACCAGGTGCTGTAAGCATTTTGTCCACGAGGGTGTGCCCCTGCACTATTTCATCAGCAACACTGCCTTGTAGTAAGCATTTAATGATGAATTGACTAAATGCAGCTTCCTGCCTTTTTAATAGGATCAAATTTCCTTGTGTTTTCAATTAGCATCTGCCTTGTATTTATAAGACAAACAAGAATATTGTTGCTGAATGCAGCTTGTGTGTGCTTTGTGCTCCTTTGCCCTGTTCAAATGATGAAAGGAAATAAAGTTTGTATTTTATCCAACTACCTGTGCTAAAAAGTGATGGGAACAGTGTTTGTAATTTCTTCTACTTTTTCAGTGACACAAAGTTCAAGCTGCTTATCTAATTGGTGAAAATGCAATGTCTGTTTATCACACTCACTTTGACTATATATGTTGTAGCAAGAGATTGTTTCTCGCTTACGGCCATACCAGCCTGGGTACGCCCGATCTCGTCTGATCTCGGAAGCTAAGCAGGGTCGGGCCTGGTTAGTACTTGGATGGGAGACCGCCTGGGAATACCAGGTGCTGTAAGCATTTTGTCCACGAGGGTGTGCTCTTGCACTATTTCATCAGCAACACTGCCTTGTATTAAGCATTTAATGATGAATTGACTAAATGTCTGTTTTATCAGACTCACTTTGACTATATATGTTGTAGCAAGAGATTGTTTCTCGCTTACGGCCATACCAGCCTGGGTACGCCCGATCTCGTCTGATCTCGGAAGCTAAGCAGGGTCGGGCCTGGTTAGTACTTGGATTGGAGACCGCCTGGGAATACCAGGTGCTGTAAGCATTTTGTCCACGAGGGTGTGCCCCTGCACTATTTCATCAGCAACACTGCCTTGTAGTAAGCATTTAATGATGAATTGACTAAATGCAGCTTCCTGCCTTTTTAATAGGATCAAATTTCCTTGTGTTTTCAATTAGCATCTGCCTTGTATTTATAAGACAAACAAGAATATTGTTGCTGAATGCAGCTTGTGTGTGCTTTGTGCTCCTTTGCCCTGTTCAAATGATGAAAGGAAATAAAGTTTGTATTTTATCCAACTACCTGTGCTAAAAAGTGATGGGAACAGTGTTTGTAATTTCTTCTACTTTTTCAGTGACACAAAGTTCAAGCTGCTTATCTAATTGGTGAAAATGCAATGTCTGTTTATCACACTCACTTTGACTATATATGTTGTAGCAAGAGATTGTTTCTCGCTTACGGCCATACCAGCCTGGGTACGCCCGATCTCGTCTGATCTCGGAAGCTAAGCAGGGTCGGGCCTGGTTAGTACTTGGATGGGAGACCGCCTGGGAATACCAGGTGCTGTAAGCATTTTGTCCACGAGGGTGTGCTCTTGCACTATTTCATCAGCAACACTGCCTTGTATTAAGCATTTAATGATGAATTGACTAAATGTCTGTTTTATCAGACTCACTTTGACTATATATGTTGTAGCAAGAGATTGTTTCTCGCTTACGGCCATACCAGCCTGGGTACGCCCGATCTCGTCTGATCTCGGAAGCTAAGCAGGGTCGGGCCTGGTTAGTACTTGGATGGGAGACCGCCTGGGAATACCAGGTGCTGTAAGCATTTTGTCCACGAGGGTGTGCCCCTGCACTATTTCATCAGCAACACTGCCTTGTAGTAAGCATTTAATGATGAATTGACTAAATGCAGCTTCCTGCCTTTTTAATAGGATCAAATTTCCTTGTGTTTTCAATTAGCATCTGCCTTGTATTTATAAGACAAACAAGAATATTGTTGCTGAATGCAGCTTGTGTGTGCTTTGTGCTCCTTTGCCCTGTTCAAATGATGAAAGGAAATAAAGTTTGTATTTTATCCAACTACCTGTGCTAAAAAGTGATGGGAACAGTGTTTGTAATTTCTTCTACTTTTTCAGTGACACAAAGTTCAAGCTGCTTATCTAATTGGTGAAAATGCAATGTCTGTTTATCACACTCACTTTGACTATATATGTTGTAGCAAGAGATTGTTTCTCGCTTACGGCCATACCAGCCTGGGTACGCCCGATCTCGTCTGATCTCGGAAGCTAAGCAGGGTCGGGCCTGGTTAGTACTTGGATGGGAGACCGCCTGGGAATACCAGGTGCTGTAAGCATTTTGTCCACGAGGGTGTGCTCTTGCACTATTTCATCAGCAACACTGCCTTGTATTAAGCATTTAATGATGAATTGACTAAATGTCTGTTTTATCAGACTCACTTTGACTATATATGTTGTAGCAAGAGATTGTTTCTCGCTTACGGCCATACCAGCCTGGGTACGCCCGATCTCGTCTGATCTCGGAAGCTAAGCAGGGTCGGGCCTGGTTAGTACTTGGATTGGAGACCGCCTGGGAATACCAGGTGCTGTAAGCATTTTGTCCACGAGGGTGTGCTCTTGCACTATTTCATCAGCAACACTGCCTTGTATTAAGCATTTAATGATGAATTGACTAAATGTCTGTTTTATCAGACTCACTTTGACTATATATGTTGTAGCAAGAGATTGTTTCTCGCTTACGGCCATACCTGCCTGGGTACGCCCGATCTCGTCTGATCTCGGAAGCTAAGCAGGGTCGGGCCTGGTTAGTACTTGGATGGGAGACCGCCTGGGAATACCAGGTGCTGTAAGCATTTTGTCCACGAGGGTGTGCCCCTGCACTATTTCATCAGCAACACTGCCTTGTAGTAAGCATTTAATGATGAATTGACTAAATGCAGCTTCCTGCCTTTTTAATAGGATCAAATTTCCTTGTGTTTTCAATTAGCATCTGCCTTGTATTTATAAGACAAACAAGAATATTGTTGCTGAATGCAGCTTGTGTGTGCTTTGTGCTCCTTTGCCCTGTTCAAATGATGAAAGGAAATAAAGTTTGTATTTTATCCAACTACCTGTGCTAAAAAGTGATGGGAACAGTGTTTGTAATTTCTTCTACTTTTTCAGTGACACAAAGTTCAAGCTGCTTATCTAATTGGTGAAAATGCAATGTCTGTTTATCACACTCACTTTGACTATATATGTTGTAGCAAGAGATTGTTTCTCGCTTACGGCCATACCAGCCTGGGTACGCCCGATCTCGTCTGATCTCGGAAGCTAAGCAGGGTCGGGCCTGGTTAGTACTTGGATGGGAGACCGCCTGGGAATACCAGGTGCTGTAAGCATTTTGTCCACGAGGGTGTGCCCCTGCACTATTTCATCAGCAACACTGCCTTGTAGTAAGCATTTAATGATGAATTGACTAAATGCAGCTTCCTGCCTTTTTAATAGGATCAAATTTCCTTGTGTTTTCAATTAGCATCTGCCTTGTATTTATAAGACAAACAAGAATATTGTTGCTGAATGCAGCTTGTGTGTGCTTTGTGCTCCTTTGCCCTGTTCAAATGATGAAAGGAAATAAAGTTTGTATTTTATCCAACTACCTGTCCTAAAAAGTGATGGGAACAGTGTTTGTAATTTCTTCTACTTTTTCAGTGACACAAAGTTCAAGCTGCTTATCTAATTGGTGAAAATGCAATGTCTGTTTATCACACTCACTTTGACTATATATGTTGTAGCAAGAGATTGTTTCTCGCTTACGGCCATACCAGCCTGGGTACGCCCGATCTCGTCTGATCTCGGAAGCTAAGCAGGGTCGGGCCTGGTTAGTACTTGGATGGGAGACCGCCTGGGAATACCAGGTGCTGTAAGCATTTTGTCCACGAGGGTGTGCTCTTGCACTATTTCATCAGCAACACTGCCTTGTATTAAGCATTTAATGATGAATTGACTAAATGTCTGTTTTATCAGACTCACTTTGACTATATATGTTGTAGCAAGAGATTGTTTCTCGCTTACGGCCATACCAGCCTGGGTACGCCCGATCTTGTCTGATCTCGGAAGCTAAGCAGGGTCGGGCCTGGTTAGTACTTGGATGGGAGACCGCCTGGGAATACCAGGTGCTGTAAGCATTTTGTCCACGAGGGTGTGCCCCTGCACTATTTCATCAGCAACACTGCCTTGTAGTAAGCATTTAATGATGAATTGACTAAATGCAGCTTCCTGCCTTTTTAATAGGATCAAATTTCCTTGTGTTTTCAATTAGCATCTGCCTTGTATTTATAAGACAAACAAGAATATTGTTGCTGAATGCAGCTTGTGTGTGCTTTGTGCTCCTTTGCCCTGTTCAAATGATGAAAGGAAATAAAGTTTGTATTTTATCCAACTACCTGTGCTAAAAAGTGATGGGAACAGTGTTTGTAATTTCTTCTACTTTTTCAGTGACACAAAGTTCAAGCTGCTTATCTAATTGGTGAAAATGCAATGTCTGTTTATCACACTCACTTTGACTATATATGTTGTAGCAAGAGATTGTTTCTCGCTTACGGCCATACCAGCCTGGGTACGCCCGATCTCGTCTGATCTCGGAAGCTAAGCAGGGTCGGGCCTGGTTAGTACTTGGATGGGAGACCGCCTGGGAATACCAGGTGCTGTAAGCATTTTGTCCACGAGGGTGTGCTCTTGCACTATTTCATCAGCAACACTGCCTTGTATTAAGCATTTAATGATGAATTGACTAAATGTCTGTTTTATCAGACTCACTTTGACTATATATGTTGTAGCAAGAGATTGTTTCTCGCTTACGGCCATACCAGCCTGGGTACGCCCGATCTCGTCTGATCTCGGAAGCTAAGCAGGGTCGGGCCTGGTTAGTACTTGGATGGGAGACCGCCTGGGAATACCAGGTGCTGTAAGCATTTTGTCCACGAGGGTGTGCCCCTGCACTATTTCATCAGCAACACTGCCTTGTAGTAAGCATTTAATGATGAATTGACTAAATGCAGCTTCCTGCCTTTTTAATAGGATCAAATTTCCTTGTGTTTTCAATTAGCATCTGCCTTGTATTTATAAGACAAACAAGAATATTGTTGCTGAATGCAGCTTGTGTGTGCTTTGTGCTCCTTTGCCCTGTTCAAATTATGAAAGGAAATAAAGTTTGTATTTTATCCAACTACCTGTGGTAAAAAGTGATGGGAACAGTGTTTGTAATTTCTTCTACTTTTTCAGTGACACAAAGTTCAAGCTGCTTATCTAATTGGTGAAAATGCAATGTCTGTTTATCACACTCACTTTGACTATATATGTTGTAGCAAGAGATTGTTTCTCGCTTACGGCCATACCAGCCTGGGTACGCCCGATCTCGTCTGATCTCGGAAGCTAAGCAGGGTCGGGCCTGGTTAGTACTTGGATGGGAGACCGCCTGGGAATACCAGGTGCTGTAAGCATTTTGTCCACGAGGGTGTGCCCCTGCACTATTTCATCAGCAACACTGCCTTGTAGTAAGCATTTAATGATGAATTGACTAAATGCAGCTTCCTGCCTTTTTAATAGGATCAAATTTCCTTGTGTTTTCAATTAGCATCTGCCTTGTATTTATAAGACAAACAAGAATATTGTTGCTGAATGCAGCTTGTGTGTGCTTTGTGCTCCTTTGCCCTGTTCAAATGATGAAAGGAAATAAAGTTTGTATTTTATCCAACTACCTGTGCTAAAAAGTGATGGGAACAGTGTTTGTAATTTCTTCTACTTTTTCAGTGACACAAAGTTCAAGCTGCTTATCTAATTGGTGAAAATGCAATGTCTGTTTATCACACTCACTTTGACTATATATGTTGTAGCAAGAGATTGTTTCTCACTTACGGCCATACCAGCCTGGGTACGCCCGATCTCGTCTGATCTCGGAAGCTAAGCAGGGTCGGGCCTGGTTAGTACTTGGATGGGAGACCGCCTGGGAATACCAGGTGCTGTAAGCATTTTGTCCACGAGGGTGTGCCCCTGCACTATTTCATCAGCAACACTGCCTTGTAGTAAGCATTTAATGATGAATTGACTAAATGCAGCTTCCTGCCTTTTTAATAGGATCAAATTTCCTTGTGTTTTCAATTAGCATCTGCCTTGTATTTATAAGACAAACAAGAATATTGTTGCTGAATGCAGCTTGTGTGTGCTTTGTGCTCCTTTGCCCTGTTCAAATGATGAAAGGAAATAAAGTTTGTATTTTATCCAACTACCTGTGCTAAAAAGTGATGGGAACAGTGTTTGTAATTTCTTCTACTTTTTCAGTGACACAAAGTTCAAGCTGCTTATCTAATTGGTGAAAATGCAATGTCTGTTTATCACACTCACTTTGACTATATATGTTGTAGCAAGAGATTGTTTCTCGCTTACGGCCATACCAGCCTGGGTACGCCCGATCTCGTCTGATCTCGGAAGCTAAGCAGGGTCGGGCCTGGTTAGTACTTGGATGGGAGACCGCCTGGGAATACCAGGTGCTGTAAGCATTTTGTCCACGAGGGTGTGCCCCTGCACTATTTCATCAGCAACACTGCCTTGTAGTAAGCATTTAATGATGAATTGACTAAATGCAGCTTCCTGCCTTTTTAATAGGATCAAATTTCCTTGTGTTTTCAATTAGCATCTGCCTTGTATTTATAAGACAAACAAGAATATTGTTGCTGAATGCAGCTTGTGTGTGCTTTGTGCTCCTTTGCCCTGTTCAAATGATGAAAGGAAATAAAGTTTGTATTTTATCCAACTACCTGTGCTAAAAAGTGATGGGAACAGTGTTTGTAATTTCTTCTACTTTTTCAGTGACACAAAGTTCAAGCTGCTTATCTAATTGGTGAAAATGCAATGTCTGTTTATCACACTCACTTTGACTATATATGTTGTAGCAAGAGATTGTTTCTCGCTTACGGCCATACCAGCCTGGGTACGCCCGATCTCGTCTGATCTCCGAAGCTAAGCAGGGTCGGGCCTGGTTAGTACTTGGATGGGAGACCGCCTGGGAATACCAGGTGCTGTAAGCATTTTGTCCACGAGGGTGTGCCCCTGCACTATTTCATCAGCAACACTGCCTTGTAGTAAGCATTTAATGATGAATTGACTAAATGCAGCTTCCTGCCTTTTTAATAGGATCAAATTTCCTTGTGTTTTCAATTAGCATCTGCCTTGTATTTATAAGACAAACAAGAATATTGTTGCTGAATGCAGCTTGTGTGTGCTTTGTGCTCCTTTGCCCTGTTCAAATGATGAAAGGAAATAAAGTTTGTATTTTATCCAACTACCTGTGCTAAAAAGTGATGGGAACAGTGTTTGTAATTTCTTCTACTTTTTCAGTGACACAAAGTTCAAGCTGCTTATCTAATTGGTGAAAATGCAATGTCTGTTTATCACACTCACTTTGACTATATATGTTGTAGCAAGAGATTGTTTCTCGCTTACGGCCATACCAGCCTGGGTACGCCCGATCTCGTCTGATCTCCGAAGCTAAGCAGGGTCGGGCCTGGTTAGTACTTGGATGGGAGACCGCCTGGGAATACCAGGTGCTGTAAGCATTTTGTCCACGAGGGTGTGCTCTTGCACTATTTCATCAGCAACACTGCCTTGTATTAAGCATTTAATGATGAATTGACTAAATGTCTGTTTTATCAGACTCACTTTGACTATATATGTTGTAGCAAGAGATTGTTTCTCGCTTACGGCCATACCAGCCTGGGTACGCCCGATCTCATCTGATCTCGGAAGCTAAGCAGGGTCGGCCCTGGTTAGTACTTGGATGGGAGACCGCCTGGGAATACCAGGTGCTGGAAGCATTTTGTCCACGAGGGTGTGCTCTTGCACTATTTCATCAGCAACACTGCCTTGTATTAAGCATTTAATGATGAATTGACTAAATGTCTGTTTTATCAGACTCACTTTGACTATATATGTTGTAGCAAGAGATTGTTTCTCGCTTACGGCCATACCAGCCTGGGTACGCCCGATCTCGTCTGATCTCCGAAGCTAAGCAGGGTCGGGCCTGGTTAGTACTTGGATGGGAGACCGCCTGGGAATACCAGGTGCTGTAAGCATTTTGTCCACGAGGGTGTGCTCTTGCACTATTTCATCAGCAACACTGCCTTGTAGTAAGCATTTAATGATGAATTGACTAAATGTCTGTTTTATCAGACTCACTTTGACTATATATGTTGTAGCAAGAGATTGTTTCTCGCTTACGGCCATACCAGCCTGGGTACGCCCGATCTCATCTGATCTCGGAAGCTAAGCAGGGTCGGGCCTGGTTAGTACTTGGATGGGAGACCGCCTGGGAATACCAGGTGCTGTAAGCATTTTGTCCACGAGGGTGTGCTCTTGCACTATTTCATCAGCAACACTGCCTTGTATTAAGCATTTAATGATGAATTGACTAAATGTCTGTTTTATCAGACTCACTTTGACTATATATGTTGTAGCAAGAGATTGTTTCTCGCTTACGGCCATACCAGCCTGGGTACGCCCGATCTCGTCTGATCTCGGAAGCTAAGCAGGGTCGGGCCTGGTTAGTACTTGGATGGGAGACCGCCTGGGAATACCAGGTGCTGTAAGCATTTTGTCCACGAGGGTGTGCCCCTGCACTATTTCATCAGCAACACTGCCTTGTAGTAAGCATTTAATGATGAATTGACTAAATGCAGCTTCCTGCCTTTTTAATAGGATCAAATTTCCTTGTGTTTTCAATTAGCATCTGCCTTGTATTTATAAGACAAACAAGAATATTGTTGCTGAATGCAGCTTTGTGCTCCTTTGCCCTGTTCAAATGATGAAAGGAAATAAAGTTTGTATTTTATCCAACTACCTGTGCTAAAAAGTGATGGGAACAGTGTTTGTAATTTCTTCTACTTTTTCAGTGACACAAAGTTCAAGCTGCTTATCTAATTGGTGAAAATGCAATGTCTGTTTATCACACTCACTTTGACTATATATGTTGTAGCAAGAGATTGTTTCTCGCTTACGGCCATACCAGCCTGGGTACGCCCGATCTCGTCTGATCTCGGAAGCTAAGCAGGGTCGGGCCTGGTTAGTACTTGGATGGGAGACCGCCTGGGAATACCAGGTGCTGTAAGCATTTTGTCCACGAGGGTGTGCCCCTGCACTATTTCATCAGCAACACTGCCTTGTAGTAAGCATTTAATGATGAATTGACTAAATGCAGCTTCCTGCCTTTTTAATAGGATCAAATTTCCTTGTGTTTTCAATTAGCATCTGCCTTGTATTTATAAGACAAACAAGAATATTGTTGCTGAATGCAGCTTTGTGCTCCTTTGCCCTGTTCAAATGATGAAAGGAAATAAAGTTTGTATTTTATCCAACTACCTGTGCTAAAAAGTGATGGGAACAGTGTTTGTAATTTCTTCTACTTTTTCAGTGACACAAAGTTCAAGCTGCTTATCTAATTGGTGAAAATGCAATGTCTGTTTATCACACTCACTTTGACTATATATGTTGTAGCAAGAGATTGTTTCTCGCTTACGGCCATACCAGCCTGGGTACGCCCGATCTCGTCTGATCTCGGAAGCTAAGCAGGGTCGGGCCTGGTTAGTACTTGGATGGGAGACCGCCTGGGAATACCAGGTGCTGTAAGCATTTTGTCCACGAGGGTGTGCCCCTGCACTATTTCATCAGCAACACTGCCTTGTAGTAAGCATTTAATGATGAATTGACTAAATGCAGCTTCCTGCCTTTTTAATAGGATCAAATTTCCTTGTGTTTTCAATTAGCATCTGCCTTGTATTTATAAGACAAACAAGAATATTGTTGCTGAATGCAGCTTGTGTGTGCTTTGTGCTCCTTTGCCCTGTTCAAATGATGAAAGGAAATAAAGTTTGTATTTTATCCAACTACCTGTGCTAAAAAGTGATGGGAACAGTGTTTGTAATTTCTTCTACTTTTTCAGTGACACAAAGTTCAAGCTGCTTATCTAATTGGTGAAAATGCAATGTCTGTTTATCACACTCACTTTGACTATATATGTTGTAGCAAGAGATTGTTTCTCACTTACGGCCATACCAGCCTGGGTACGCCCGATCTCGTCTGATCTCGGAAGCTAAGCAGGGTCGGGCCTGGTTAGTACTTGGATGGGAGACCGCCTGGGAATACCAGGTGCTGTAAGCATTTTGTCCACGAGGGTGTGCCCCTGCACTATTTCATCAGCAACACTGCCTTGTAGTAAGCATTTAATGATGAATTGACTAAATGCAGCTTCCTGCCTTTTTAATAGGATCAAATTTCCTTGTGTTTTCAATTAGCATCTGCCTTGTATTTATAAGACAAACAAGAATATTGTTGCTGAATGCAGCTTGTGTGTGCTTTGTGCTCCTTTGCCCTGTTCAAATGATGAAAGGAAATAAAGTTTGTATTTTATCCAACTACCTGTGCTAAAAAGTGATGGGAACAGTGTTTGTAATTTCTTCTACTTTTTCAGTGACACAAAGTTCAAGCTGCTTATCTAATTGGTGAAAATGCAATGTCTGTTTATCACACTCACTTTGACTATATATGTTGTAGCAAGAGATTGTTTCTCGCTTACGGCCATACCAGCCTGGGTACGCCCGATCTCGTCTGATCTCGGAAGCTAAGCAGGGTCGGGCCTGGTTAGTACTTGGATGGGAGACCGCCTGGGAATACCAGGTGCTGTAAGCATTTTGTCCACGAGGGTGTGCTCTTGCACTATTTCATCAGCAACACTGCCTTGTATTAAGCATTTAATGATGAATTGACTAAATGTCTGTTTTATCAGACTCACTTTGACTATATATGTTGTAGCAAGAGATTGTTTCTCGCTTACGGCCATACCAGCCTGGGTACGCCCGATCTCATCTGATCTCGGAAGCTAAGCAGGGTCGGCCCTGGTTAGTACTTGGATGGGAGACCGCCTGGGAATACCAGGTGCTGGAAGCATTTTGTCCACGAGGGTGTGCTCTTGCACTATTTCATCAGCAACACTGCCTTGTATTAAGCATTTAATGATGAATTGACTAAATGTCTGTTTTATCAGACTCACTTTGACTATATATGTTGTAGCAAGAGATTGTTTCTCGCTTACGGCCATACCAGCCTGGGTACGCCCGATCTCGTCTGATCTCCGAAGCTAAGCAGGGTCGGGCCTGGTTAGTACTTGGATGGGAGACCGCCTGGGAATACCAGGTGCTGTAAGCATTTTGTCCACGAGGGTGTGCTCTTGCACTATTTCATCAGCAACACTGCCTTGTAGTAAGCATTTAATGATGAATTGACTAAATGTCTGTTTTATCAGACTCACTTTGACTATATATGTTGTAGCAAGAGATTGTTTCTCGCTTACGGCCATACCAGCCTGGGTACGCCCGATCTCATCTGATCTCGGAAGCTAAGCAGGGTCGGGCCTGGTTAGTACTTGGATGGGAGACCGCCTGGGAATACCAGGTGCTGTAAGCATTTTGTCCACGAGGGTGTGCTCTTGCACTATTTCATCAGCAACACTGCCTTGTATTAAGCATTTAATGATGAATTGACTAAATGTCTGTTTTATCAGACTCACTTTGACTATATATGTTGTAGCAAGAGATTGTTTCTCGCTTACGGCCATACCAGCCTGGGTACGCCCGATCTCGTCTGATCTCGGAAGCTAAGCAGGGTCGGGCCTGGTTAGTACTTGGATGGGAGACCGCCTGGGAATACCAGGTGCTGTAAGCATTTTGTCCACGAGGGTGTGCCCCTGCACTATTTCATCAGCAACACTGCCTTGTAGTAAGCATTTAATGATGAATTGACTAAATGCAGCTTCCTGCCTTTTTAATAGGATCAAATTTCCTTGTGTTTTCAATTAGCATCTGCCTTGTATTTATAAGACAAACAAGAATATTGTTGCTGAATGCAGCTTGTGTGTGCTTTGTGCTCCTTTGCCCTGTTCAAATGATGAAAGGAAATAAAGTTTGTATTTTATCCAACTACCTGTGCTAAAAAGTGATGGGAACAGTGTTTGTAATTTCTTCTACTTTTTCAGTGACACAAAGTTCAAGCTGCTTATCTAATTGGTGAAAATGCAATGTCTGTTTATCACACTCACTTTGACTATATATATTGTAGCAAGAGATTGTTTCTCGCTTACGGCCATACCAGCCTTGGTACGCCCGATCTCGTCTGATCTCGGAAGCTAAGCAGGGTCGGGCCTGGTTAGTACTTGGATGGGAGACCGCCTGGGAATACCAGGTGCTGTAAGCATTTTGTCCACGAGGGTGTGCTCTTGCACTATTTCATCAGCAACACTGCCTTGTATTAAGCATTTAATGATGAATTGACTAAATGTCTGTTTTATCAGACTCACTTTGACTATATATGTTGTAGCAAGAGATTGTTTCTCGCTTACGGCCATACCAGCCTGGGTACGCCCGATCTCATCTGATCTCGGAAGCTAAGCAGGGTCGGCCCTGGTTAGTACTTGGATGGGAGACCGCCTGGGAATACCAGGTGCTGTAAGCATTTTGTCCACGAGGGTGTGCCCCTGCACTATTTCATCAGCAACACTGCCTTGTAGTAAGCATTTAATGATGAATTGACTAAATGCAGCTTCCTGCCTTTTTAATAGGATCAAATTTCCTTGTGTTTTCAATTAGCATCTGCCTTGTATTTATAAGACAAACAAGAATATTGTTGCTGAATGCAGCTTGTGTGTGCTTTGTGCTCCTTTGCCCTGTTCAAATGATGAAAGGAAATAAAGTTTGTATTTTATCCAACTACCTGTGCTAAAAAGTGATGGGAACAGTGTTTGTAATTTCTTCTACTTTTTCAGTGACACAAAGTTCAAGCTGCTTATCTAATTGGTGAAAATGCAATGTCTGTTTATCACACTCACTTTGACTATATATGTTGTAGCAAGAGATTGTTTCTCGCTTACGGCCATACCAGCCTGGGTACGCCCGATCTCGTCTGATCTCGGAAGCTAAGCAGGGTCGGGCCTGGTTAGTACTTGGATGGGAGACCGCCTGGGAATACCAGGTGCAGTAAGCATTTTGTCCACGAGGGTGTGCCCCTGCACTATTTCATCAGCAACACTGCCTTGTAGTAAGCATTTAATGATGAATTGACTAAATGCAGCTTCCTGCCTTTTTAATAGGATCAAATTTCCTTGTGTTTTCAATTAGCATCTGCCTTGTATTTATAAGACAAACAAGAATATTGTTGCTGAATGCAGCTTGTGTGTGCTTTGTGCTCCTTTGCCCTGTTCAAATGATGAAAGGAAATAAAGTTTGTATTTTATCCAACTACCTGTGGTAAAAAGTGATGGGAACAGTGTTTGTAATTTCTTCTACTTTTTCAGTGACACAAAGTTCAAGCTGCTTATCTAATTGGTGAAAATGCAATGTCTGTTTATCACACTCACTTTGACTATATATGTTGTAGCAAGAGATTGTTTCTCGCTTACGGCCATACCAGCCTGGGTACGCCCGATCTCGTCTGATCTCCGAAGCTAAGCAGGGTCGGGCCTGGTTAGTACTTGGATGGGAGACCGCCTGGGAATACCAGGTGCTGTAAGCATTTTGTCCACGAGGGTGTGCTCTTGCACTATTTCATCAGCAACACTGCCTTGTATTAAGCATTTAATGATGAATTGACTAAATGTCTGTTTTATCAGACTCACTTTGACTATATATGTTGTAGCAAGAGATTGTTTCTCGCTTACGGCCATACCAGCCTGGGTACGCCCGATCTCATCTGATCTCGGAAGCTAAGCAGGGTCGGCCCTGGTTAGTACTTGGATGGGAGACCGCCTGGGAATACCAGGTGCTGGAAGCATTTTGTCCACGAGGGTGTGCTCTTGCACTATTTCATCAGCAACACTGCCTTGTATTAAGCATTTAATGATGAATTGACTAAATGTCTGTTTTATCAGACTCACTTTGACTATATATGTTGTAGCAAGAGATTGTTTCTCGCTTACGGCCATACCAGCCTGGGTACGCCCGATCTCGTCTGATCTCCGAAGCTAAGCAGGGTCGGGCCTGGTTAGTACTTGGATGGGAGACCGCCTGGGAATACCAGGTGCTGTAAGCATTTTGTCCACGAGGGTGTGCTCTTGCACTATTTCATCAGCAACACTGCCTTGTAGTAAGCATTTAATGATGAATTGACTAAATGTCTGTTTTATCAGACTCACTTTGACTATATATGTTGTAGCAAGAGATTGTTTCTCGCTTACGGCCATACCAGCCTGGGTACGCCCGATCTCATCTGATCTCGGAAGCTAAGCAGGGTCGGGCCTGGTTAGTACTTGGATGGGAGACCGCCTGGGAATACCAGGTGCTGTAAGCATTTTGTCCACGAGGGTGTGCTCTTGCACTATTTCATCAGCAACACTGCCTTGTATTAAGCATTTAATGATGAATTGACTAAATGTCTGTTTTATCAGACTCACTTTGACTATATATGTTGTAGCAAGAGATTGTTTCTCGCTTACGGCCATACCAGCCTGGGTACGCCCGATCTCGTCTGATCTCGGAAGCTAAGCAGGGTCGGGCCTGGTTAGTACTTGGATGGGAGACCGCCTGGGAATACCAGGTGCTGTAAGCATTTTGTCCACGAGGGTGTGCCCCTGCACTATTTCATCAGCAACACTGCCTTGTAGTAAGCATTTAATGATGAATTGACTAAATGCAGCTTCCTGCCTTTTTAATAGGATCAAATTTCCTTGTGTTTTCAATTAGCATCTGCCTTGTATTTATAAGACAAACAAGAATATTGTTGCTGAATGCAGCTTTGTGCTCCTTTGCCCTGTTCAAATGATGAAAGGAAATAAAGTTTGTATTTTATCCAACTACCTGTGCTAAAAAGTGATGGGAACAGTGTTTGTAATTTCTTCTACTTTTTCAGTGACACAAAGTTCAAGCTGCTTATCTAATTGGTGAAAATGCAATGTCTGTTTATCACACTCACTTTGACTATATATGTTGTAGCAAGAGATTGTTTCTCGCTTACGGCCATACCAGCCTGGGTACGCCCGATCTCATCTGATCTCGGAAGCTAAGCAGGGTCGGGCCTGGTTAGTACTTGGATGGGAGACCGCCTGGGAATACCAGGTGCTGTAAGCATTTTGTCCACGAGGGTGTGCTCTTGCACTATTTCATCAGCAACACTGCCTTGTATTAAGCATTTAATGATGAATTGACTAAATGTCTGTTTTATCAGACTCACTTTGACTATATATGTTGTAGCAAGAGATTGTTTCTCGCTTACGGCCATACCAGCCTGGGTACGCCCGATCTCGTCTGATCTCGGAAGCTAAGCAGGGTCGGGCCTGGTTAGTACTTGGATGGGAGACCGCCTGGGAATACCAGGTGCTGTAAGCATTTTGTCCACGAGGGTGTGCTCTTGCACTATTTCATCAGCAACACTGCCTTGTATTAAGCATTTAATGATGAATTGACTAAATGTCTGTTTTATCAGACTCACTTTGACTATATATGTTGTAGCAAGAGATTGTTTCTCGCTTACGGCCATACCAGCCTGGGTACGCCCGATCTCATCTGATCTCGGAAGCTAAGCAGGGTCGGCCCTGGTTAGTACTTGGATGGGAGACCGCCTGGGAATACCAGGTGCTGTAAGCATTTTGTCCACGAGGGTGTGCCCCTGCACTATTTCATCAGCAACACTGCCTTGTAGTAAGCATTTAATGATGAATTGACTAAATGCAGCTTCCTGCCTTTTTAATAGGATCAAATTTCCTTGTGTTTTCAATTAGCATCTGCCTTGTATTTATAAGACAAACAAGAATATTGTTGCTGAATGCAGCTTGTGTGTGCTTTGTGCTCCTTTGCCCTGTTCAAATGATGAAAGGAAATAAAGTTTGTATTTTATCCAACTACCTGTGCTAAAAAGTGATGGGAACAGTGTTTGTAATTTCTTCTACTTTTTCAGTGACACAAAGTTCAAGCTGCTTATCTAATTGGTGAAAATGCAATGTCTGTTTATCACACTCACTTTGACTATATATGTTGTAGCAAGAGATTGTTTCTCGCTTACGGCCATACCAGCCTGGGTACGCCCGATCTCGTCTGATCTCGGAAGCTAAGCAGGGTCGGGCCTGGTTAGTACTTGGATGGGAGACCGCCTGGGAATACCAGGTGCAGTAAGCATTTTGTCCACGAGGGTGTGCCCCTGCACTATTTCATCAGCAACACTGCCTTGTAGTAAGCATTTAATGATGAATTGACTAAATGCAGCTTCCTGCCTTTTTAATAGGATCAAATTTCCTTGTGTTTTCAATTAGCATCTGCCTTGTATTTATAAGACAAACAAGAATATTGTTGCTGAATGCAGCTTGTGTGTGCTTTGTGCTCCTTTGCCCTGTTCAAATGATGAAAGGAAATAAAGTTTGTATTTTATCCAACTACCTGTGGTAAAAAGTGATGGGAACAGTGTTTGTAATTTCTTCTACTTTTTCAGTGACACAAAGTTCAAGCTGCTTATCTAATTGGTGAAAATGCAATGTCTGTTTATCACACTCACTTTGACTATATATGTTGTAGCAAGAGATTGTTTCTCGCTTACGGCCATACCAGCCTGGGTACGCCCGATCTCGTCTGATCTCCGAAGCTAAGCAGGGTCGGGCCTGGTTAGTACTTGGATGGGAGACCGCCTGGGAATACCAGGTGCTGTAAGCATTTTGTCCACGAGGGTGTGCTCTTGCACTATTTCATCAGCAACACTGCCTTGTATTAAGCATTTAATGATGAATTGACTAAATGTCTGTTTTATCAGACTCACTTTGACTATATATGTTGTAGCAAGAGATTGTTTCTCGCTTACGGCCATACCAGCCTGGGTACGCCCGATCTCATCTGATCTCGGAAGCTAAGCAGGGTCGGCCCTGGTTAGTACTTGGATGGGAGACCGCCTGGGAATACCAGGTGCTGGAAGCATTTTGTCCACGAGGGTGTGCTCTTGCACTATTTCATCAGCAACACTGCCTTGTATTAAGCATTTAATGATGAATTGACTAAATGTCTGTTTTATCAGACTCACTTTGACTATATATGTTGTAGCAAGAGATTGTTTCTCGCTTACGGCCATACCAGCCTGGGTACGCCCGATCTCGTCTGATCTCCGAAGCTAAGCAGGGTCGGGCCTGGTTAGTACTTGGATGGGAGACCGCCTGGGAATACCAGGTGCTGTAAGCATTTTGTCCACGAGGGTGTGCTCTTGCACTATTTCATCAGCAACACTGCCTTGTAGTAAGCATTTAATGATGAATTGACTAAATGTCTGTTTTATCAGACTCACTTTGACTATATATGTTGTAGCAAGAGATTGTTTCTCGCTTACGGCCATACCAGCCTGGGTACGCCCGATCTCATCTGATCTCGGAAGCTAAGCAGGGTCGGGCCTGGTTAGTACTTGGATGGGAGACCGCCTGGGAATACCAGGTGCTGTAAGCATTTTGTCCACGAGGGTGTGCTCTTGCACTATTTCATCAGCAACACTGCCTTGTATTAAGCATTTAATGATGAATTGACTAAATGTCTGTTTTATCAGACTCACTTTGACTATATATGTTGTAGCAAGAGATTGTTTCTCGCTTACGGCCATACCAGCCTGGGTACGCCCGATCTCGTCTGATCTCGGAAGCTAAGCAGGGTCGGGCCTGGTTAGTACTTGGATGGGAGACCGCCTGGGAATACCAGGTGCTGTAAGCATTTTGTCCACGAGGGTGTGCCCCTGCACTATTTCATCAGCAACACTGCCTTGTAGTAAGCATTTAATGATGAATTGACTAAATGCAGCTTCCTGCCTTTTTAATAGGATCAAATTTCCTTGTGTTTTCAATTAGCATCTGCCTTGTATTTATAAGACAAACAAGAATATTGTTGCTGAATGCAGCTTTGTGCTCCTTTGCCCTGTTCAAATGATGAAAGGAAATAAAGTTTGTATTTTATCCAACTACCTGTGCTAAAAAGTGATGGGAACAGTGTTTGTAATTTCTTCTACTTTTTCAGTGACACAAAGTTCAAGCTGCTTATCTAATTGGTGAAAATGCAATGTCTGTTTATCACACTCACTTTGACTATATATGTTGTAGCAAGAGATTGTTTCTCGCTTACGGCCATACCAGCCTGGGTACGCCCGATCTCATCTGATCTCGGAAGCTAAGCAGGGTCGGGCCTGGTTAGTACTTGGATGGGAGACCGCCTGGGAATACCAGGTGCTGTAAGCATTTTGTCCACGAGGGTGTGCTCTTGCACTATTTCATCAGCAACACTGCCTTGTATTAAGCATTTAATGATGAATTGACTAAATGTCTGTTTTATCAGACTCACTTTGACTATATATGTTGTAGCAAGAGATTGTTTCTCGCTTACGGCCATACCAGCCTGGGTACGCCCGATCTCGTCTGATCTCGGAAGCTAAGCAGGGTCGGGCCTGGTTAGTACTTGGATGGGAGACCGCCTGGGAATACCAGGTGCTGTAAGCATTTTGTCCACGAGGGTGTGCCCCTGCACTATTTCATCAGCAACACTGCCTTGTAGTAAGCATTTAATGATGAATTGACTAAATGCAGCTTCCTGCCTTTTTAATAGGATCAAATTTCCTTGTGTTTTCAATTAGCATCTGCCTTGTATTTATAAGACAAACAAGAATATTGTTGCTGAATGCAGCTTTGTGCTCCTTTGCCCTGTTCAAATGATGAAAGGAAATAAAGTTTGTATTTTATCCAACTACCTGTGCTAAAAAGTGATGGGAACAGTGTTTGTAATTTCTTCTACTTTTTCAGTGACACAAAGTTCAAGCTGCTTATCTAATTGGTGAAAATGCAATGTCTGTTTATCACACTCACTTTGACTATATATGTTGTAGCAAGAGATTGTTTCTCGCTTACGGCCATACCAGCCTGGGTACGCCCGATCTCGTCTGATCTCGGAAGCTAAGCAGGGTCGGGCCTGGTTAGTACTTGGATGGGAGACCGCCTGGGAATACCAGGTGCTGTAAGCATTTTGTCCACGAGGGTGTGCTCTTGCACTATTTCATCAGCAACACTGCCTTGTATTAAGCATTTAATGATGAATTGACTAAATGTCTGTTTTATCAGACTCACTTTGACTATATATGTTGTAGCAAGAGATTGTTTCTCGCTTACGGCCATACCAGCCTGGGTACGCCCGATCTCGTCTGATCTCGGAAGCTAAGCAGGGTCGGGCCTGGTTAGTACTTGGATGGGAGACCGCCTGGGAATACCAGGTGCTGTAAGCATTTTGTCCACGAGGGTGTGCCCCTGCACTATTTCATCAGCAACACTGCCTTGTAGTAAGCATTTAATGATGAATTGACTAAATGCAGCTTCCTGCCTTTTTAATAGGATCAAATTTCCTTGTGTTTTCAATTAGCATCTGCCTTGTATTTATAAGACAAACAAGAATATTGTTGCTGAATGCAGCTTTGTGCTCCTTTGCCCTGTTCAAATGATGAAAGGAAATAAAGTTTGTATTTTATCCAACTACCTGTGCTAAAAAGTGATGGGAACAGTGTTTGTAATTTCTTCTACTTTTTCAGTGACACAAAGTTCAAGCTGCTTATCTAATTGGTGAAAATGCAATGTCTGTTTATCACACTCACTTTGACTATATATGTTGTAGCAAGAGATTGTTTCTCGCTTACGGCCATACCAGCCTGGGTACGCCCGATCTCGTCTGATCTCGGAAGCTAAGCAGGGTCGGGCCTGGTTAGTACTTGGATGGGAGACCGCCTGGGAATACCAGGTGCTGTAAGCATTTTGTCCACGAGGGTGTGCCCCTGCACTATTTCATCAGCAACACTGCCTTGTAGTAAGCATTTAATGATGAATTGACTAAATGTCTGTTTTATCAGACTCACTTTGACTATATATGTTGTAGCAAGAGATTGTTTCTCGCTTACGGCCATACCAGCCTGGGTACGCCCGATCTCGTCTGATCTCGGAAGCTAAGCAGGGTCGGGCCTGGTTAGTACTTGGATGGGAGACCGCCTGGGAATACCAGGTGCTGTAAGCATTTTGTCCACGAGGGTGTGCCCCTGCACTATTTCATCAGCAACACTGCCTTGTAGTAAGCATTTAATGATGAATTGACTAAATGCAGCTTCCTGCCTTTTTAATAGGATCAAATTTCCTTGTGTTTTCAATTAGCATCTGCCTTGTATTTATAAGACAAACAAGAATATTGTTGCTGAATGCAGCTTTGTGCTCCTTTGCCCTGTTCAAATGATGAAAGGAAATAAAGTTTGTATTTTATCCAACTACCTGTGCTAAAAAGTGATGGGAACAGTGTTTGTAATTTCTTCTACTTTTTCAGTGACACAAAGTTCAAGCTGCTTATCTAATTGGTGAAAATGCAATGTCTGTTTATCACACTCACTTTGACTATATATGTTGTAGCAAGAGATTGTTTCTCGCTTACGGCCATACCAGCCTGGGTACGCCCGATCTCGTCTGATCTCGGAAGCTAAGCAGGGTCGGGCCTGGTTAGTACTTGGATGGGAGACCGCCTGGGAATACCAGGTGCTGTAAGCATTTTGTCCACGAGGGTGTGCTCTTGCACTATTTCATCAGCAACACTGCCTTGTATTAAGCATTTAATGATGAATTGACTAAATGTCTGTTTTATCAGACTCACTTTGACTATATATGTTGTAGCAAGAGATTGTTTCTCGCTTACGGCCATACCAGCCTGGGTACGCCCGATCTCGTCTGATCTCGGAAGCTAAGCAGGGTCGGGCCTGGTTAGTACTTGGATGGGAGACCGCCTGGGAATACCAGGTGCTGTAAGCATTTTGTCCACGAGGGTGTGCCCCTGCACTATTTCATCAGCAACACTGCCTTGTAGTAAGCATTTAATGATGAATTGACTAAATGCAGCTTCCTGCCTTTTTAATAGGATCAAATTTCCTTGTGTTTTCAATTAGCATCTGCCTTGTATTTATAAGACAAACAAGAATATTGTTGCTGAATGCAGCTTTGTGCTCCTTTGCCCTGTTCAAATGATGAAAGGAAATAAAGTTTGTATTTTATCCAACTACCTGTGCTAAAAAGTGATGGGAACAGTGTTTGTAATTTCTTCTACTTTTTCAGTGACACAAAGTTCAAGCTGCTTATCTAATTGGTGAAAATGCAATGTCTGTTTATCACACTCACTTTGACTATATATGTTGTAGCAAGAGATTGTTTCTCGCTTACGGCCATACCAGCCTGGGTACGCCCGATCTCGTCTGATCTCGGAAGCTAAGCAGGGTCGGGCCTGGTTAGTACTTGGATGGGAGACCGCCTGGGAATACCAGGTGCTGTAAGCATTTTGTCCACGAGGGTGTGCCCCTGCACTATTTCATCAGCAACACTGCCTTGTAGTAAGCATTTAATGATGAATTGACTAAATGCAGCTTCCTGCCTTTTTAATAGGATCAAATTTCCTTGTGTTTTCAATTAGCATCTGCCTTGTATTTATAAGACAAACAAGAATATTGTTGCTGAATGCAGCTTGTGTGTGCTTTGTGCTCCTTTGCCCTGTTCAAATGATGAAAGGAAATAAAGTTTGTATTTTATCCAACTACCTGTGCTAAAAAGTGATGGGAACAGTGTTTGTAATTTCTTCTACTTTTTCAGTGACACAAAGTTCAAGCTGCTTATCTAATTGGTGAAAATGCAATGTCTGTTTATCACACTCACTTTGACTATATATGTTGTAGCAAGAGATTGTTTCTCGCTTACGGCCATACCAGCCTTGGTACGCCCGATCTCGTCTGATCTCGGAAGCTAAGCAGGGTCGGGCCTGGTTAGTACTTGGATGGGAGACCGCCTGGGAATACCAGGTGCTGTAAGCATTTTGTCCACGAGGGTGTGCTCTTGCACTATTTCATCAGCAACACTGCCTTGTATTAAGCATTTAATGATGAATTGACTAAATGTCTGTTTTATCAGACTCACTTTGACTATATATGTTGTAGCAAGAGATTGTTTCTCGCTTACGGCCATACCAGCCTGGGTACGCCCGATCTCATCTGATCTCGGAAGCTAAGCAGGGTCGGCCCTGGTTAGTACTTGGATGGGAGACCGCCTGGGAATACCAGGTGCTGGAAGCATTTTGTCCACGAGGGTGTGCTCTTGCACTATTTCATCAGCAACACTGCCTTGTATTAAGCATTTAATGATGAATTGACTAAATGTCTGTTTTATCAGACTCACTTTGACTATATATGTTGTAGCAAGAGATTGTTTCTCGCTTACGGCCATACCAGCCTGGGTACGCCCGATCTCGTCTGATCTCCGAAGCTAAGCAGGGTCGGGCCTGGTTAGTACTTGGATGGGAGACCGCCTGGGAATACCAGGTGCTGTAAGCATTTTGTCCACGAGGGTGTGCCCCTGCACTATTTCATCAGCAACACTGCCTTGTAGTAAGCATTTAATGATGAATTGACTAAATGCAGCTTCCTGCCTTTTTAATAGGATCAAATTTCCTTGTGTTTTCAATTAGCATCTGCCTTGTATTTATAAGACAAACAAGAATATTGTTGCTGAATGCAGCTTTGTGCTCCTTTGCCCTGTTCAAATGATGAAAGGAAATAAAGTTTGTATTTTATCCAACTACCTGTGCTAAAAAGTGATGGGAACAGTGTTTGTAATTTCTTCTACTTTTTCAGTGACACAAAGTTCAAGCTGCTTATCTAATTGGTGAAAATGCAATGTCTGTTTATCACACTCACTTTGACTATATATGTTGTAGCAAGAGATTGTTTCTCGCTTACGGCCATACCAGCCTGGGTACGCCCGATCTCGTCTGATCTCGGAAGCTAAGCAGGGTCGGGCCTGGTTAGTACTTGGATGGGAGACCGCCTGGGAATACCAGGTGCTGTAAGCATTTTGTCCACGAGGGTGTGCTCTTGCACTATTTCATCAGCAACACTGCCTTGTATTAAGCATTTAATGATGAATTGACTAAATGTCTGTTTTATCAGACTCACTTTGACTATATATGTTGTAGCAAGAGATTGTTTCTCGCTTACGGCCATACCAGCCTGGGTACGCCCGATCTCGTCTGATCTCGGAAGCTAAGCAGGGTCGGGCCTGGTTAGTACTTGGATGGGAGACCGCCTGGGAATACCAGGTGCTGTAAGCATTTTGTCCACGAGGGTGTGCCCCTGCACTATTTCATCAGCAACACTGCCTTGTAGTAAGCATTTAATGATGAATTGACTAAATGCAGCTTCCTGCCTTTTTAATAGGATCAAATTTCCTTGTGTTTTCAATTAGCATCTGCCTTGTATTTATAAGACAAACAAGAATATTGTTGCTGAATGCAGCTTTGTGCTCCTTTGCCCTGTTCAAATGATGAAAGGAAATAAAGTTTGTATTTTATCCAACTACCTGTGCTAAAAAGTGATGGGAACAGTGTTTGTAATTTCTTCTACTTTTTCAGTGACACAAAGTTCAAGCTGCTTATCTAATTGGTGAAAATGCAATGTCTGTTTATCACACTCACTTTGACTATATATGTTGTAGCAAGAGATTGTTTCTCGCTTACGGCCATACCAGCCTGGGTACGCCCGATCTCGTCTGATCTCGGAAGCTAAGCAGGGTCGGGCCTGGTTAGTACTTGGATGGGAGACCGCCTGGGAATACCAGGTGCTGTAAGCATTTTGTCCACGAGGGTGTGCCCCTGCACTATTTCATCAGCAACACTGCCTTGTAGTAAGCATTTAATGATGAATTGACTAAATGCAGCTTCCTGCCTTTTTAATAGGATCAAATTTCCTTGTGTTTTCAATTAGCATCTGCCTTGTATTTATAAGACAAACAAGAATATTGTTGCTGAATGCAGCTTGTGTGTGCTTTGTGCTCCTTTGCCCTGTTCAAATGATGAAAGGAAATAAAGTTTGTATTTTATCCAACTACCTGTGCTAAAAAGTGATGGGAACAGTGTTTGTAATTTCTTCTACTTTTTCAGTGACACAAAGTTCAAGCTGCTTATCTAATTGGT
>NC_138298.1:2002500-2080000 GCF_965601325.2 Salmo salar
TGTAGCAAGAGATTGTTTCTCGCTTACGGCCATACCAGCCTGGGTACGCCCGATCTCGTCTGATCTCGGAAGCTAAGCAGGGTCGGGCCTGGTTAGTACTTGGATGGGAGACCGCCTGGGAATACCAGGTGCTGTAAGCATTTTGTCCACGAGGGTGTGCCCCTGCACTATTTCATCAGCAACACTGCCTTGTAGTAAGCATTTAATGATGAATTGACTAAATGCAGCTTCCTGCCTTTTTAATAGGATCAAATTTCCTTGTGTTTTCAATTAGCATCTGCCTTGTATTTATAAGACAAACAAGAATATTGTTGCTGAATGCAGCTTTGTGCTCCTTTGCCCTGTTCAAATGATGAAAGGAAATAAAGTTTGTATTTTATCCAACTACCTGTGCTAAAAAGTGATGGGAACAGTGTTTGTAATTTCTTCTACTTTTTCAGTGACACAAAGTTCAAGCTGCTTATCTAATTGGTGAAAATGCAATGTCTGTTTATCACACTCACTTTGACTATATATGTTGTAGCAAGAGATTGTTTCTCGCTTACGGCCATACCAGCCTGGGTACGCCCGATCTCGTCTGATCTCGGAAGCTAAGCAGGGTCGGGCCTGGTTAGTACTTGGATGGGAGACCGCCTGGGAATACCAGGTGCTGTAAGCATTTTGTCCACGAGGGTGTGCTCTTGCACTATTTCATCAGCAACACTGCCTTGTATTAAGCATTTAATGATGAATTGACTAAATGTCTGTTTTATCAGACTCACTTTGACTATATATGTTGTAGCAAGAGATTGTTTCTCGCTTACGGCCATACCAGCCTGGGTACGCCCGATCTCATCTGATCTCGGAAGCTAAGCAGGGTCGGGCCTGGTTAGTACTTGGATGGGAGACCGCCTGGGAATACCAGGTGCTGTAAGCATTTTGTCCACGAGGGTGTGCCCCTGCACTATTTCATCAGCAACACTGCCTTGTAGTAAGCATTTAATGATGAATTGACTAAATGCAGCTTCCTGCCTTTTTAATAGGATCAAATTTCCTTGTGTTTTCAATTAGCATCTGCCTTGTATTTATAAGACAAACAAGAATATTGTTGCTGAATGCAGCTTGTGTGTGCTTTGTGCTCCTTTGCCCTGTTCAAATGATGAAAGGAAATAAAGTTTGTATTTTATCCAACTACCTGTGCTAAAAAGTGATGGGAACAGTGTTTGTAATTTCTTCTACTTTTTCAGTGACACAAAGTTCAAGCTGCTTATCTAATTGGTGAAAATGCAATGTCTGTTTATCACACTCACTTTGACTATATATGTTGTAGCAAGAGATTGTTTCTCGCTTACGGCCATACCAGCCTGGGTACGCCCGATCTCGTCTGATCTCGGAAGCTAAGCAGGGTCGGGCCTGGTTAGTACTTGGATTGGAGACCGCCTGGGAATACCAGGTGCTGTAAGCATTTTGTCCACGAGGGTGTGCCCCTGCACTATTTCATCAGCAACACTGCCTTGTAGTAAGCATTTAATGATGAATTGACTAAATGCAGCTTCCTGCCTTTTTAATAGGATCAAATTTCCTTGTGTTTTCAATTAGCATCTGCCTTGTATTTATAAGACAAACAAGAATATTGTTGCTGAATGCAGCTTGTGTGTGCTTTGTGCTCCTTTGCCCTGTTCAAATGATGAAAGGAAATAAAGTTTGTATTTTATCCAACTACCTGTGCTAAAAAGTGATGGGAACAGTGTTTGTAATTTCTTCTACTTTTTCAGTGACACAAAGTTCAAGCTGCTTATCTAATTGGTGAAAATGCAATGTCTGTTTATCACACTCACTTTGACTATATATGTTGTAGCAAGAGATTGTTTCTCGCTTACGGCCATACCAGCCTGGGTACGCCCGATCTCGTCTGATCTCGGAAGCTAAGCAGGGTCGGGCCTGGTTAGTACTTGGATGGGAGACCGCCTGGGAATACCAGGTGCTGTAAGCATTTTGTCCACGAGGGTGTGCTCTTGCACTATTTCATCAGCAACACTGCCTTGTATTAAGCATTTAATGATGAATTGACTAAATGTCTGTTTTATCAGACTCACTTTGACTATATATGTTGTAGCAAGAGATTGTTTCTCGCTTACGGCCATACCAGCCTGGGTACGCCCGATCTCATCTGATCTCGGAAGCTAAGCAGGGTCGGGCCTGGTTAGTACTTGGATGGGAGACCGCCTGGGAATACCAGGTGCTGTAAGCATTTTGTCCACGAGGGTGTGCCCCTGCACTATTTCATCAGCAACACTGCCTTGTAGTAAGCATTTAATGATGAATTGACTAAATGCAGCTTCCTGCCTTTTTAATAGGATCAAATTTCCTTGTGTTTTCAATTAGCATCTGCCTTGTATTTATAAGACAAACAAGAATATTGTTGCTGAATGCAGCTTGTGTGTGCTTTGTGCTCCTTTGCCCTGTTCAAATGATGAAAGGAAATAAAGTTTGTATTTTATCCAACTACCTGTGCTAAAAAGTGATGGGAACAGTGTTTGTAATTTCTTCTACTTTTTCAGTGACACAAAGTTCAAGCTGCTTATCTAATTGGTGAAAATGCAATGTCTGTTTATCACACTCACTTTGACTATATATGTTGTAGCAAGAGATTGTTTCTCGCTTACGGCCATACCAGCCTGGGTACGCCCGATCTCGTCTGATCTCGGAAGCTAAGCAGGGTCGGGCCTGGTTAGTACTTGGATGGGAGACCGCCTGGGAATACCAGGTGCTGTAAGCATTTTGTCCACGAGGGTGTGCTCTTGCACTATTTCATCAGCAACACTGCCTTGTATTAAGCATTTAATGATGAATTGACTAAATGTCTGTTTTATCAGACTCACTTTGACTATATATGTTGTAGCAAGAGATTGTTTCTCGCTTACGGCCATACCAGCCTGGGTACGCCCGATCTCATCTGATCTCGGAAGCTAAGCAGGGTCGGGCCTGGTTAGTACTTGGATGGGAGACCGCCTGGGAATACCAGGTGCTGTAAGCATTTTGTCCACGAGGGTGTGCCCCTGCACTATTTCATCAGCAACACTGCCTTGTAGTAAGCATTTAATGATGAATTGACTAAATGCAGCTTCCTGCCTTTTTAATAGGATCAAATTTCCTTGTGTTTTCAATTAGCATCTGCCTTGTATTTATAAGACAAACAAGAATATTGTTGCTGAATGCAGCTTGTGTGTGCTTTGTGCTCCTTTGCCCTGTTCAAATGATGAAAGGAAATAAAGTTTGTATTTTATCCAACTACCTGTGCTAAAAAGTGATGGGAACAGTGTTTGTAATTTCTTCTACTTTTTCAGTGACACAAAGTTCAAGCTGCTTATCTAATTGGTGAAAATGCAATGTCTGTTTATCACACTCACTTTGACTATATATGTTGTAGCAAGAGATTGTTTCTCGCTTACGGCCATACCAGCCTGGGTACGCCCGATCTCGTCTGATCTCGGAAGCTAAGCAGGGTCGGGCCTGGTTAGTACTTGGATGGGAGACCGCCTGGGAATACCAGGTGCTGTAAGCATTTTGTCCACGAGGGTGTGCCCCTGCACTATTTCATCAGCAACACTGCCTTGTAGTAAGCATTTAATGATGAATTGACTAAATGCAGCTTCCTGCCTTTTTAATAGGATCAAATTTCCTTGTGTTTTCAATTAGCATCTGCCTTGTATTTATAAGACAAACAAGAATATTGTTGCTGAATGCAGCTTGTGTGTGCTTTGTGCTCCTTTGCCCTGTTCAAATGATGAAAGGAAATAAAGTTTGTATTTTATCCAACTACCTGTGCTAAAAAGTGATGGGAACAGTGTTTGTAATTTCTTCTACTTTTTCAGTGACACAAAGTTCAAGCTGCTTATCTAATTGGTGAAAATGCAATGTCTGTTTATCACACTCACTTTGACTATATATGTTGTAGCAAGAGATTGTTTCTCGCTTACGGCCATACCAGCCTGGGTACGCCCGATCTCGTCTGATCTCGGAAGCTAAGCAGGGTCGGGCCTGGTTAGTACTTGGATGGGAGACCGCCTGGGAATACCAGGTGCTGTAAGCATTTTGTCCACGAGGGTGTGCTCTTGCACTATTTCATCAGCAACACTGCCTTGTATTAAGCATTTAATGATGAATTGACTAAATGTCTGTTTTATCAGACTCACTTTGACTATATATGTTGTAGCAAGAGATTGTTTCTCGCTTACGGCCATACCAGCCTGGGTACGCCCGATCTCATCTGATCTCGGAAGCTAAGCAGGGTCGGGCCTGGTTAGTACTTGGATGGGAGACCGCCTGGGAATACCAGGTGCTGTAAGCATTTTGTCCACGAGGGTGTGCCCCTGCACTATTTCATCAGCAACACTGCCTTGTAGTAAGCATTTAATGATGAATTGACTAAATGCAGCTTCCTGCCTTTTTAATAGGATCAAATTTCCTTGTGTTTTCAATTAGCATCTGCCTTGTATTTATAAGACAAACAAGAATATTGTTGCTGAATGCAGCTTGTGTGTGCTTTGTGCTCCTTTGCCCTGTTCAAATGATGAAAGGAAATAAAGTTTGTATTTTATCCAACTACCTGTGCTAAAAAGTGATGGGAACAGTGTTTGTAATTTCTTCTACTTTTTCAGTGACACAAAGTTCAAGCTGCTTATCTAATTGGTGAAAATGCAATGTCTGTTTATCACACTCACTTTGACTATATATGTTGTAGCAAGAGATTGTTTCTCGCTTACGGCCATACCAGCCTGGGTACGCCCGATCTCGTCTGATCTCGGAAGCTAAGCAGGGTCGGGCCTGGTTAGTACTTGGATGGGAGACCGCCTGGGAATACCAGGTGCTGTAAGCATTTTGTCCACGAGGGTGTGCTCTTGCACTATTTCATCAGCAACACTGCCTTGTATTAAGCATTTAATGATGAATTGACTAAATGTCTGTTTTATCAGACTCACTTTGACTATATATGTTGTAGCAAGAGATTGTTTCTCGCTTACGGCCATACCAGCCTGGGTACGCCCGATCTCATCTGATCTCGGAAGCTAAGCAGGGTCGGGCCTGGTTAGTACTTGGATGGGAGACCGCCTGGGAATACCAGGTGCTGTAAGCATTTTGTCCACGAGGGTGTGCCCCTGCACTATTTCATCAGCAACACTGCCTTGTAGTAAGCATTTAATGATGAATTGACTAAATGCAGCTTCCTGCCTTTTTAATAGGATCAAATTTCCTTGTGTTTTCAATTAGCATCTGCCTTGTATTTATAAGACAAACAAGAATATTGTTGTTGAATGCAGCTTGTGTGTGCTTTGTGCTCCTTTGCCCTGTTCAAATGATGAAAGGAAATAAAGTTTGTATTTTATCCAACTACCTGTGCTAAAAAGTGATGGGAACAGTGTTTGTAATTTCTTCTACTTTTTCAGTGACACAAAGTTCAAGCTGCTTATCTAATTGGTGAAAATGCAATGTCTGTTTATCACACTCACTTTGACTATATATGTTGTAGCAAGAGATTGTTTCTCGCTTACGGCCATACCAGCCTGGGTACGCCCGATCTCGTCTGATCTCGGAAGCTAAGCAGGGTCGGGCCTGGTTAGTACTTGGATGGGAGACCGCCTGGGAATACCAGGTGCTGTAAGCATTTTGTCCACGAGGGTGTGCCCCTGCACTATTTCATCAGCAACACTGCCTTGTAGTAAGCATTTAATGATGAATTGACTAAATGCAGCTTCCTGCCTTTTTAATAGGATCAAATTTCCTTGTGTTTTCAATTAGCATCTGCCTTGTATTTATAAGACAAACAAGAATATTGTTGCTGAATGCAGCTTGTGTGTGCTTTGTGCTCCTTTGCCCTGTTCAAATGATGAAAGGAAATAAAGTTTGTATTTTATCCAACTACCTGTGCTAAAAAGTGATGGGAACAGTGTTTGTAATTTCTTCTACTTTTTCAGTGACACAAAGTTCAAGCTGCTTATCTAATTGGTGAAAATGCAATGTCTGTTTATCACACTCACTTTGACTATATATGTTGTAGCAAGAGATTTTTTCTCGCTTACGGCCATACCAGCCTGGGTACGCCCGATCTCGTCTGATCTCGGAAGCTAAGCAGGGTCGGGCCTGGTTAGTACTTGGATGGGAGACCGCCTGGGAATACCAGGTGCTGTAAGCATTTTGTCCACGAGGGTGTGCTCTTGCACTATTTCATCAGCAACACTGCCTTGTATTAAGCATTTAATGATGAATTGACTAAATGTCTGTTTTATCAGACTCACTTTGACTATATATGTTGTAGCAAGAGATTGTTTCTCGCTTACGGCCATACCAGCCTGGGTACGCCCGATCTCGTCTGATCTCGGAAGCTAAGCAGGGTCGGGCCTGGTTAGTACTTGGATGGGAGACCGCCTGGGAATACCAGGTGCTGTAAGCATTTTGTCCACGAGGGTGTGCCCCTGCACTATTTCATCAGCAACACTGCCTTGTAGTAAGCATTTAATGATGAATTGACTAAATGCAGCTTCCTGCCTTTTTAATAGGATCAAATTTCCTTGTGTTTTCAATTAGCATCTGCCTTGTATTTATAAGACAAACAAGAATATTGTTGCTGAATGCAGCTTGTGTGTGCTTTGTGCTCCTTTGCCCTGTTCAAATGATGAAAGGAAATAAAGTTTGTATTTTATCCAACTACCTGTGCTAAAAAGTGATGGGAACAGTGTTTGTAATTTCTTCTACTTTTTCAGTGACACAAAGTTCAAGCTGCTTATCTAATTGGTGAAAATGCAATGTCTGTTTATCACACTCACTTTGACTATATATGTTGTAGCAAGAGATTGTTTCTCGCTTACGGCCATACCAGCCTGGGTACTCCCGATCTCGTCTGATCTCGGAAGCTAAGCAGGGTCGGGCCTGGTTAGTACTTGGATGGGAGACCGCCTGGGAATACCAGGTGCTGTAAGCATTTTGTCCACGAGGGTGTGCCCCTGCACTATTTCATCAGCAACACTGCCTTGTAGTAAGCATTTAATGATGAATTGACTAAATGCAGCTTCCTGCCTTTTTAATAGGATCAAATTTCCTTGTGTTTTCAATTAGCATCTGCCTTGTATTTATAAGACAAACAAGAATATTGTTGCTGAATGCAGCTTGTGTGTGCTTTGTGCTCCTTTGCCCTGTTCAAATGATGAAAGGAAATAAAGTTTGTATTTTATCCAACTACCTGTGCTAAAAAGTGATGGGAACAGTGTTTGTAATTTCTTCTACTTTTTCAGTGACACAAAGTTCAAGCTGCTTATCTAATTGGTGAAAATGCAATGTCTGTTTATCACACTCACTTTGACTATATATGTTGTAGCAAGAGATTGTTTCTCGCTTACGGCCATACCAGCCTGGGTACTCCCGATCTCGTCTGATCTCGGAAGCTAAGCAGGGTCGGGCCTGGTTAGTACTTGGATGGGAGACCGCCTGGGAATACCAGGTGCTGTAAGCATTTTGTCCACGAGGGTGTGCCCCTGCACTATTTCATCAGCAACACTGCCTTGTAGTAAGCATTTAATGATGAATTGACTAAATGCAGCTTCCTGCCTTTTTAATAGGATCAAATTTCCTTGTGTTTTCAATTAGCATCTGCCTTGTATTTATAAGACAAACAAGAATATTGTTGCTGAATGCAGCTTGTGTGTGCTTTGTGCTCCTTTGCCCTGTTCAAATGATGAAAGGAAATAAAGTTTGTATTTTATCCAACTACCTGTGCTAAAAAGTGATGGGAACAGTGTTTGTAATTTCTTCTACTTTTTCAGTGACACAAAGTTCAAGCTGCTTATCTAATTGGTGAAAATGCAATGTCTGTTTATCACACTCACTTTGACTATATATGTTGTAGCAAGAGATTGTTTCTCGCTTACGGCCATACCAGCCTGGGTACGCCCGATCACGTCTGATCTCGGAAGCTAAGCAGGGTCGGGCCTGGTTAGTACTTGGATGGGAGACCGCCTGGGAATACCAGGTGCTGTAAGCATTTTGTCCACGAGGGTGTGCTCTTGCACTATTTCATCAGCAACACTGCCTTGTATTAAGCATTTAATGATGAATTGACTAAATGTCTGTTTTATCAGACTCACTTTGACTATATATGTTGTAGCAAGAGATTGTTTCTCGCTTACGGCCATACCAGCCTGGGTACTCCCGATCTCGTCTGATCTCGGAAGCTAAGCAGGGTCGGGCCTGGTTAGTACTTGGATGGGAGACCGCCTGGGAATACCAGGTGCTGTAAGCATTTTGTCCACGAGGGTGTGCCCCTGCACTATTTCATCAGCAACACTGCCTTGTAGTAAGCATTTAATGATGAATTGACTAAATGCAGCTTCCTGCCTTTTTAATAGGATCAAATTTCCTTGTGTTTTCAATTAGCATCTGCCTTGTATTTATAAGACAAACAAGAATATTGTTGCTGAATGCAGCTTGTGTGTGCTTTGTGCTCCTTTGCCCTGTTCAAATGATGAAAGGAAATAAAGTTTGTATTTTATCCAACTACCTGTGCTAAAAAGTGATGGGAACAGTGTTTGTAATTTCTTCTACTTTTTCAGTGACACAAAGTTCAAGCTGCTTATCTAATTGGTGAAAATGCAATGTCTGTTTATCACACTCACTTTGACTATATATGTTGTAGCAAGAGATTGTTTCTCGCTTACGGCCATACCAGCCTGGGTACGCCCGATCACGTCTGATCTCGGAAGCTAAGCAGGGTCGGGCCTGGTTAGTACTTGGATGGGAGACCGCCTGGGAATACCAGGTGCTGTAAGCATTTTGTCCACGAGGGTGTGCTCTTGCACTATTTCATCAGCAACACTGCCTTGTATTAAGCATTTAATGATGAATTGACTAAATGTCTGTTTTATCAGACTCACTTTGACTATATATGTTGTAGCAAGAGATTGTTTCTCGCTTACGGCCATACCAGCCTGGGTACGCCCGATCTCATCTGATCTCGGAAGCTAAGCAGGGTCGGGCCTGGTTAGTACTTGGATGGGAGACCGCCTGGGAATACCAGGTGCTGTAAGCATTTTGTCCACGAGGGTGTGCCCCTGCACTATTTCATCAGCAACACTGCCTTGTAGTAAGCATTTAATGATGAATTGACTAAATGCAGCTTCCTGCCTTTTTAATAGGATCAAATTTCCTTGTGTTTTCAATTAGCATCTGCCTTGTATTTATAAGACAAACAAGAATATTGTTGCTGAATGCAGCTTGTGTGTGCTTTGTGCTCCTTTGCCCTGTTCAAATGATGAAAGGAAATAAAGTTTGTATTTTATCCAACTACCTGTGCTAAAAAGTGATGGGAACAGTGTTTGTAATTTCTTCTACTTTTTCAGTGACACAAAGTTCAAGCTGCTTATCTAATTGGTGAAAATGCAATGTGTGTTTATCACACTCACTTTGACTATATATGTTGTAGCAAGAGATTGTTTCTTGCTTACGGCCATACCAGCCTGGGTACGCCCGATCTCGTCTGATCTCGGAAGCTAAGCGGGGTCGGGCCTGGTTAGTACTTGGATGGGAGACCGCCTGGGAATACCAGGTGCTGTAAGCATTTTGTCCACGAGGGTGTGCCCCTGCACTATTTCATCAGCAACACTGCCTTGTAGTAAGCATTTAATGATGAATTGACTAAATGCAGCTTCCTGCCTTTTTAATAGGATCAAATTTCCTTGTGTTTTCAATTAGCATCTGCCTTGTATTTATAAGACAAACAAGAATATTGTTGCTGAATGCAGCTTGTGTGTGCTTTGTGCTCCTTTGCCCTGTTCAAATGATGAAAGGAAATAAAGTTTGTATTTTATCCAACTACCTGTGCTAAAAAGTGATGGGAACAGTGTTTGTAATTTCTTCTACTTTTTCAGTGACACAAAGTTCAAGCTGCTTATCTAATTGGTGAAAATGCAATGTCTGTTTATCACACTCACTTTGACTATATATGTTGTAGCAAGAGATTTTTTCTCGCTTACGGCCATACCAGCCTGGGTACGCCCGATCTCGTCTGATCTCGGAAGCTAAGCAGGGTCGGGCCTGGTTAGTACTTGGATGGGAGACCGCCTGGGAATACCAGGTGCTGTAAGCATTTTGTCCACGAGGGTGTGCTCTTGCACTATTTCATCAGCAACACTGCCTTGTATTAAGCATTTAATGATGAATTGACTAAATGTCTGTTTTATCAGACTCACTTTGACTATATATGTTGTAGCAAGAGATTGTTTCTCGCTTACGGCCATACCAGCCTGGGTACGCCCGATCTCGTCTGATCTCGGAAGCTAAGCAGGGTCGGGCCTGGTTAGTACTTGGATGGGAGACCGCCTGGGAATACCAGGTGCTGTAAGCATTTTGTCCACGAGGGTGTGCCCCTGCACTATTTCATCAGCAACACTGCCTTGTAGTAAGCATTTAATGATGAATTGACTAAATGCAGCTTCCTGCCTTTTTAATAGGATCAAATTTCCTTGTGTTTTCAATTAGCATCTGCCTTGTATTTATAAGACAAACAAGAATATTGTTGCTGAATGCAGCTTGTGTGTGCTTTGTGCTCCTTTGCCCTGTTCAAATGATGAAAGGAAATAAAGTTTGTATTTTATCCAACTACCTGTGCTAAAAAGTGATGGGAACAGTGTTTGTAATTTCTTCTACTTTTTCAGTGACACAAAGTTCAAGCTGCTTATCTAATTGGTGAAAATGCAATGTCTGTTTATCACACTCACTTTGACTATATATGTTGTAGCAAGAGATTGTTTCTCGCTTACGGCCATACCAGCCTGGGTACTCCCGATCTCGTCTGATCTCGGAAGCTAAGCAGGGTCGGGCCTGGTTAGTACTTGGATGGGAGACCGCCTGGGAATACCAGGTGCTGTAAGCATTTTGTCCACGAGGGTGTGCCCCTGCACTATTTCATCAGCAACACTGCCTTGTAGTAAGCATTTAATGATGAATTGACTAAATGCAGCTTCCTGCCTTTTTAATAGGATCAAATTTCCTTGTGTTTTCAATTAGCATCTGCCTTGTATTTATAAGACAAACAAGAATATTGTTGCTGAATGCAGCTTGTGTGTGCTTTGTGCTCCTTTGCCCTGTTCAAATGATGAAAGGAAATAAAGTTTGTATTTTATCCAACTACCTGTGCTAAAAAGTGATGGGAACAGTGTTTGTAATTTCTTCTACTTTTTCAGTGACACAAAGTTCAAGCTGCTTATCTAATTGGTGAAAATGCAATGTCTGTTTATCACACTCACTTTGACTATATATGTTGTAGCAAGAGATTGTTTCTCGCTTACGGCCATACCAGCCTGGGTACTCCCGATCTCGTCTGATCTCGGAAGCTAAGCAGGGTCGGGCCTGGTTAGTACTTGGATGGGAGACCGCCTGGGAATACCAGGTGCTGTAAGCATTTTGTCCACGAGGGTGTGCCCCTGCACTATTTCATCAGCAACACTGCCTTGTAGTAAGCATTTAATGATGAATTGACTAAATGCAGCTTCCTGCCTTTTTAATAGGATCAAATTTCCTTGTGTTTTCAATTAGCATCTGCCTTGTATTTATAAGACAAACAAGAATATTGTTGCTGAATGCAGCTTGTGTGTGCTTTGTGCTCCTTTGCCCTGTTCAAATGATGAAAGGAAATAAAGTTTGTATTTTATCCAACTACCTGTGCTAAAAAGTGATGGGAACAGTGTTTGTAATTTCTTCTACTTTTTCAGTGACACAAAGTTCAAGCTGCTTATCTAATTGGTGAAAATGCAATGTCTGTTTATCACACTCACTTTGACTATATATGTTGTAGCAAGAGATTGTTTCTCGCTTACGGCCATACCAGCCTGGGTACTCCCGATCTCGTCTGATCTCGGAAGCTAAGCAGGGTCTGGCCTGGTTAGTACTTGGATGGGAGACCGCCTGGGAATACCAGGTGCTGTAAGCATTTTGTCCACGAGGGTGTGCCCCTGCACTATTTCATCAGCAACACTGCCTTGTAGTAAGCATTTAATGATGAATTGACTAAATGCAGCTTCCTGCCTTTTTAATAGGATCAAATTTCCTTGTGTTTTCAATTAGCATCTGCCTTGTATTTATAAGACAAACAAGAATATTGTTGCTGAATGCAGCTTGTGTGTGCTTTGTGCTCCTTTGCCCTGTTCAAATGATGAAAGGAAATAAAGTTTGTATTTTATCCAACTACCTGTGCTAAAAAGTGATGGGAACAGTGTTTGTAATTTCTTCTACTTTTTCAGTGACACAAAGTTCAAGCTGCTTATCTAATTGGTGAAAATGCAATGTCTGTTTATCACACTCACTTTGACTATATATGTTGTAGCAAGAGATTGTTTCTCGCTTACGGCCATACCAGCCTGGGTACGCCCGATCACGTCTGATCTCGGAAGCTAAGCAGGGTCGGGCCTGGTTAGTACTTGGATGGGAGACCGCCTGGGAATACCAGGTGCTGTAAGCATTTTGTCCACGAGGGTGTGCTCTTGCACTATTTCATCAGCAACACTGCCTTGTATTAAGCATTTAATGATGAATTGACTAAATGTCTGTTTTATCAGACTCACTTTGACTATATATGTTGTAGCAAGAGATTGTTTCTCGCTTACGGCCATACCAGCCTGGGTACGCCCGATCTCATCTGATCTCGGAAGCTAAGCAGGGTCGGGCCTGGTTAGTACTTGGATGGGAGACCGCCTGGGAATACCAGGTGCTGTAAGCATTTTGTCCACGAGGGTGTGCCCCTGCACTATTTCATCAGCAACACTGCCTTGTAGTAAGCATTTAATGATGAATTGACTAAATGCAGCTTCCTGCCTTTTTAATAGGATCAAATTTCCTTGTGTTTTCAATTAGCATCTGCCTTGTATTTATAAGACAAACAAGAATATTGTTGCTGAATGCAGCTTGTGTGTGCTTTGTGCTCCTTTGCCCTGTTCAAATGATGAAAGGAAATAAAGTTTGTATTTTATCCAACTACCTGTGCTAAAAAGTGATGGGAACAGTGTTTGTAATTTCTTCTACTTTTTCAGTGACACAAAGTTCAAGCTGCTTATCTAATTGGTGAAAATGCAATGTCTGTTTATCACACTCACTTTGACTATATATGTTGTAGCAAGAGATTGTTTCTCGCTTACGGCCATACCAGCCTGGGTACGCCCGATCACGTCTGATCTCGGAAGCTAAGCAGGGTCGGGCCTGGTTAGTACTTGGATGGGAGACCGCCTGGGAATACCAGGTGCTGTAAGCATTTTGTCCACGAGGGTGTGCTCTTGCACTATTTCATCAGCAACACTGCCTTGTATTAAGCATTTAATGATGAATTGACTAAATGTCTGTTTTATCAGACTCACTTTGACTATATATGTTGTAGCAAGAGATTGTTTCTCGCTTACGGCCATACCAGCCTGGGTACGCCCGATCTCATCTGATCTCGGAAGCTAAGCAGGGTCGGGCCTGGTTAGTACTTGGATGGGAGACCGCCTGGGAATACCAGGTGCTGTAAGCATTTTGTCCACGAGGGTGTGCCCCTGCACTATTTCATCAGCAACACTGCCTTGTAGTAAGCATTTAATGATGAATTGACTAAATGCAGCTTCCTGCCTTTTTAATAGGATCAAATTTCCTTGTGTTTTCAATTAGCATCTGCCTTGTATTTATAAGACAAACAAGAATATTGTTGCTGAATGCAGCTTGTGTGTGCTTTGTGCTCCTTTGCCCTGTTCAAATGATGAAAGGAAATAAAGTTTGTATTTTATCCAACTACCTGTGCTAAAAAGTGATGGGAACAGTGTTTGTAATTTCTTCTACTTTTTCAGTGACACAAAGTTCAAGCTGCTTATCTAATTGGTGAAAATGCAATGTCTGTTTATCACACTCACTTTGACTATATATGTTGTAGCAAGAGATTGTTTCTCGCTTACGGCCATACCAGCCTGGGTACGCCCGATCTCGTCTGATCTCGGAAGCTAAGCAGGGTCGGGCCTGGTTAGTACTTGGATGGGAGACCGCCTGGGAATACCAGGTGCTGTAAGCATTTTGTCCACGAGGGTGTGCCCCTGCACTATTTCATCAGCAACACTGCCTTGTAGTAAGCATTTAATGATGAATTGACTAAATGCAGCTTCCTGCCTTTTTAATAGGATCAAATTTCCTTGTGTTTTCAATTAGCATCTGCCTTGTATTTATAAGACAAACAAGAATATTGTTGCTGAATGCAGCTTGTGTGTGCTTTGTGCTCCTTTGCCCTGTTCAAATGATGAAAGGAAATAAAGTTTGTATTTTATCCAACTACCTGTGCTAAAAAGTGATGGGAACAGTGTTTGTAATTTCTTCTACTTTTTCAGTGACACAAAGTTCAAGCTGCTTATCTAATTGGTGAAAATGCAATGTCTGTTTATCACACTCACTTTGACTATATATGTTGTAGCAAGAGATTGTTTCTCGCTTACGGCCATACCAGCCTGGGTACGCCCGATCTCGTCTGATCTCGGAAGCTAAGCAGGGTCGGGCCTGGTTAGTACTTGGATGGGAGACCGCCTGGGAATACCAGGTGCTGTAAGCATTTTGTCCACGAGGGTGTGCTCTTGCACTATTTCATCAGCAACACTGCCTTGTATTAAGCATTTAATGATGAATTGACTAAATGTCTGTTTTATCAGACTCACTTTGACTATATATGTTGTAGCAAGAGATTGTTTCTCGCTTACGGCCATACCAGCCTGGGTACGCCCGATCTCGTCTGATCTCGGAAGCTAAGCAGGGTCGGGCCTGGTTAGTACTTGGATGGGAGACCGCCTGGGAATACCAGGTGCTGTAAGCATTTTGTCCACGAGGGTGTGCCCCTGCACTATTTCATCAGCAACACTGCCTTGTAGTAAGCATTTAATGATGAATTGACTAAATGCAGCTTCCTGCCTTTTTAATAGGATCAAATTTCCTTGTGTTTTCAATTAGCATCTGCCTTGTATTTATAAGACAAACAAGAATATTGTTGCTGAATGCAGCTTGTGTGTGCTTTGTGCTCCTTTGCCCTGTTCAAATGATGAAAGGAAATAAAGTTTGTATTTTATCCAACTACCTGTGCTAAAAAGTGATGGGAACAGTGTTTGTAATTTCTTCTACTTTTTCAGTGACACAAAGTTCAAGCTGCTTATCTAATTGGTGAAAATGCAATGTCTGTTTATCACACTCACTTTGACTATATATGTTGTAGCAAGAGATTGTTTCTCGCTTACGGCCATACCAGCCTGGGTACTCCCGATCTCGTCTGATCTCGGAAGCTAAGCAGGGTCGGGCCTGGTTAGTACTTGGATGGGAGACCGCCTGGGAATACCAGGTGCTGTAAGCATTTTGTCCACGAGGGTGTGCCCCTGCACTATTTCATCAGCAACACTGCCTTGTAGTAAGCATTTAATGATGAATTGACTAAATGCAGCTTCCTGCCTTTTTAATAGGATCAAATTTCCTTGTGTTTTCAATTAGCATCTGCCTTGTATTTATAAGACAAACAAGAATATTGTTGCTGAATGCAGCTTGTGTGTGCTTTGTGCTCCTTTGCCCTGTTCAAATGATGAAAGGAAATAAAGTTTGTATTTTATCCAACTACCTGTGCTAAAAAGTGATGGGAACAGTGTTTGTAATTTCTTCTACTTTTTCAGTGACACAAAGTTCAAGCTGCTTATCTAATTGGTGAAAATGCAATGTCTGTTTATCACACTCACTTTGACTATATATGTTGTAGCAAGAGATTGTTTCTCGCTTACGGCCATACCAGCCTGGGTACTCCCGATCTCGTCTGATCTCGGAAGCTAAGCAGGGTCTGGCCTGGTTAGTACTTGGATGGGAGACCGCCTGGGAATACCAGGTGCTGTAAGCATTTTGTCCACGAGGGTGTGCCCCTGCACTATTTCATCAGCAACACTGCCTTGTAGTAAGCATTTAATGATGAATTGACTAAATGCAGCTTCCTGCCTTTTTAATAGGATCAAATTTCCTTGTGTTTTCAATTAGCATCTGCCTTGTATTTATAAGACAAACAAGAATATTGTTGCTGAATGCAGCTTGTGTGTGCTTTGTGCTCCTTTGCCCTGTTCAAATGATGAAAGGAAATAAAGTTTGTATTTTATCCAACTACCTGTGCTAAAAAGTGATGGGAACAGTGTTTGTAATTTCTTCTACTTTTTCAGTGACACAAAGTTCAAGCTGCTTATCTAATTGGTGAAAATGCAATGTCTGTTTATCACACTCACTTTGACTATATATGTTGTAGCAAGAGATTGTTTCTCGCTTACGGCCATACCAGCCTGGGTACGCCCGATCACGTCTGATCTCGGAAGCTAAGCAGGGTCGGGCCTGGTTAGTACTTGGATGGGAGACCGCCTGGGAATACCAGGTGCTGTAAGCATTTTGTCCACGAGGGTGTGCTCTTGCACTATTTCATCAGCAACACTGCCTTGTATTAAGCATTTAATGATGAATTGACTAAATGTCTGTTTTATCAGACTCACTTTGACTATATATGTTGTAGCAAGAGATTGTTTCTCGCTTACGGCCATACCAGCCTGGGTACGCCCGATCTCATCTGATCTCGGAAGCTAAGCAGGGTCGGGCCTGGTTAGTACTTGGATGGGAGACCGCCTGGGAATACCAGGTGCTGTAAGCATTTTGTCCACGAGGGTGTGCCCCTGCACTATTTCATCAGCAACACTGCCTTGTAGTAAGCATTTAATGATGAATTGACTAAATGCAGCTTCCTGCCTTTTTAATAGGATCAAATTTCCTTGTGTTTTCAATTAGCATCTGCCTTGTATTTATAAGACAAACAAGAATATTGTTGCTGAATGCAGCTTGTGTGTGCTTTGTGCTCCTTTGCCCTGTTCAAATGATGAAAGGAAATAAAGTTTGTATTTTATCCAACTACCTGTGCTAAAAAGTGATGGGAACAGTGTTTGTAATTTCTTCTACTTTTTCAGTGACACAAAGTTCAAGCTGCTTATCTAATTGGTGAAAATGCAATGTCTGTTTATCACACTCACTTTGACTATATATGTTGTAGCAAGAGATTGTTTCTCGCTTACGGCCATACCAGCCTGGGTACGCCCGATCACGTCTGATCTCGGAAGCTAAGCAGGGTCGGGCCTGGTTAGTACTTGGATGGGAGACCGCCTGGGAATACCAGGTGCTGTAAGCATTTTGTCCACGAGGGTGTGCTCTTGCACTATTTCATCAGCAACACTGCCTTGTATTAAGCATTTAATGATGAATTGACTAAATGTCTGTTTTATCAGACTCACTTTGACTATATATGTTGTAGCAAGAGATTGTTTCTCGCTTACGGCCATACCAGCCTGGGTACGCCCGATCTCATCTGATCTCGGAAGCTAAGCAGGGTCGGGCCTGGTTAGTACTTGGATGGGAGACCGCCTGGGAATACCAGGTGCTGTAAGCATTTTGTCCACGAGGGTGTGCCCCTGCACTATTTCATCAGCAACACTGCCTTGTAGTAAGCATTTAATGATGAATTGACTAAATGCAGCTTCCTGCCTTTTTAATAGGATCAAATTTCCTTGTGTTTTCAATTAGCATCTGCCTTGTATTTATAAGACAAACAAGAATATTGTTGCTGAATGCAGCTTGTGTGTGCTTTGTGCTCCTTTGCCCTGTTCAAATGATGAAAGGAAATAAAGTTTGTATTTTATCCAACTACCTGTGCTAAAAAGTGATGGGAACAGTGTTTGTAATTTCTTCTACTTTTTCAGTGACACAAAGTTCAAGCTGCTTATCTAATTGGTGAAAATGCAATGTCTGTTTATCACACTCACTTTGACTATATATGTTGTAGCAAGAGATTGTTTCTCGCTTACGGCCATACCAGCCTGGGTACGCCCGATCTCGTCTGATCTCGGAAGCTAAGCAGGGTCGGGCCTGGTTAGTACTTGGATGGGAGACCGCCTGGGAATACCAGGTGCTGTAAGCATTTTGTCCACGAGGGTGTGCCCCTGCACTATTTCATCAGCAACACTGCCTTGTAGTAAGCATTTAATGATGAATTGACTAAATGCAGCTTCCTGCCTTTTTAATAGGATCAAATTTCCTTGTGTTTTCAATTAGCATCTGCCTTGTATTTATAAGACAAACAAGAATATTGTTGCTGAATGCAGCTTGTGTGTGCTTTGTGCTCCTTTGCCCTGTTCAAATGATGAAAGGAAATAAAGTTTGTATTTTATCCAACTACCTGTGCTAAAAAGTGATGGGAACAGTGTTTGTAATTTCTTCTACTTTTTCAGTGACACAAAGTTCAAGCTGCTTATCTAATTGGTGAAAATGCAATGTCTGTTTATCACACTCACTTTGACTATATATGTTGTAGCAAGAGATTGTTTCTCGCTTACGGCCATACCAGCCTGGGTACGCCCGATCTCGTCTGATCTCGGAAGCTAAGCAGTGTCGGGCCTGGTTAGTACTTGGATGGGAGACCGCCTGGGAATACCAGGTGCTGTAAGCATTTTGTCCACGAGGGTGTGCTCTTGCACTATTTCATCAGCAACACTGCCTTGTAGTAAGCATTTAATGATGAATTGACTAAATGCAGCTTCCTGCCTTTTTAATAGGATCAAATTTCCTTGTGTTTTCAATTAGCATCTGCCTTGTATTTATAAGACAAACAAGAATATTGTTGCTGAATGCAGCTTGTGTGTGCTTTGTGCTCCTTTGCCCTGTTCAAATGATGAAAGGAAATAAAGTTTGTATTTTATCCAACTACCTGTGCTAAAAAGTGATGGGAACAGTGTTTGTAATTTCTTCTACTTTTTCAGTGACACAAAGTTCAAGCTGCTTATCTAATTGGTGAAAATGCAATGTCTGTTTATCACACTCACTTTGACTATATATGTTGTAGCAAGAGATTGTTTCTCGCTTACGGCCATACCAGCCTGGGTACGCCCGATCTCGTCTGATCTCGGAAGCTAAGCAGGGTCGGGCCTGGTTAGTACTTGGATGGGAGACCGCCTGGGAATACCAGGTGCTGTAAGCATTTTGTCCACGAGGGTGTGCCCCTGCACTATTTCATCAGCAACACTGCCTTGTAGTAAGCATTTAATGATGAATTGACTAAATGCAGCTTCCTGCCTTTTTAATAGGATCAAATTTCCTTGTGTTTTCAATTAGCATCTGCCTTGTATTTATAAGACAAACAAGAATATTGTTGCTGAATGCAGCTTTGTGCTCCTTTGCCCTGTTCAAATGATGAAAGGAAATAAAGTTTGTATTTTATCCAACTACCTGTGCTAAAAAGTGATGGGAACAGTGTTTGTAATTTCTTCTACTTTTTCAGTGACACAAAGTTCAAGCTGCTTATCTAATTGGTGAAAATGCAATGTCTGTTTATCACACTCACTTTGACTATATATGTTGTAGCAAGAGATTGTTTCTCGCTTACGGCCATACCAGCCTGGGTACGCCCGATCTCGTCTGATCTCGGAAGCTAAGCAGGGTCGGGCCTGGTTAGTACTTGGATGGGAGACCGCCTGGGAATACCAGGTGCTGTAAGCATTTTGTCCACGAGGGTGTGCCCCTGCACTATTTCATCAGCAACACTGCCTTGTAGTAAGCATTTAATGATGAATTGACTAAATGCAGCTTCCTGCCTTTTTAATAGGATCAAATTTCCTTGTGTTTTCAATTAGCATCTGCCTTGTATTTATAAGACAAACAAGAATATTGTTGCTGAATGCAGCTTGTGTGTGCTTTGTGCTCCTTTGCCCTGTTCAAATGATGAAAGGAAATAAAGTTTGTATTTTATCCAACTACCTGTGCTAAAAAGTGATGGGAACAGTGTTTGTAATTTCTTCTACTTTTTCAGTGACACAAAGTTCAAGCTGCTTATCTAATTGGTGAAAATGCAATGTCTGTTTATCACACTCACTTTGACTATATATGTTGTAGCAAGAGATTTTTTCTCGCTTACGGCCATACCAGCCTGGGTACGCCCGATCTCGTCTGATCTCGGAAGCTAAGCAGGGTCGGGCCTGGTTAGTACTTGGATGGGAGACCGCCTGGGAATACCAGGTGCTGTAAGCATTTTGTCCACGAGGGTGTGCTCTTGCACTATTTCATCAGCAACACTGCCTTGTATTAAGCATTTAATGATGAATTGACTAAATGTCTGTTTTATCAGACTCACTTTGACTATATATGTTGTAGCAAGAGATTGTTTCTCGCTTACGGCCATACCAGCCTGGGTACGCCCGATCTCGTCTGATCTCGGAAGCTAAGCAGGGTCGGGCCTGGTTAGTACTTGGATGGGAGACCGCCTGGGAATACCAGGTGCTGTAAGCATTTTGTCCACGAGGGTGTGCCCCTGCACTATTTCATCAGCAACACTGCCTTGTAGTAAGCATTTAATGATGAATTGACTAAATGCAGCTTCCTGCCTTTTTAATAGGATCAAATTTCCTTGTGTTTTCAATTAGCATCTGCCTTGTATTTATAAGACAAACAAGAATATTGTTGCTGAATGCAGCTTGTGTGTGCTTTGTGCTCCTTTGCCCTGTTCAAATGATGAAAGGAAATAAAGTTTGTATTTTATCCAACTACCTGTGCTAAAAAGTGATGGGAACAGTGTTTGTAATTTCTTCTACTTTTTCAGTGACACAAAGTTCAAGCTGCTTATCTAATTGGTGAAAATGCAATGTCTGTTTATCACACTCACTTTGACTATATATGTTGTAGCAAGAGATTTTTTCTCGCTTACGGCCATACCAGCCTGGGTACGCCCGATCTCGTCTGATCTCGGAAGCTAAGCAGGGTCGGGCCTGGTTAGTACTTGGATGGGAGACCGCCTGGGAATACCAGGTGCTGTAAGCATTTTGTCCACGAGGGTGTGCTCTTGCACTATTTCATCAGCAACACTGCCTTGTATTAAGCATTTAATGATGAATTGACTAAATGTCTGTTTTATCAGACTCACTTTGACTATATATGTTGTAGCAAGAGATTGTTTCTCGCTTACGGCCATACCAGCCTGGGTACGCCCGATCTCATCTGATCTCGGAAGCTAAGCAGGGTCGGGCCTGGTTAGTACTTGGATGGGAGACCGCCTGGGAACACCAGGTGCTGTAAGCATTTTGTCCACGAGGGTGTGCTCTTGCACTATTTCATCAGCAACACTGCCTTGTATTAAGCATTTAATGATGAATTGACTAAATGTCTGTTTTATCAGACTCACTTTGACTATATATGTTGTAGCAAGAGATTGTTTCTCGCTTACGGCCATACCAGCCTGGGTACGCCCGATCTCGTCTGATCTCGGAAGCTAAGCAGGGTCGGGCCTGGTTAGTACTTGGATGGGAGACCGCCTGGGAATACCAGGTGCTGTAAGCATTTTGTCCACGAGGGTGTGCCCCTGCACTATTTCATCAGCAACACTGCCTTGTAGTAAGCATTTAATGATGAATTGACTAAATGCAGCTTCCTGCCTTTTTAATAGGATCAAATTTCCTTGTGTTTTCAATTAGCATCTGCCTTGTATTTATAAGACAAACAAGAATATTGTTGCTGAATGCAGCTTTGTGCTCCTTTGCCCTGTTCAAATGATGAAAGGAAATAAAGTTTGTATTTTATCCAACTACCTGTGCTAAAAAGTGATGGGAACAGTGTTTGTAATTTCTTCTACTTTTTCAGTGACACAAAGTTCAAGCTGCTTATCTAATTGGTGAAAATGCAATGTCTGTTTATCACACTCACTTTGACTATATATGTTGTAGCAAGAGATTGTTTCTCGCTTACGGCCATACCAGCCTGGGTACGCCCGATCTCGTCTGATCTCGGAAGCTAAGCAGGGTCGGGCCTGGTTAGTACTTGGATGGGAGACCGCCTGGGAATACCAGGTGCTGTAAGCATTTTGTCCACGAGGGTGTGCCCCTGCACTATTTCATCAGCAACACTGCCTTGTAGTAAGCATTTAATGATGAATTGACTAAATGCAGCTTCCTGCCTTTTTAATAGGATCAAATTTCCTTGTGTTTTCAATTAGCATCTGCCTTGTATTTATAAGACAAACAAGAATATTGTTGCTGAATGCAGCTTGTGTGTGCTTTGTGCTCCTTTGCCCTGTTCAAATGATGAAAGGAAATAAAGTTTGTATTTTATCCAACTACCTGTGCTAAAAAGTGATGGGAACAGTGTTTGTAATTTCTTCTACTTTTTCAGTGACACAAAGTTCAAGCTGCTTATCTAATTGGTGAAAATGCAATGTCTGTTTATCACACTCACTTTGACTATATATGTTGTAGCAAGAGATTTTTTCTCGCTTACGGCCATACCAGCCTGGGTACGCCCGATCTCGTCTGATCTCGGAAGCTAAGCAGGGTCGGGCCTGGTTAGTACTTGGATGGGAGACCGCCTGGGAATACCAGGTGCTGTAAGCATTTTGTCCACGAGGGTGTGCTCTTGCACTATTTCATCAGCAACACTGCCTTGTATTAAGCATTTAATGATGAATTGACTAAATGTCTGTTTTATCAGACTCACTTTGACTATATATGTTGTAGCAAGAGATTGTTTCTCGCTTACGGCCATACCAGCCTGGGTACGCCCGATCTCGTCTGATCTCGGAAGCTAAGCAGGGTCGGGCCTGGTTAGTACTTGGATGGGAGACCGCCTGGGAATACCAGGTGCTGTAAGCATTTTGTCCACGAGGGTGTGCCCCTGCACTATTTCATCAGCAACACTGCCTTGTAGTAAGCATTTAATGATGAATTGACTAAATGCAGCTTCCTGCCTTTTTAATAGGATCAAATTTCCTTGTGTTTTCAATTAGCATCTGCCTTGTATTTATAAGACAAACAAGAATATTGTTGCTGAATGCAGCTTGTGTGTGCTTTGTGCTCCTTTGCCCTGTTCAAATGATGAAAGGAAATAAAGTTTGTATTTTATCCAACTACCTGTGCTAAAAAGTGATGGGAACAGTGTTTGTAATTTCTTCTACTTTTTCAGTGACACAAAGTTCAAGCTGCTTATCTAATTGGTGAAAATGCAATGTCTGTTTATCACACTCACTTTGACTATATATGTTGTAGCAAGAGATTGTTTCTCGCTTACGGCCATACCAGCCTGGGTACGCCCGATCTCGTCTGATCTCGGAAGCTAAGCAGGGTCGGGCCTGGTTAGTACTTGGATGGGAGACCGCCTGGGAATACCAGGTGCTGTAAGCATTTTGTCCACGAGGGTGTGCCCCTGCACTATTTCATCAGCAACACTGCCTTGTAGTAAGCATTTAATGATGAATTGACTAAATGCAGCTTCCTGCCTTTTTAATAGGATCAAATTTCCTTGTGTTTTCAATTAGCATCTGCCTTGTATTTATAAGACAAACAAGAATATTGTTGCTGAATGCAGCTTGTGTGTGCTTTGTGCTCCTTTGCCCTGTTCAAATGATGAAAGGAAATAAAGTTTGTATTTTATCCAACTACCTGTGCTAAAAAGTGATGGGAACAGTGTTTGTAATTTCTTCTACTTTTTCAGTGACACAAAGTTCAAGCTGCTTATCTAATTGGTGAAAATGCAATGTCTGTTTATCACACTCACTTTGACTATATATGTTGTAGCAAGAGATTGTTTCTCGCTTACGGCCATACCAGCCTGGGTACGCCCGATCTCGTCTGATCTCGGAAGCTAAGCAGTGTCGGGCCTGGTTAGTACTTGGATGGGAGACCGCCTGGGAATACCAGGTGCTGTAAGCATTTTGTCCACGAGGGTGTGCTCTTGCACTATTTCATCAGCAACACTGCCTTGTAGTAAGCATTTAATGATGAATTGACTAAATGCAGCTTCCTGCCTTTTTAATAGGATCAAATTTCCTTGTGTTTTCAATTAGCATCTGCCTTGTATTTATAAGACAAACAAGAATATTGTTGCTGAATGCAGCTTGTGTGTGCTTTGTGCTCCTTTGCCCTGTTCAAATGATGAAAGGAAATAAAGTTTGTATTTTATCCAACTACCTGTGCTAAAAAGTGATGGGAACAGTGTTTGTAATTTCTTCTACTTTTTCAGTGACACAAAGTTCAAGCTGCTTATCTAATTGGTGAAAATGCAATGTCTGTTTATCACACTCACTTTGACTATATATGTTGTAGCAAGAGATTGTTTCTCGCTTACGGCCATACCAGCCTGGGTACGCCCGATCTCGTCTGATCTCGGAAGCTAAGCAGGGTCGGGCCTGGTTAGTACTTGGATGGGAGACCGCCTGGGAATACCAGGTGCTGTAAGCATTTTGTCCACGAGGGTGTGCCCCTGCACTATTTCATCAGCAACACTGCCTTGTAGTAAGCATTTAATGATGAATTGACTAAATGCAGCTTCCTGCCTTTTTAATAGGATCAAATTTCCTTGTGTTTTCAATTAGCATCTGCCTTGTATTTATAAGACAAACAAGAATATTGTTGCTGAATGCAGCTTTGTGCTCCTTTGCCCTGTTCAAATGATGAAAGGAAATAAAGTTTGTATTTTATCCAACTACCTGTGCTAAAAAGTGATGGGAACAGTGTTTGTAATTTCTTCTACTTTTTCAGTGACACAAAGTTCAAGCTGCTTATCTAATTGGTGAAAATGCAATGTCTGTTTATCACACTCACTTTGACTATATATGTTGTAGCAAGAGATTGTTTCTCGCTTACGGCCATACCAGCCTGGGTACGCCCGATCTCGTCTGATCTCGGAAGCTAAGCAGGGTCGGGCCTGGTTAGTACTTGGATGGGAGACCGCCTGGGAATACCAGGTGCTGTAAGCATTTTGTCCACGAGGGTGTGCCCCTGCACTATTTCATCAGCAACACTGCCTTGTAGTAAGCATTTAATGATGAATTGACTAAATGCAGCTTCCTGCCTTTTTAATAGGATCAAATTTCCTTGTGTTTTCAATTAGCATCTGCCTTGTATTTATAAGACAAACAAGAATATTGTTGCTGAATGCAGCTTGTGTGTGCTTTGTGCTCCTTTGCCCTGTTCAAATGATGAAAGGAAATAAAGTTTGTATTTTATCCAACTACCTGTGCTAAAAAGTGATGGGAACAGTGTTTGTAATTTCTTCTACTTTTTCAGTGACACAAAGTTCAAGCTGCTTATCTAATTGGTGAAAATGCAATGTCTGTTTATCACACTCACTTTGACTATATATGTTGTAGCAAGAGATTTTTTCTCGCTTACGGCCATACCAGCCTGGGTACGCCCGATCTCGTCTGATCTCGGAAGCTAAGCAGGGTCGGGCCTGGTTAGTACTTGGATGGGAGACCGCCTGGGAATACCAGGTGCTGTAAGCATTTTGTCCACGAGGGTGTGCTCTTGCACTATTTCATCAGCAACACTGCCTTGTATTAAGCATTTAATGATGAATTGACTAAATGTCTGTTTTATCAGACTCACTTTGACTATATATGTTGTAGCAAGAGATTGTTTCTCGCTTACGGCCATACCAGCCTGGGTACGCCCGATCTCGTCTGATCTCGGAAGCTAAGCAGGGTCGGGCCTGGTTAGTACTTGGATGGGAGACCGCCTGGGAATACCAGGTGCAGTAAGCATTTTGTCCACGAGGGTGTGCCCCTGCACTATTTCATCAGCAACACTGCCTTGTAGTAAGCATTTAATGATGAATTGACTAAATGCAGCTTCCTGCCTTTTTAATAGGATCAAATTTCCTTGTGTTTTCAATTAGCATCTGCCTTGTATTTATAAGACAAACAAGAATATTGTTGCTGAATGCAGCTTGTGTGTGCTTTGTGCTCCTTTGCCCTGTTCAAATGATGAAAGGAAATAAAGTTTGTATTTTATCCAACTACCTGTGCTAAAAAGTGATGGGAACAGTGTTTGTAATTTCTTCTACTTTTTCAGTGACACAAAGTTCAAGCTGCTTATCTAATTGGTGAAAATGCAATGTCTGTTTATCACACTCACTTTGACTATATATGTTGTAGCAAGAGATTTTTTCTCGCTTACGGCCATACCAGCCTGGGTACGCCCGATCTCGTCTGATCTCGGAAGCTAAGCAGGGTCGGGCCTGGTTAGTACTTGGATGGGAGACCGCCTGGGAATACCAGGTGCTGTAAGCATTTTGTCCACGAGGGTGTGCTCTTGCACTATTTCATCAGCAACACTGCCTTGTATTAAGCATTTAATGATGAATTGACTAAATGTCTGTTTTATCAGACTCACTTTGACTATATATGTTGTAGCAAGAGATTGTTTCTCGCTTACGGCCATACCAGCCTGGGTACGCCCGATCTCATCTGATCTCGGAAGCTAAGCAGGGTCGGGCCTGGTTAGTACTTGGATGGGAGACCGCCTGGGAACACCAGGTGCTGTAAGCATTTTGTCCACGAGGGTGTGCTCTTGCACTATTTCATCAGCAACACTGCCTTGTATTAAGCATTTAATGATGAATTGACTAAATGTCTGTTTTATCAGACTCACTTTGACTATATATGTTGTAGCAAGAGATTGTTTCTCGCTTACGGCCATACCAGCCTGGGTACGCCCGATCTCGTCTGATCTCGGAAGCTAAGCAGGGTCGGGCCTGGTTAGTACTTGGATGGGAGACCGCCTGGGAATACCAGGTGCTGTAAGCATTTTGTCCACGAGGGTGTGCCCCTGCACTATTTCATCAGCAACACTGCCTTGTAGTAAGCATTTAATGATGAATTGACTAAATGCAGCTTCCTGCCTTTTTAATAGGATCAAATTTCCTTGTGTTTTCAATTAGCATCTGCCTTGTATTTATAAGACAAACAAGAATATTGTTGCTGAATGCAGCTTGTGTGTGCTTTGTGCTCCTTTGCCCTGTTCAAATGATGAAAGGAAATAAAGTTTGTATTTTATCCAACTACCTGTGCTAAAAAGTGATGGGAACAGTGTTTGTAATTTCTTCTACTTTTTCAGTGACACAAAGTTCAAGCTGCTTATCTAATTGGTGAAAATGCAATGTCTGTTTATCACACTCACTTTGACTATATATGTTGTAGCAAGAGATTTTTTCTCGCTTACGGCCATACCAGCCTGGGTACGCCCGATCTCGTCTGATCTCGGAAGCTAAGCAGGGTCGGGCCTGGTTAGTACTTGGATGGGAGACCGCCTGGGAATACCAGGTGCTGTAAGCATTTTGTCCACGAGGGTGTGCTCTTGCACTATTTCATCAGCAACACTGCCTTGTATTAAGCATTTAATGATGAATTGACTAAATGTCTGTTTTATCAGACTCACTTTGACTATATATGTTGTAGCAAGAGATTGTTTCTCGCTTACGGCCATACCAGCCTGGGTACGCCCGATCTCGTCTGATCTCGGAAGCTAAGCAGGGTCGGGCCTGGTTAGTACTTGGATGGGAGACCGCCTGGGAATACCAGGTGCTGTAAGCATTTTGTCCACGAGGGTGTGCCCCTGCACTATTTCATCAGCAACACTGCCTTGTAGTAAGCATTTAATGATGAATTGACTAAATGCAGCTTCCTGCCTTTTTAATAGGATCAAATTTCCTTGTGTTTTCAATTAGCATCTGCCTTGTATTTATAAGACAAACAAGAATATTGTTGCTGAATGCAGCTTGTGTGTGCTTTGTGCTCCTTTGCCCTGTTCAAATGATGAAAGGAAATAAAGTTTGTATTTTATCCAACTACCTGTGCTAAAAAGTGATGGGAACAGTGTTTGTAATTTCTTCTACTTTTTCAGTGACACAAAGTTCAAGCTGCTTATCTAATTGGTGAAAATGCAATGTCTGTTTATCACACTCACTTTGACTATATATGTTGTAGCAAGAGATTGTTTCTCGCTTACGGCCATACCAGCCTGGGTACGCCCGATCTCGTCTGATCTCGGAAGCTAAGCAGGGTCGGGCCTGGTTAGTACTTGGATGGGAGACCGCCTGGGAATACCAGGTGCTGTAAGCATTTTGTCCACGAGGGTGTGCCCCTGCACTATTTCATCAGCAACACTGCCTTGTAGTAAGCATTTAATGATGAATTGACTAAATGCAGCTTCCTGCCTTTTTAATAGGATCAAATTTCCTTGTGTTTTCAATTAGCATCTGCCTTGTATTTATAAGACAAACAAGAATATTGTTGCTGAATGCAGCTTGTGTGTGCTTTGTGCTCCTTTGCCCTGTTCAAATGATGAAAGGAAATAAAGTTTGTATTTTATCCAACTACCTGTGCTAAAAAGTGATGGGAACAGTGTTTGTAATTTCTTCTACTTTTTCAGTGACACAAAGTTCAAGCTGCTTATCTAATTGGTGAAAATGCAATGTCTGTTTATCACACTCACTTTGACTATATATGTTGTAGCAAGAGATTGTTTCTCGCTTACGGCCATACCAGCCTGGGTACGCCCGATCTCGTCTGATCTCGGAAGCTAAGCAGTGTCGGGCCTGGTTAGTACTTGGATGGGAGACCGCCTGGGAATACCAGGTGCTGTAAGCATTTTGTCCACGAGGGTGTGCTCTTGCACTATTTCATCAGCAACACTGCCTTGTAGTAAGCATTTAATGATGAATTGACTAAATGCAGCTTCCTGCCTTTTTAATAGGATCAAATTTCCTTGTGTTTTCAATTAGCATCTGCCTTGTATTTATAAGACAAACAAGAATATTGTTGCTGAATGCAGCTTGTGTGTGCTTTGTGCTCCTTTGCCCTGTTCAAATGATGAAAGGAAATAAAGTTTGTATTTTATCCAACTACCTGTGCTAAAAAGTGATGGGAACAGTGTTTGTAATTTCTTCTACTTTTTCAGTGACACAAAGTTCAAGCTGCTTATCTAATTGGTGAAAATGCAATGTCTGTTTATCACACTCACTTTGACTATATATGTTGTAGCAAGAGATTGTTTCTCGCTTACGGCCATACCAGCCTGGGTACGCCCGATCTCGTCTGATCTCGGAAGCTAAGCAGGGTCGGGCCTGGTTAGTACTTGGATGGGAGACCGCCTGGGAATACCAGGTGCTGTAAGCATTTTGTCCACGAGGGTGTGCCCCTGCACTATTTCATCAGCAACACTGCCTTGTAGTAAGCATTTAATGATGAATTGACTAAATGCAGCTTCCTGCCTTTTTAATAGGATCAAATTTCCTTGTGTTTTCAATTAGCATCTGCCTTGTATTTATAAGACAAACAAGAATATTGTTGCTGAATGCAGCTTTGTGCTCCTTTGCCCTGTTCAAATGATGAAAGGAAATAAAGTTTGTATTTTATCCAACTACCTGTGCTAAAAAGTGATGGGAACAGTGTTTGTAATTTCTTCTACTTTTTCAGTGACACAAAGTTCAAGCTGCTTATCTAATTGGTGAAAATGCAATGTCTGTTTATCACACTCACTTTGACTATATATGTTGTAGCAAGAGATTGTTTCTCGCTTACGGCCATACCAGCCTGGGTACGCCCGATCTCGTCTGATCTCGGAAGCTAAGCAGGGTCGGGCCTGGTTAGTACTTGGATGGGAGACCGCCTGGGAATACCAGGTGCTGTAAGCATTTTGTCCACGAGGGTGTGCCCCTGCACTATTTCATCAGCAACACTGCCTTGTAGTAAGCATTTAATGATGAATTGACTAAATGCAGCTTCCTGCCTTTTTAATAGGATCAAATTTCCTTGTGTTTTCAATTAGCATCTGCCTTGTATTTATAAGACAAACAAGAATATTGTTGCTGAATGCAGCTTGTGTGTGCTTTGTGCTCCTTTGCCCTGTTCAAATGATGAAAGGAAATAAAGTTTGTATTTTATCCAACTACCTGTGCTAAAAAGTGATGGGAACAGTGTTTGTAATTTCTTCTACTTTTTCAGTGACACAAAGTTCAAGCTGCTTATCTAATTGGTGAAAATGCAATGTCTGTTTATCACACTCACTTTGACTATATATGTTGTAGCAAGAGATTTTTTCTCGCTTACGGCCATACCAGCCTGGGTACGCCCGATCTCGTCTGATCTCGGAAGCTAAGCAGGGTCGGGCCTGGTTAGTACTTGGATGGGAGACCGCCTGGGAATACCAGGTGCTGTAAGCATTTTGTCCACGAGGGTGTGCTCTTGCACTATTTCATCAGCAACACTGCCTTGTATTAAGCATTTAATGATGAATTGACTAAATGTCTGTTTTATCAGACTCACTTTGACTATATATGTTGTAGCAAGAGATTGTTTCTCGCTTACGGCCATACCAGCCTGGGTACGCCCGATCTCGTCTGATCTCGGAAGCTAAGCAGGGTCGGGCCTGGTTAGTACTTGGATGGGAGACCGCCTGGGAATACCAGGTGCTGTAAGCATTTTGTCCACGAGGGTGTGCCCCTGCACTATTTCATCAGCAACACTGCCTTGTAGTAAGCATTTAATGATGAATTGACTAAATGCAGCTTCCTGCCTTTTTAATAGGATCAAATTTCCTTGTGTTTTCAATTAGCATCTGCCTTGTATTTATAAGACAAACAAGAATATTGTTGCTGAATGCAGCTTGTGTGTGCTTTGTGCTCCTTTGCCCTGTTCAAATGATGAAAGGAAATAAAGTTTGTATTTTATCCAACTACCTGTGCTAAAAAGTGATGGGAACAGTGTTTGTAATTTCTTCTACTTTTTCAGTGACACAAAGTTCAAGCTGCTTATCTAATTGGTGAAAATGCAATGTCTGTTTATCACACTCACTTTGACTATATATGTTGTAGCAAGAGATTTTTTCTCGCTTACGGCCATACCAGCCTGGGTACGCCCGATCTCGTCTGATCTCGGAAGCTAAGCAGGGTCGGGCCTGGTTAGTACTTGGATGGGAGACCGCCTGGGAATACCAGGTGCTGTAAGCATTTTGTCCACGAGGGTGTGCTCTTGCACTATTTCATCAGCAACACTGCCTTGTATTAAGCATTTAATGATGAATTGACTAAATGTCTGTTTTATCAGACTCACTTTGACTATATATGTTGTAGCAAGAGATTGTTTCTCGCTTACGGCCATACCAGCCTGGGTACGCCCGATCTCATCTGATCTCGGAAGCTAAGCAGGGTCGGGCCTGGTTAGTACTTGGATGGGAGACCGCCTGGGAACACCAGGTGCTGTAAGCATTTTGTCCACGAGGGTGTGCTCTTGCACTATTTCATCAGCAACACTGCCTTGTATTAAGCATTTAATGATGAATTGACTAAATGCAGCTTCCTGCCTTTTTAATAGGATCAAATTTCCTTGTGTTTTCAATTAGCATCTGCCTTGTATTTATAAGACAAACAAGAATATTGTTGCTGAATGCAGCTTGTGTGTGCTTTGTGCTCCTTTGCCCTGTTCAAATGATGAAAGGAAATAAAGTTTGTATTTTATCCAACTACCTGTGCTAAAAAGTGATGGGAACAGTGTTTGTAATTTCTTCTACTTTTTCAGTGACACAAAGTTCAAGCTGCTTATCTAATTGGTGAAAATGCAATGTCTGTTTATCACACTCACTTTGACTATATATGTTGTAGCAAGAGATTGTTTCTCGCTTACGGCCATACCAGCCTGGGTACGCCCGATCTCGTCTGATCTCGGAAGCTAAGCAGGGTCGGGCCTGGTTAGTACTTGGATGGGAGACCGCCTGGGAATACCAGGTGCTGTAAGCATTTTGTCCACGAGGGTGTGCCCCTGCACTATTTCATCAGCAACACTGCCTTGTAGTAAGCATTTAATGATGAATTGACTAAATGCAGCTTCCTGCCTTTTTAATAGGATCAAATTTCCTTGTGTTTTCAATTAGCATCTGCCTTGTATTTATAAGACAAACAAGAATATTGTTGCTGAATGCAGCTTTGTGCTCCTTTGCCCTGTTCAAATGATGAAAGGAAATAAAGTTTGTATTTTATCCAACTACCTGTGCTAAAAAGTGATGGGAACAGTGTTTGTAATTTCTTCTACTTTTTCAGTGACACAAAGTTCAAGCTGCTTATCTAATTGGTGAAAATGCAATGTCTGTTTATCACACTCACTTTGACTATATATGTTGTAGCAAGAGATTGTTTCTCGCTTACGGCCATACCAGCCTGGGTACGCCCGATCTCGTCTGATCTCGGAAGCTAAGCAGGGTCGGGCCTGGTTAGTACTTGGATGGGAGACCGCCTGGGAATACCAGGTGCTGTAAGCATTTTGTCCACGAGGGTGTGCCCCTGCACTATTTCATCAGCAACACTGCCTTGTAGTAAGCATTTAATGATGAATTGACTAAATGCAGCTTCCTGCCTTTTTAATAGGATCAAATTTCCTTGTGTTTTCAATTAGCATCTGCCTTGTATTTATAAGACAAACAAGAATATTGTTGCTGAATGCAGCTTGTGTGTGCTTTGTGCTCCTTTGCCCTGTTCAAATGATGAAAGGAAATAAAGTTTGTATTTTATCCAACTACCTGTGCTAAAAAGTGATGGGAACAGTGTTTGTAATTTCTTCTACTTTTTCAGTGACACAAAGTTCAAGCTGCTTATCTAATTGGTGAAAATGCAATGTCTGTTTATCACACTCACTTTGACTATATATGTTGTAGCAAGAGATTGTTTCTCGCTTACGGCCATACCAGCCTGGGTACGCCCGATCTCGTCTGATCTCGGAAGCTAAGCAGGGTCGGGCCTGGTTAGTACTTGGATGGGAGACCGCCTGGGAATACCAGGTGCTGTAAGCATTTTGTCCACGAGGGTGTGCTCTTGCACTATTTCATCAGCAACACTGCCTTGTATTAAGCATTTAATGATGAATTGACTAAATGTCTGTTTTATCAGACTCACTTTGACTATATATGTTGTAGCAAGAGATTGTTTCTCGCTTACGGCCATACCAGCCTGGGTACGCCCGATCTCGTCTGATCTCGGAAGCTAAGCAGGGTCGGGCCTGGTTAGTACTTGGATGGGAGACCGCCTGGGAATACCAGGTGCTGTAAGCATTTTGTCCACGAGGGTGTGCCCCTGCACTATTTCATCAGCAACACTGCCTTGTAGTAAGCATTTAATGATGAATTGACTAAATGCAGCTTCCTGCCTTTTTAATAGGATCAAATTTCCTTGTGTTTTCAATTAGCATCTGCCTTGTATTTATAAGACAAACAAGAATATTGTTGCTGAATGCAGCTTGTGTGTGCTTTGTGCTCCTTTGCCCTGTTCAAATGATGAAAGGAAATAAAGTTTGTATTTTATCCAACTACCTGTGCTAAAAAGTGATGGGAACAGTGTTTGTAATTTCTTCTACTTTTTCAGTGACACAAAGTTCAAGCTGCTTATCTAATTGGTGAAAATGCAATGTCTGTTTATCACACTCACTTTGACTATATATGTTGTAGCAAGAGATTTTTTCTCGCTTACGGCCATACCAGCCTGGGTACGCCCGATCTCGTCTGATCTCGGAAGCTAAGCAGGGTCGGGCCTGGTTAGTACTTGGATGGGAGACCGCCTGGGAATACCAGGTGCTGTAAGCATTTTGTCCACGAGGGTGTGCTCTTGCACTATTTCATCAGCAACACTGCCTTGTATTAAGCATTTAATGATGAATTGACTAAATGTCTGTTTTATCAGACTCACTTTGACTATATATGTTGTAGCAAGAGATTGTTTCTCGCTTACGGCCATACCAGCCTGGGTACGCCCGATCTCATCTGATCTCGGAAGCTAAGCAGGGTCGGGCCTGGTTAGTACTTGGATGGGAGACCGCCTGGGAACACCAGGTGCTGTAAGCATTTTGTCCACGAGGGTGTGCTCTTGCACTATTTCATCAGCAACACTGCCTTGTATTAAGCATTTAATGATGAATTGACTAAATGCAGCTTCCTGCCTTTTTAATAGGATCAAATTTCCTTGTGTTTTCAATTAGCATCTGCCTTGTATTTATAAGACAAACAAGAATATTGTTGCTGAATGCAGCTTGTGTGTGCTTTGTGCTCCTTTGCCCTGTTCAAATGATGAAAGGAAATAAAGTTTGTATTTTATCCAACTACCTGTGCTAAAAAGTGATGGGAACAGTGTTTGTAATTTCTTCTACTTTTTCAGTGACACAAAGTTCAAGCTGCTTATCTAATTGGTGAAAATGCAATGTCTGTTTATCACACTCACTTTGACTATATATGTTGTAGCAAGAGATTGTTTCTCGCTTACGGCCATACCAGCCTGGGTACGCCCGATCTCGTCTGATCTCGGAAGCTAAGCAGGGTCGGGCCTGGTTAGTACTTGGATGGGAGACCGCCTGGGAATACCAGGTGCTGTAAGCATTTTGTCCACGAGGGTGTGCCCCTGCACTATTTCATCAGCAACACTGCCTTGTAGTAAGCATTTAATGATGAATTGACTAAATGCAGCTTCCTGCCTTTTTAATAGGATCAAATTTCCTTGTGTTTTCAATTAGCATCTGCCTTGTATTTATAAGACAAACAAGAATATTGTTGCTGAATGCAGCTTTGTGCTCCTTTGCCCTGTTCAAATGATGAAAGGAAATAAAGTTTGTATTTTATCCAACTACCTGTGCTAAAAAGTGATGGGAACAGTGTTTGTAATTTCTTCTACTTTTTCAGTGACACAAAGTTCAAGCTGCTTATCTAATTGGTGAAAATGCAATGTCTGTTTATCACACTCACTTTGACTATATATGTTGTAGCAAGAGATTGTTTCTCGCTTACGGCCATACCAGCCTGGGTACGCCCGATCTCGTCTGATCTCGGAAGCTAAGCAGGGTCGGGCCTGGTTAGTACTTGGATGGGAGACCGCCTGGGAATACCAGGTGCTGTAAGCATTTTGTCCACGAGGGTGTGCCCCTGCACTATTTCATCAGCAACACTGCCTTGTAGTAAGCATTTAATGATGAATTGACTAAATGCAGCTTCCTGCCTTTTTAATAGGATCAAATTTCCTTGTGTTTTCAATTAGCATCTGCCTTGTATTTATAAGACAAACAAGAATATTGTTGCTGAATGCAGCTTGTGTGTGCTTTGTGCTCCTTTGCCCTGTTCAAATGATGAAAGGAAATAAAGTTTGTATTTTATCCAACTACCTGTGCTAAAAAGTGATGGGAACAGTGTTTGTAATTTCTTCTACTTTTTCAGTGACACAAAGTTCAAGCTGCTTATCTAATTGGTGAAAATGCAATGTCTGTTTATCACACTCACTTTGACTATATATGTTGTAGCAAGAGATTGTTTCTCGCTTACGGCCATACCAGCCTGGGTACGCCCGATCTCGTCTGATCTCGGAAGCTAAGCAGGGTCGGGCCTGGTTAGTACTTGGATGGGAGACCGCCTGGGAATACCAGGTGCTGTAAGCATTTTGTCCACGAGGGTGTGCCCCTGCACTATTTCATCAGCAACACTGCCTTGTAGTAAGCATTTAATGATGAATTGACTAAATGCAGCTTCCTGCCTTTTTAATAGGATCAAATTTCCTTGTGTTTTCAATTAGCATCTGCCTTGTATTTATAAGACAAACAAGAATATTGTTGCTGAATGCAGCTTTGTGCTCCTTTGCCCTGTTCAAATGATGAAAGGAAATAAAGTTTGTATTTTATCCAACTACCTGTGCTAAAAAGTGATGGGAACAGTGTTTGTAATTTCTTCTACTTTTTCAGTGACACAAAGTTCAAGCTGCTTATCTAATTGGTGAAAATGCAATGTCTGTTTATCACACTCACTTTGACTATATATGTTGTAGCAAGAGATTGTTTCTCGCTTACGGCCATACCAGCCTGGGTACGCCCGATCTCGTCTGATCTCGGAAGCTAAGCAGGGTCGGGCCTGGTTAGTACTTGGATGGGAGACCGCCTGGGAATACCAGGTGCTGTAAGCATTTTGTCCACGAGGGTGTGCCCCTGCACTATTTCATCAGCAACACTGCCTTGTAGTAAGCATTTAATGATGAATTGACTAAATGCAGCTTCCTGCCTTTTTAATAGGATCAAATTTCCTTGTGTTTTCAATTAGCATCTGCCTTGTATTTATAAGACAAACAAGAATATTGTTGCTGAATGCAGCTTTGTGCTCCTTTGCCCTGTTCAAATGATGAAAGGAAATAAAGTTTGTATTTTATCCAACTACCTGTGCTAAAAAGTGATGGGAACAGTGTTTGTAATTTCTTCTACTTTTTCAGTGACACAAAGTTCAAGCTGCTTATCTAATTGGTGAAAATGCAATGTCTGTTTATCACACTCACTTTGACTATATATGTTGTAGCAAGAGATTGTTTCTCGCTTACGGCCATACCAGCCTGGGTACGCCCGATCTCGTCTGATCTCGGAAGCTAAGCAGGGTCGGGCCTGGTTAGTACTTGGATGGGAGACCGCCTGGGAATACCAGGTGCTGTAAGCATTTTGTCCACGAGGGTGTGCCCCTGCACTATTTCATCAGCAACACTGCCTTGTAGTAAGCATTTAATGATGAATTGACTAAATGCAGCTTCCTGCCTTTTTAATAGGATCAAATTTCCTTGTGTTTTCAATTAGCATCTGCCTTGTATTTATAAGACAAACAAGAATATTGTTGCTGAATGCAGCTTGTGTGTGCTTTGTGCTCCTTTGCCCTGTTCAAATGATGAAAGGAAATAAAGTTTGTATTTTATCCAACTACCTGTGCTAAAAAGTGATGGGAACAGTGTTTGTAATTTCTTCTACTTTTTCAGTGACACAAAGTTCAAGCTGCTTATCTAATTGGTGAAAATGCAATGTCTGTTTATCACACTCACTTTGACTATATATGTTGTAGCAAGAGATTTTTTCTCGCTTACGGCCATACCAGCCTGGGTACGCCCGATCTCGTCTGATCTCGGAAGCTAAGCAGGGTCGGGCCTGGTTAGTACTTGGATGGGAGACCGCCTGGGAATGCCAGGTGCTGTAAGCATTTTGTCCACGAGGGTGTGCTCTTGCACTATTTCATCAGCAACACTGCCTTGTATTAAGCATTTAATGATGAATTGACTAAATGTCTGTTTTATCAGACTCACTTTGACTATATATGTTGTAGCAAGAGATTGTTTCTCGCTTACGGCCATACCAGCCTGGGTACGCCCGATCTCGTCTGATCTCGGAAGCTAAGCAGGGTCGGGCCTGGTTAGTACTTGGATGGGAGACCGCCTGGGAATACCAGGTGCTGTAAGCATTTTGTCCACGAGGGTGTGCCCCTGCACTATTTCATCAGCAACACTGCCTTGTAGTAAGCATTTAATGATGAATTGACTAAATGCAGCTTCCTGCCTTTTTAATAGGATCAAATTTCCTTGTGTTTTCAATTAGCATCTGCCTTGTATTTATAAGACAAACAAGAATATTGTTGCTGAATGCAGCTTGTGTGTGCTTTGTGCTCCTTTGCCCTGTTCAAATGATGAAAGGAAATAAAGTTTGTATTTTATCCAACTACCTGTGCTAAAAAGTGATGGGAACAGTGTTTGTAATTTCTTCTACTTTTTCAGTGACACAAAGTTCAAGCTGCTTATCTAATTGGTGAAAATGCAATGTCTGTTTATCACACTCACTTTGACTATATATGTTGTAGCAAGAGATTTTTTCTCGCTTACGGCCATACCAGCCTGGGTACGCCCGATCTCGTCTGATCTCGGAAGCTAAGCAGGGTCGGGCCTGGTTAGTACTTGGATGGGAGACCGCCTGGGAATACCAGGTGCTGTAAGCATTTTGTCCACGAGGGTGTGCTCTTGCACTATTTCATCAGCAACACTGCCTTGTATTAAGCATTTAATGATGAATTGACTAAATGTCTGTTTTATCAGACTCACTTTGACTATATATGTTGTAGCAAGAGATTGTTTCTCGCTTACGGCCATACCAGCCTGGGTACGCCCGATCTCATCTGATCTCGGAAGCTAAGCAGGGTCGGGCCTGGTTAGTACTTGGATGGGAGACCGCCTGGGAACACCAGGTGCTGTAAGCATTTTGTCCACGAGGGTGTGCTCTTGCACTATTTCATCAGCAACACTGCCTTGTATTAAGCATTTAATGATGAATTGACTAAATGTCTGTTTTATCAGACTCACTTTGACTATATATGTTGTAGCAAGAGATTGTTTCTCGCTTACGGCCATACCAGCCTGGGTACGCCCGATCTCGTCTGATCTCGGAAGCTAAGCAGGGTCGGGCCTGGTTAGTACTTGGATGGGAGACCGCCTGGGAATACCAGGTGCTGTAAGCATTTTGTCCACGAGGGTGTGCCCCTGCACTATTTCATCAGCAACACTGCCTTGTAGTAAGCATTTAATGATGAATTGACTAAATGTCTGTTTTATCAGACTCACTTTGACTATATATGTTGTAGCAAGAGATTGTTTCTCGCTTACGGCCATACCAGCCTGGGTACGCCCGATCTCGTCTGATCTCGGAAGCTAAGCAGGGTCGGGCCTGGTTAGTACTTGGATGGGAGACCGCCTGGGAATACCAGGTGCTGTAAGCATTTTGTCCACGAGGGTGTGCCCCTGCACTATTTCATCAGCAACACTGCCTTGTAGTAAGCATTTAATGATGAATTGACTAAATGCAGCTTCCTGCCTTTTTAATAGGATCAAATTTCCTTGTGTTTTCAATTAGCATCTGCCTTGTATTTATAAGACAAACAAGAATATTGTTGCTGAATGCAGCTTGTGTGTGCTTTGTGCTCCTTTGCCCTGTTCAAATGATGAAAGGAAATAAAGTTTGTATTTTATCCAACTACCTGTGCTAAAAAGTGATGGGAACAGTGTTTGTAATTTCTTCTACTTTTTCAGTGACACAAAGTTCAAGCTGCTTATCTAATTGGTGAAAATGCAATGTCTGTTTATCACACTCACTTTGACTATATATGTTGTAGCAAGAGATTGTTTCTCGCTTACGGCCATACCAGCCTGGGTACGCCCGATCTCGTCTGATCTCGGAAGCTAAGCAGGGTCGGGCCTGGTTAGTACTTGGATGGGAGACCGCCTGGGAATACCAGGTGCTGTAAGCATTTTGTCCACGAGGGTGTGCCCCTGCACTATTTCATCAGCAACACTGCCTTATAGTAAGCATTTAATGATGAATTGACTAAATGCAGCTTCCTGCCTTTTTAATAGGATCAAATTTCCTTGTGTTTTCAATTAGCATCTGCCTTGTATTTATAAGACAAACAAGAATATTGTTGCTGAATGCAGCTTTGTGCTCCTTTGCCCTGTTCAAATGATGAAAGGAAATAAAGTTTGTATTTTATCCAACTACCTGTGCTAAAAAGTGATGGGAACAGTGTTTGTAATTTCTTCTACTTTTTCAGTGACACAAAGTTCAAGCTGCTTATCTAATTGGTGAAAATGCAATGTCTGTTTATCACACTCACTTTGACTATATATGTTGTAGCAAGAGATTGTTTCTCGCTTACGGCCATACCAGCCTGGGTACGCCCGATCTCGTCTGATCTCGGAAGCTAAGCAGGGTCGGGCCTGGTTAGTACTTGGATGGGAGACCGCCTGGGAATACCAGGTGCTGTAAGCATTTTGTCCACGAGGGTGTGCCCCTGCACTATTTCATCAGCAACACTGCCTTGTAGTAAGCATTTAATGATGAATTGACTAAATGCAGCTTCCTGCCTTTTTAATAGGATCAAATTTCCTTGTGTTTTCAATTAGCATCTGCCTTGTATTTATAAGACAAACAAGAATATTGTTGCTGAATGCAGCTTTGTGCTCCTTTGCCCTGTTCAAATGATGAAAGGAAATAAAGTTTGTATTTTATCCAACTACCTGTGCTAAAAAGTGATGGGAACAGTGTTTGTAATTTCTTCTACTTTTTCAGTGACACAAAGTTCAAGCTGCTTATCTAATTGGTGAAAATGCAATGTCTGTTTATCACACTCACTTTGACTATATATGTTGTAGCAAGAGATTGTTTCTCGCTTACGGCCATACCAGCCTGGGTACGCCCGATCTCGTCTGATCTCGGAAGCTAAGCAGGGTCGGGCCTGGTTAGTACTTGGATGGGAGACCGCCTGGGAATACCAGGTGCTGTAAGCATTTTGTCCACGAGGGTGTGCCCCTGCACTATTTCATCAGCAACACTGCCTTGTAGTAAGCATTTAATGATGAATTGACTAAATGCAGCTTCCTGCCTTTTTAATAGGATCAAATTTCCTTGTGTTTTCAATTAGCATCTGCCTTGTATTTATAAGACAAACAAGAATATTGTTGCTGAATGCAGCTTGTGTGTGCTTTGTGCTCCTTTGCCCTGTTCAAATGATGAAAGGAAATAAAGTTTGTATTTTATCCAACTACCTGTGCTAAAAAGTGATGGGAACAGTGTTTGTAATTTCTTCTACTTTTTCAGTGACACAAAGTTCAAGCTGCTTATCTAATTGGTGAAAATGCAATGTCTGTTTATCACACTCACTTTGACTATATATGTTGTAGCAAGAGATTTTTTCTCGCTTACGGCCATACCAGCCTGGGTACGCCCGATCTCGTCTGATCTCGGAAGCTAAGCAGGGTCGGGCCTGGTTAGTACTTGGATGGGAGACCGCCTGGGAATGCCAGGTGCTGTAAGCATTTTGTCCACGAGGGTGTGCTCTTGCACTATTTCATCAGCAACACTGCCTTGTATTAAGCATTTAATGATGAATTGACTAAATGTCTGTTTTATCAGACTCACTTTGACTATATATGTTGTAGCAAGAGATTGTTTCTCGCTTACGGCCATACCAGCCTGGGTACGCCCGATCTCGTCTGATCTCGGAAGCTAAGCAGGGTCGGGCCTGGTTAGTACTTGGATGGGAGACCGCCTGGGAATACCAGGTGCTGTAAGCATTTTGTCCACGAGGGTGTGCCCCTGCACTATTTCATCAGCAACACTGCCTTGTAGTAAGCATTTAATGATGAATTGACTAAATGCAGCTTCCTGCCTTTTTAATAGGATCAAATTTCCTTGTGTTTTCAATTAGCATCTGCCTTGTATTTATAAGACAAACAAGAATATTGTTGCTGAATGCAGCTTGTGTGTGCTTTGTGCTCCTTTGCCCTGTTCAAATGATGAAAGGAAATAAAGTTTGTATTTTATCCAACTACCTGTGCTAAAAAGTGATGGGAACAGTGTTTGTAATTTCTTCTACTTTTTCAGTGACACAAAGTTCAAGCTGCTTATCTAATTGGTGAAAATGCAATGTCTGTTTATCACACTCACTTTGACTATATATGTTGTAGCAAGAGATTTTTTCTCGCTTACGGCCATACCAGCCTGGGTACGCCCGATCTCGTCTGATCTCGGAAGCTAAGCAGGGTCGGGCCTGGTTAGTACTTGGATGGGAGACCGCCTGGGAATACCAGGTGCTGTAAGCATTTTGTCCACGAGGGTGTGCTCTTGCACTATTTCATCAGCAACACTGCCTTGTATTAAGCATTTAATGATGAATTGACTAAATGTCTGTTTTATCAGACTCACTTTGACTATATATGTTGTAGCAAGAGATTGTTTCTCGCTTACGGCCATACCAGCCTGGGTACGCCCGATCTCATCTGATCTCGGAAGCTAAGCAGGGTCGGGCCTGGTTAGTACTTGGATGGGAGACCGCCTGGGAACACCAGGTGCTGTAAGCATTTTGTCCACGAGGGTGTGCTCTTGCACTATTTCATCAGCAACACTGCCTTGTATTAAGCATTTAATGATGAATTGACTAAATGTCTGTTTTATCAGACTCACTTTGACTATATATGTTGTAGCAAGAGATTGTTTCTCGCTTACGGCCATACCAGCCTGGGTACGCCCGATCTCGTCTGATCTCGGAAGCTAAGCAGGGTCGGGCCTGGTTAGTACTTGGATGGGAGACCGCCTGGGAATACCAGGTGCTGTAAGCATTTTGTCCACGAGGGTGTGCCCCTGCACTATTTCATCAGCAACACTGCCTTGTAGTAAGCATTTAATGATGAATTGACTAAATGTCTGTTTTATCAGACTCACTTTGACTATATATGTTGTAGCAAGAGATTGTTTCTCGCTTACGGCCATACCAGCCTGGGTACGCCCGATCTCGTCTGATCTCGGAAGCTAAGCAGGGTCGGGCCTGGTTAGTACTTGGATGGGAGACCGCCTGGGAATACCAGGTGCTGTAAGCATTTTGTCCACGAGGGTGTGCCCCTGCACTATTTCATCAGCAACACTGCCTTGTAGTAAGCATTTAATGATGAATTGACTAAATGCAGCTTCCTGCCTTTTTAATAGGATCAAATTTCCTTGTGTTTTCAATTAGCATCTGCCTTGTATTTATAAGACAAACAAGAATATTGTTGCTGAATGCAGCTTGTGTGTGCTTTGTGCTCCTTTGCCCTGTTCAAATGATGAAAGGAAATAAAGTTTGTATTTTATCCAACTACCTGTGCTAAAAAGTGATGGGAACAGTGTTTGTAATTTCTTCTACTTTTTCAGTGACACAAAGTTCAAGCTGCTTATCTAATTGGTGAAAATGCAATGTCTGTTTATCACACTCACTTTGACTATATATGTTGTAGCAAGAGATTTTTTCTCGCTTACGGCCATACCAGCCTGGGTACGCCCGATCTCGTCTGATCTCGGAAGCTAAGCAGGGTCGGGCCTGGTTAGTACTTGGATGGGAGACCGCCTGGGAATACCAGGTGCTGTAAGCATTTTGTCCACGAGGGTGTGCTCTTGCACTATTTCATCAGCAACACTGCCTTGTATTAAGCATTTAATGATGAATTGACTAAATGTCTGTTTTATCAGACTCACTTTGACTATATATGTTGTAGCAAGAGATTGTTTCTCGCTTACGGCCATACCAGCCTGGGTACGCCCGATCTCGTCTGATCTCGGAAGCTAAGCAGGGTCGGGCCTGGTTAGTACTTGGATGGGAGACCGCCTGGGAATACCAGGTGCTGTAAGCATTTTGTCCACGAGGGTGTGCCCCTGCACTATTTCATCAGCAACACTGCCTTGTAGTAAGCATTTAATGATGAATTGACTAAATGCAGCTTCCTGCCTTTTTAATAGGATCAAATTTCCTTGTGTTTTCAATTAGCATCTGCCTTGTATTTATAAGACAAACAAGAATATTGTTGCTGAATGCAGCTTGTGTGTGCTTTGTGCTCCTTTGCCCTGTTCAAATGATGAAAGGAAATAAAGTTTGTATTTTATCCAACTACCTGTGCTAAAAAGTGATGGGAACAGTGTTTGTAATTTCTTCTACTTTTTCAGTGACACAAAGTTCAAGCTGCTTATCTAATTGGTGAAAATGCAATGTCTGTTTATCACACTCACTTTGACTATATATGTTGTAGCAAGAGATTGTTTCTCGCTTACGGCCATACCAGCCTGGGTACGCCCGATCTCGTCTGATCTCGGAAGCTAAGCAGGGTCGGGCCTGGTTAGTACTTGGATGGGAGACCGCCTGGGAATACCAGGTGCTGTAAGCATTTTGTCCACGAGGGTGTGCCCCTGCACTATTTCATCAGCAACACTGCCTTGTAGTAAGCATTTAATGATGAATTGACTAAATGCAGCTTCCTGCCTTTTTAATAGGATCAAATTTCCTTGTGTTTTCAATTAGCATCTGCCTTGTATTTATAAGACAAACAAGAATATTGTTGCTGAATGCAGCTTGTGTGTGCTTTGTGCTCCTTTGCCCTGTTCAAATGATGAAAGGAAATAAAGTTTGTATTTTATCCAACTACCTGTGCTAAAAAGTGATGGGAACAGTGTTTGTAATTTCTTCTACTTTTTCAGTGACACAAAGTTCAAGCTGCTTATCTAATTGGTGAAAATGCAATGTCTGTTTATCACACTCACTTTGACTATATATGTTGTAGCAAGAGATTGTTTCTCGCTTACGGCCATACCAGCCTGGGTACGCCCGATCTCGTCTGATCTCGGAAGCTAAGCAGGGTCGGGCCTGGTTAGTACTTGGATGGGAGACCGCCTGGGAATACCAGGTGCTGTAAGCATTTTGTCCACGAGGGTGTGCCCCTGCACTATTTCATCAGCAACACTGCCTTGTAGTAAGCATTTAATGATGAATTGACTAAATGCAGCTTCCTGCCTTTTTAATAGGATCAAATTTCCTTGTGTTTTCAATTAGCATCTGCCTTGTATTTATAAGACAAACAAGAATATTGTTGCTGAATGCAGCTTGTGTGTGCTTTGTGCTCCTTTGCCCTGTTCAAATGATGAAAGGAAATAAAGTTTGTATTTTATCCAACTACCTGTGCTAAAAAGTGATGGGAACAGTGTTTGTAATTTCTTCTACTTTTTCAGTGACACAAAGTTCAAGCTGCTTATCTAATTGGTGAAAATGCAATGTCTGTTTATCACACTCACTTTGACTATATATGTTGTAGCAAGAGATTGTTTCTCGCTTACGGCCATACCAGCCTGGGTACGCCCGATCTCGTCTGATCTCGGAAGCTAAGCAGGGTCGGGCCTGGTTAGTACTTGGATGGGAGACCGCCTGGGAATACCAGGTGCTGTAAGCATTTTGTCCACGAGGGTGTGCCCCTGCACTATTTCATCAGCAACACTGCCTTGTAGTAAGCATTTAATGATGAATTGACTAAATGCAGCTTCCTGCCTTTTTAATAGGATCAAATTTCCTTGTGTTTTCAATTAGCATCTGCCTTGTATTTATAAGACAAACAAGAATATTGTTGCTGAATGCAGCTTGTGTGTGCTTTGTGCTCCTTTGCCCTGTTCAAATGATGAAAGGAAATAAAGTTTGTATTTTATCCAACTACCTGTGCTAAAAAGTGATGGGAACAGTGTTTGTAATTTCTTCTACTTTTTCAGTGACACAAAGTTCAAGCTGCTTATCTAATTGGTGAAAATGCAATGTCTGTTTATCACACTCACTTTGACTATATATGTTGTAGCAAGAGATTGTTTCTCGCTTACGGCCATACCAGCCTGGGTACGCCCGATCTCGTCTGATCTCGGAAGCTAAGCAGGGTCGGGCCTGGTTAGTACTTGGATGGGAGACCGCCTGGGAATACCAGGTGCTGTAAGCATTTTGTCCACGAGGGTGTGCCCCTGCACTATTTCATCAGCAACACTGCCTTGTAGTAAGCATTTAATGATGAATTGACTAAATGCAGCTTCCTGCCTTTTTAATAGGATCAAATTTCCTTGTGTTTTCAATTAGCATCTGCCTTGTATTTATAAGACAAACAAGAATATTGTTGCTGAATGCAGCTTGTGTGTGCTTTGTGCTCCTTTGCCCTGTTCAAATGATGAAAGGAAATAAAGTTTGTATTTTATCCAACTACCTGTGCTAAAAAGTGATGGGAACAGTGTTTGTAATTTCTTCTACTTTTTCAGTGACACAAAGTTCAAGCTGCTTATCTAATTGGTGAAAATGCAATGTCTGTTTATCACACTCACTTTGACTATATATGTTGTAGCAAGAGATTGTTTCTCGCTTACGGCCATACCAGCCTGGGTACGCCCGATCTCGTCTGATCTCGGAAGCTAAGCAGGGTCGGGCCTGGTTAGTACTTGGATGGGAGACCGCCTGGGAATACCAGGTGCTGTAAGCATTTTGTCCACGAGGGTGTGCGCTTGCACTATTTCATCAGCAACACTGCCTTGTATTAAGCATTTAATGATGAATTGACTAAATGTCTGTTTTATCAGACTCACTTTGACTATATATGTTGTAGCAAGAGATTGTTTCTCGCTTACGGCCATACCAGCCTGGGTACGCCCGATCTCGTCTGATCTCGGAAGCTAAGCAGGGTCGGGCCTGGTTAGTACTTGGATGGGAGACCGCCTGGGAATACCAGGTGCTGTAAGCATTTTGTCCACGAGGGTGTGCCCCTGCACTATTTCATCAGCAACACTGCCTTGTAGTAAGCATTTAATGATGAATTGACTAAATGCAGCTTCCTGCCTTTTTAATAGGATCAAATTTCCTTGTGTTTTCAATTAGCATCTGCCTTGTATTTATAAGACAAACAAGAATATTGTTGCTGAATGCAGCTTGTGTGTGCTTTGTGCTCCTTTGCCCTGTTCAAATGATGAAAGGAAATAAAGTTTGTATTTTATCCAACTACCTGTGCTAAAAAGTGATGGGAACAGTGTTTGTAATTTCTTCTACTTTTTCAGTGACACAAAGTTCAAGCTGCTTATCTAATTGGTGAAAATGCAATGTCTGTTTATCACACTCACTTTGACTATATATGTTGTAGCAAGAGATTGTTTCTCGCTTACGGCCATACCAGCCTGGGTACGCCCGATCTCGTCTGATCTCGGAAGCTAAGCAGGGTCGGGCCTGGTTAGTACTTGGATGGGAGACCGCCTGGGAATACCAGGTGCTGTAAGCATTTTGTCCACGAGGGTGTGCCCCTGCACTATTTCATCAGCAACACTGCCTTGTAGTAAGCATTTAATGATGAATTGACTAAATGCAGCTTCCTGCCTTTTTAATAGGATCAAATTTCCTTGTGTTTTCAATTAGCATCTGCCTTGTATTTATAAGACAAACAAGAATATTGTTGCTGAATGCAGCTTGTGTGTGCTTTGTGCTCCTTTGCCCTGTTCAAATGATGAAAGGAAATAAAGTTTGTATTTTATCCAACTACCTGTGCTAAAAAGTGATGGGAACAGTGTTTGTAATTTCTTCTACTTTTTCAGTGACACAAAGTTCAAGCTGCTTATCTAATTGGTGAAAATGCAATGTCTGTTTATCACACTCACTTTGACTATATATGTTGTAGCAAGAGATTGTTTCTCGCTTACGGCCATACCAGCCTGGGTACGCCCGATCTCGTCTGATCTCGGAAGCTAAGCAGGGTCGGGCCTGGTTAGTACTTGGATGGGAGACCGCCTGGGAATACCAGGTGCTGTAAGCATTTTGTCCACGAGGGTGTGCTCTTGCACTATTTCATCAGCAACACTGCCTTGTAGTAAGCATTTAATGATGAATTGACTAAATGCAGCTTCCTGCCTTTTTAATAGGATCAAATTTCCTTGTGTTTTCAATTAGCATCTGCCTTGTATTTATAAGACAAACAAGAATATTGTTGCTGAATGCAGCTTGTGTGTGCTTTGTGCTCCTTTGCCCTGTTCAAATGATGAAAGGAAATAAAGTTTGTATTTTATCCAACTACCTGTGCTAAAAAGTGATGGGAACAGTGTTTGTAATTTCTTCTACTTTTTCAGTGACACAAAGTTCAAGCTGCTTATCTAATTGGTGAAAATGCAATGTCTGTTTATCACACTCACTTTGACTATATATGTTGTAGCAAGAGATTGTTTCTCGCTTACGGCCATACCAGCCTGGGTACGCCCGATCTCGTCTGATCTCGGAAGCTAAGCAGGGTCGGGCCTGGTTAGTACTTGGATGGGAGACCGCCTGGGAATACCAGGTGCTGTAAGCATTTTGTCCACGAGGGTGTGCCCCTGCACTATTTCATCAGCAACACTGCCTTGTAGTAAGCATTTAATGATGAATTGACTAAATGCAGCTTCCTGCCTTTTTAATAGGATCAAATTTCCTTGTGTTTTCAATTAGCATCTGCCTTGTATTTATAAGACAAACAAGAATATTGTTGCTGAATGCAGCTTTGTGCTCCTTTGCCCTGTTCAAATGATGAAAGGAAATAAAGTTTGTATTTTATCCAACTACCTGTGCTAAAAAGTGATGGGAACAGTGTTTGTAATTTCTTCTACTTTTTCAGTGACACAAAGTTCAAGCTGCTTATCTAATTGGTGAAAATGCAATGTCTGTTTATCACACTCACTTTGACTATATATGTTGTAGCAAGAGATTGTTTCTCGCTTACGGCCATACCAGCCTGGGTACGCCCGATCTCGTCTGATCTCGGAAGCTAAGCAGGGTCGGGCCTGGTTAGTACTTGGATGGGAGACCGCCTGGGAATACCAGGTGCTGTAAGCATTTTGTCCACGAGGGTGTGCCCCTGCACTATTTCATCAGCAACACTGCCTTGTAGTAAGCATTTAATGATGAATTGACTAAATGCAGCTTCCTGCCTTTTTAATAGGATCAAATTTCCTTGTGTTTTCAATTAGCATCTGCCTTGTATTTATAAGACAAACAAGAATATTGTTGCTGAATGCAGCTTGTGTGTGCTTTGTGCTCCTTTGCCCTGTTCAAATGATGAAAGGAAATAAAGTTTGTATTTTATCCAACTACCTGTGCTAAAAAGTGATGGGAACAGTGTTTGTAATTTCTTCTACTTTTTCAGTGACACAAAGTTCAAGCTGCTTATCTAATTGGTGAAAATGCAATGTCTGTTTATCACACTCACTTTGACTATATATGTTGTACCAAGAGATTTTTTCTCGCTTACGGCCATACCAGCCTGGGTACGCCCGATCTCGTCTGATCTCGGAAGCTAAGCAGGGTCGGGCCTGGTTAGTACTTGGATGGGAGACCGCCTGGGAATACCAGGTGCTGTAAGCATTTTGTCCACGAGGGTGTGCTCTTGCACTATTTCATCAGCAACACTGCCTTGTATTAAGCATTTAATGATGAATTGACTAAATGTCTGTTTTATCAGACTCACTTTGACTATATATGTTGTAGCAAGAGATTGTTTCTCGCTTACGGCCATACCAGCCTGGGTACGCCTGATCTCGTCTGATCTCGGAAGCTAAGCAGGGTCGGGCCTGGTTAGTACTTGGATGGGAGACCGCCTGGGAATACCAGGTGCTGTAAGCATTTTGTCCACGAGGGTGTGCCCCTGCACTATTTCATCAGCAACACTGCCTTGTAGTAAGCATTTAATGATGAATTGACTAAATGCAGCTTCCTGCCTTTTTAATAGGATCAAATTTCCTTGTGTTTTCAATTAGCATCTGCCTTGTATTTATAAGACAAACAAGAATATTGTTGCTGAATGCAGCTTGTGTGTGCTTTGTGCTCCTTTGCCCTGTTCAAATGATGAAAGGAAATAAAGTTTGTATTTTATCCAACTACCTGTGCTAAAAAGTGATGGGAACAGTGTTTGTAATTTCTTCTACTTTTTCAGTGACACAAAGTTCAAGCTGCTTATCTAATTGGTGAAAATGCAATGTCTGTTTATCACACTCACTTTGACTATATATGTTGTAGCAAGAGATTGTTTCTCGCTTACGGCCATACCAGCCTGGGTACGCCCGATCTCGTCTGATCTCGGAAGCTAAGCAGGGTCGGGCCTGGTTAGTACTTGGATGGGAGACCGCCTGGGAATACCAGGTGCTGTAAGCATTTTGTCCACGAGGGTGTGCCCCTGCACTATTTCATCAGCAACACTGCCTTGTAGTAAGCATTTAATGATGAATTGACTAAATGCAGCTTCCTGCCTTTTTAATAGGATCAAATTTCCTTGTGTTTTCAATTAGCATCTGCCTTGTATTTATAAGACAAACAAGAATATTGTTGCTGAATGCAGCTTGTGTGTGCTTTGTGCTCCTTTGCCCTGTTCAAATGATGAAAGGAAATAAAGTTTGTATTTTATCCAACTACCTGTGCTAAAAAGTGATGGGAACAGTGTTTGTAATTTCTTCTACTTTTTCAGTGACACAAAGTTCAAGCTGCTTATCTAATTGGTGAAAATGCAATGTCTGTTTATCACACTCACTTTGACTATATATGTTGTACCAAGAGATTTTTTCTCGCTTACGGCCATACCAGCCTGGGTACGCCCGATCTCGTCTGATCTCGGAAGCTAAGCAGGGTCGGGCCTGGTTAGTACTTGGATGGGAGACCGCCTGGGAATACCAGGTGCTGTAAGCATTTTGTCCACGAGGGTGTGCTCTTGCACTATTTCATCAGCAACACTGCCTTGTATTAAGCATTTAATGATGAATTGACTAAATGTCTGTTTTATCAGACTCACTTTGACTATATATGTTGTAGCAAGAGATTGTTTCTCGCTTACGGCCATACCAGCCTGGGTACGCCCGATCTCGTCTGATCTCGGAAGCTAAGCAGGGTCGGGCCTGGTTAGTACTTGGATGGGAGACCGCCTGGGAATACCAGGTGCTGTAAGCATTTTGTCCACGAGGGTGTGCCCCTGCACTATTTCATCAGCAACACTGCCTTGTAGTAAGCATTTAATGATGAATTGACTAAATGCAGCTTCCTGCCTTTTTAATAGGATCAAATTTCCTTGTGTTTTCAATTAGCATCTGCCTTGTATTTATAAGACAAACAAGAATATTGTTGCTGAATGCAGCTTGTGTGTGCTTTGTGCTCCTTTGCCCTGTTCAAATGATGAAAGGAAATAAAGTTTGTATTTTATCCAACTACCTGTGCTAAAAAGTGATGGGAACAGTGTTTGTAATTTCTTCTACTTTTTCAGTGACACAAAGTTCAAGCTGCTTATCTAATTGGTGAAAATGCAATGTCTGTTTATCACACTCACTTTGACTATATATGTTGTAGCAAGAGATTGTTTCTCGCTTACGGCCATACCAGCCTGGGTACGCCCGATCTCGTCTGATCTCGGAAGCTAAGCAGGGTCGGGCCTGGTTAGTACTTGGATGGGAGACCGCCTGGGAATACCAGGTGCTGTAAGCATTTTGTCCACGAGGGTGTGCTCTTGCACTATTTCATCAGCAACACTGCCTTGTATTAAGCATTTAATGATGAATTGACTAAATGTCTGTTTTATCAGACTCACTTTGACTATATATGTTGTAGCAAGAGATTGTTTCTCGCTTACGGCCATACCAGCCTGGGTACGCCCGATCTCGTCTGATCTCGGAAGCTAAGCAGGGTCGGGCCTGGTTAGTACTTGGATGGGAGACCGCCTGGGAATACCAGGTGCTGTAAGCATTTTGTCCACGAGGGTGTGCCACTGCACTATTTCATCAGCAACACTGCCTTGTAGTAAGCATTTAATGATGAATTGACTAAATGCAGCTTCCTGCCTTTTTAATAGGATCAAATTTCCTTGTGTTTTCAATTAGCATCTGCCTTGTATTTATAAGACAAACAAGAATATTGTTGCTGAATGCAGCTTGTGTGTGCTTTGTGCTCCTTTGCCCTGTTCAAATGATGAAAGGAAATAAAGTTTGTATTTTATCCAACTACCTGTGCTAAAAAGTGATGGGAACAGTGTTTGTAATTTCTTCTACTTTTTCAGTGACACAAAGTTCAAGCTGCTTATCTAATTGGTGAAAATGCAATGTCTGTTTATCACACTCACTTTGACTATATATGTTGTAGCAAGAGATTGTTTCTCGCTTACGGCCATACCAGCCTGGGTACGCCCGATCTCGTCTGATCTCGGAAGCTAAGCAGGGTCGGGCCTGGTTAGTACTTGGATGGGAGACCGCCTGGGAATACCAGGTGCTGTAAGCATTTTGTCCACGAGGGTGTGCCACTGCACTATTTCATCAGCAACACTGCCTTGTAGTAAGCATTTAATGATGAATTGACTAAATGCAGCTTCCTGCCTTTTTAATAGGATCAAATTTCCTTGTGTTTTCAATTAGCATCTGCCTTGTATTTATAAGACAAACAAGAATATTGTTGCTGAATGCAGCTTGTGTGTGCTTTGTGCTCCTTTGCCCTGTTCAAATGATGAAAGGAAATAAAGTTTGTATTTTATCCAACTACCTGTGCTAAAAAGTGATGGGAACAGTGTTTGTAATTTCTTCTACTTTTTCAGTGACACAAAGTTCAAGCTGCTTATCTAATTGGTGAAAATGCAATGTCTGTTTATCACACTCACTTTGACTATATATGTTGTAGCAAGAGATTGTTTCTCGCTTACGGCCATACCAGCCTGGGTACGCCCGATCTCGTCTGATCTCGGAAGCTAAGCAGGGTCGGGCCTGGTTAGTACTTGGATGGGAGACCGCCTGGGAATACCAGGTGCTGTAAGCATTTTGTCCACGAGGGTGTGCCCCTGCACTATTTCATCAGCAACACTGCCTTGTAGTAAGCATTTAATGATGAATTGACTAAATGCAGCTTCCTGCCTTTTTAATAGGATCAAATTTCCTTGTGTTTTCAATTAGCATCTGCCTTGTATTTATAAGACAAACAAGAATATTGTTGCTGAATGCAGCTTGTGTGTGCTTTGTGCTCCTTTGCCCTGTTCAAATGATGAAAGGAAATAAAGTTTGTATTTTATCCAACTACCTGTGCTAAAAAGTGATGGGAACAGTGTTTGTAATTTCTTCTACTTTTTCAGTGACACAAAGTTCAAGCTGCTTATCTAATTGGTGAAAATGCAATGTCTGTTTATCACACTCACTTTGACTATATATGTTGTAGCAAGAGATTGGTCCTCGCTTACGGCCATACCAGCCTGGGTACGCCCGATCTCGTCTGATCTCGGAAGCTAAGCAGGGTCACGCCTGGTTAGTACTTGGATGGGAGACCGCCTGGGAATACCAGGTGCTGTAAGCATTTTGTCCACGAGGGTGTGCCCCTGCACTATTTCATCAGCAACACTGCCTTGTAGTAAGCATTTAATGATGAATTGACTAAATGCAGCTTCCTGCCTTTTTAATAGGATCAAATTTCCTTGTGTTTTCAATTAGCATCTGCCTTGTATTTATAAGACAAACAAGAATATTGTTGCTGAATGCAGCTTGTGTGTGCTTTGTGCTCCTTTGCCCTGTTCAAATGATGAAAGGAAATAAAGTTTGTATTTTATCCAACTACCTGTGCTAAAAAGTGATGGGAACAGTGTTTGTAATTTCTTCTACTTTTTCAGTGACACAAAGTTCAAGCTGCTTATCTAATTGGTGAAAATGCAATGTCTGTTTATCACACTCACTTTGACTATATATGTTGTAGCAAGAGATTGTTTCTCGCTTACGGCCATACCAGCCTGGGTACGCCCGATCTCGTCTGATCTCGGAAGCTAAGCAGGGTCGGGCCTGGTTAGTACTTGGATGGGAGACCGCCTGGGAATACCAGGTGCTGTAAGCATTTTGTCCACGAGGGTGTGCCCCTGCACTATTTCATCAGCAACACTGCTTTGTAGTAAGCATTTAATGATGAATTGACTAAATGCAGCTTCCTGCCTTTTTAATAGGATCAAATTTCCTTGTGTTTTCAATTAGCATCTGCCTTGTATTTATAAGACAAACAAGAATATTGTTGCTGAATGCAGCTTGTGTGTGCTTTGTGCTCCTTTGCCCTGTTCAAATGATGAAAGGAAATAAAGTTTGTATTTTATCCAACTACCTGTGCTAAAAAGTGATGGGAACAGTGTTTGTAATTTCTTCTACTTTTTCAGTGACACAAAGTTCAAGCTGCTTATCTAATTGGTGAAAATGCAATGTCTGTTTATCACACTCACTTTGACTATATATGTTGTAGCAAGAGATTGTTTCTCGCTTACGGCCATACCAGCCTGGGTACGCCCGATCTCGTCTGATCTCGGAAGCTAAGCAGGGTCGGGCCTGGTTAGTACTTGGATGGGAGACCGCCTGGGAATACCAGGTGCTGTAAGCATTTTGTCCACGAGGGTGTGCTCTTGCACTATTTCATCAGCAACACTGCCTTGTATTAAGCATTTAATGATGAATTGACTAAATGTCTGTTTTATCAGACTCACTTTGACTATATATGTTGTAGCAAGAGATTGTTTCTCGCTTACGGCCATACCAGCCTGGGTACGCCCGATCTCGTCTGATCTCGGAAGCTAAGCAGGGTCGGGCCTGGTTAGTACTTGGATGGGAGACCGCCTGGGAATACCAGGTGCTGTAAGCATTTTGTCCACGAGGGTGTGCCACTGCACTATTTCATCAGCAACACTGCCTTGTAGTAAGCATTTAATGATGAATTGACTAAATGCAGCTTCCTGCCTTTTTAATAGGATCAAATTTCCTTGTGTTTTCAATTAGCATCTGCCTTGTATTTATAAGACAAACAAGAATATTGTTGCTGAATGCAGCTTGTGTGTGCTTTGTGCTCCTTTGCCCTGTTCAAATGATGAAAGGAAATAAAGTTTGTATTTTATCCAACTACCTGTGCTAAAAAGTGATGGGAACAGTGTTTGTAATTTCTTCTACTTTTTCAGTGACACAAAGTTCAAGCTGCTTATCTAATTGGTGAAAATGCAATGTCTGTTTATCACACTCACTTTGACTATATATGTTGTAGCAAGAGATTGTTTCTCGCTTACGGCCATACCAGCCTGGGTACGCCCGATCTCGTCTGATCTCGGAAGCTAAGCAGGGTCGGGCCTGGTTAGTACTTGGATGGGAGACCGCCTGGGAATACCAGGTGCTGTAAGCATTTTGTCCACGAGGGTGTGCTCTTGCACTATTTCATCAGCAACACTGCCTTGTATTAAGCATTTAATGATGAATTGACTAAATGTCTGTTTTATCAGACTCACTTTGACTATATATGTTGTAGCAAGAGATTGTTTCTCGCTTACGGCCATACCAGCCTGGGTACGCCCGATCTCGTCTGATCTCGGAAGCTAAGCAGGGTCGGGCCTGGTTAGTACTTGGATGGGAGACCGCCTGGGAATACCAGGTGCTGTAAGCATTTTGTCCACGAGGGTGTGCCACTGCACTATTTCATCAGCAACACTGCCTTGTAGTAAGCATTTAATGATGAATTGACTAAATGCAGCTTCCTGCCTTTTTAATAGGATCAAATTTCCTTGTGTTTTCAATTAGCATCTGCCTTGTATTTATAAGACAAACAAGAATATTGTTGCTGAATGCAGCTTGTGTGTGCTTTGTGCTCCTTTGCCCTGTTCAAATGATGAAAGGAAATAAAGTTTGTATTTTATCCAACTACCTGTGCTAAAAAGTGATGGGAACAGTGTTTGTAATTTCTTCTACTTTTTCAGTGACACAAAGTTCAAGCTGCTTATCTAATTGGTGAAAATGCAATGTCTGTTTATCACACTCACTTTGACTATATATGTTGTAGCAAGAGATTGTTTCTCGCTTACGGCCATACCAGCCTGGGTACGCCCGATCTCGTCTGATCTCGGAAGCTAAGCAGGGTCGGGCCTGGTTAGTACTTGGATGGGAGACCGCCTGGGAATACCAGGTGCTGTAAGCATTTTGTCCACGAGGGTGTGCCACTGCACTATTTCATCAGCAACACTGCCTTGTAGTAAGCATTTAATGATGAATTGACTAAATGCAGCTTCCTGCCTTTTTAATAGGATCAAATTTCCTTGTGTTTTCAATTAGCATCTGCCTTGTATTTATAAGACAAACAAGAATATTGTTGCTGAATGCAGCTTGTGTGTGCTTTGTGCTCCTTTGCCCTGTTCAAATGATGAAAGGAAATAAAGTTTGTATTTTATCCAACTACCTGTGCTAAAAAGTGATGGGAACAGTGTTTGTAATTTCTTCTACTTTTTCAGTGACACAAAGTTCAAGCTGCTTATCTAATTGGTGAAAATGCAATGTCTGTTTATCACACTCACTTTGACTATATATGTTGTAGCAAGAGATTGTTTCTCGCTTACGGCCATACCAGCCTGGGTACGCCCGATCTCGTCTGATCTCGGAAGCTAAGCAGGGTCGGGCCTGGTTAGTACTTGGATGGGAGACCGCCTGGGAATACCAGGTGCTGTAAGAATTTTGTCCACGAGGGTGTGCCACTGCACTATTTCATCAGCAACACTGCCTTGTAGTAAGCATTTAATGATGAATTGACTAAATGCAGCTTCCTGCCTTTTTAATAGGATCAAATTTCCTTGTGTTTTCAATTAGCATCTGCCTTGTATTTATAAGACAAACAAGAATATTGTTGCTGAATGCAGCTTGTGTGTGCTTTGTGCTCCTTTGCCCTGTTCAAATGATGAAAGGAAATAAAGTTTGTATTTTATCCAACTACCTGTGCTAAAAAGTGATGGGAACAGTGTTTGTAATTTCTTCTACTTTTTCAGTGACACAAAGTTCAAGCTGCTTATCTAATTGGTGAAAATGCAATGTCTGTTTATCACACTCACTTTGACTATATATGTTGTAGCAAGAGATTGTTTCTCGCTTACGGCCATACCAGCCTGGGTACGCCCGATCTCGTCTGATCTCGGAAGCTAAGCAGGGTCGGGCCTGGTTAGTACTTGGATGGGAGACCGCCTGGGAATACCAGGTGCTGTAAGCATTTTGTCCACGAGGGTGTGCTCTTGCACTATTTCATCAGCAACACTGCCTTGTATTAAGCATTTAATGATGAATTGACTAAATGTCTGTTTTATCAGACTCACTTTGACTATATATGTTGTAGCAAGAGATTGTTTCTCGCTTACGGCCATACCAGCCTGGGTACGCCCGATCTCGTCTGATCTCGGAAGCTAAGCAGGGTCGGGCCTGGTTAGTACTTGGATGGGAGACCGCCTGGGAATACCAGGTGCTGTAAGCATTTTGTCCACGAGGGTGTGCCACTGCACTATTTCATCAGCAACACTGCCTTGTAGTAAGCATTTAATGATGAATTGACTAAATGCAGCTTCCTGCCTTTTTAATAGGATCAAATTTCCTTGTGTTTTCAATTAGCATCTGCCTTGTATTTATAAGACAAACAAGAATATTGTTGCTGAATGCAGCTTGTGTGTGCTTTGTGCTCCTTTGCCCTGTTCAAATGATGAAAGGAAATAAAGTTTGTATTTTATCCAACTACCTGTGCTAAAAAGTGATGGGAACAGTGTTTGTAATTTCTTCTACTTTTTCAGTGACACAAAGTTCAAGCTGCTTATCTAATTGGTGAAAATGCAATGTCTGTTTATCACACTCACTTTGACTATATATGTTGTAGCAAGAGATTGTTTCTCGCTTACGGCCATACCAGCCTGGGTACGCCCGATCTCGTCTGATCTCGGAAGCTAAGCAGGGTCGGGCCTGGTTAGTACTTGGATGGGAGACCGCCTGGGAATACCAGGTGCTGTAAGCATTTTGTCCACGAGGGTGTGCCACTGCACTATTTCATCAGCAACACTGCCTTGTAGTAAGCATTTAATGATGAATTGACTAAATGCAGCTTCCTGCCTTTTTAATAGGATCAAATTTCCTTGTGTTTTCAATTAGCATCTGCCTTGTATTTATAAGACAAACAAGAATATTGTTGCTGAATGCAGCTTGTGTGTGCTTTGTGCTCCTTTGCCCTGTTCAAATGATGAAAGGAAATAAAGTTTGTATTTTATCCAACTACCTGTGCTAAAAAGTGATGGGAACAGTGTTTGTAATTTCTTCTACTTTTTCAGTGACACAAAGTTCAAGCTGCTTATCTAATTGGTGAAAATGCAATGTCTGTTTATCACACTCACTTTGACTATATATGTTGTAGCAAGAGATTGTTTCTCGCTTACGGCCATACCAGCCTGGGTACGCCCGATCTCGTCTGATCTCGGAAGCTAAGCAGGGTCGGGCCTGGTTAGTACTTGGATGGGAGACCGCCTGGGAATACCAGGTGCTGTAAGCATTTTGTCCACGAGGGTGTGCCCCTGCACTATTTCATCAGCAACACTGCCTTGTAGTAAGCATTTAATGATGAATTGACTAAATGCAGCTTCCTGCCTTTTTAATAGGATCAAATTTCCTTGTGTTTTCAATTAGCATCTGCCTTGTATTTATAAGACAAACAAGAATATTGTTGCTGAATGCAGCTTGTGTGTGCTTTGTGCTCCTTTGCCCTGTTCAAATGATGAAAGGAAATAAAGTTTGTATTTTATCCAACTACCTGTGCTAAAAAGTGATGGGAACAGTGTTTGTAATTTCTTCTACTTTTTCAGTGACACAAAGTTCAAGCTGCTTATCTAATTGGTGAAAATGCAATGTCTGTTTATCACACTCACTTTGACTATATATGTTGTAGCAAGAGATTGGTCCTCGCTTACGGCCATACCAGCCTGGGTACGCCCGATCTCGTCTGATCTCGGAAGCTAAGCAGGGTCACGCCTGGTTAGTACTTGGATGGGAGACCGCCTGGGAATACCAGGTGCTGTAAGCATTTTGTCCACGAGGGTGTGCCCCTGCACTATTTCATCAGCAACACTGCCTTGTAGTAAGCATTTAATGATGAATTGACTAAATGCAGCTTCCTGCCTTTTTAATAGGATCAAATTTCCTTGTGTTTTCAATTAGCATCTGCCTTGTATTTATAAGACAAACAAGAATATTGTTGCTGAATGCAGCTTGTGTGTGCTTTGTGCTCCTTTGCCCTGTTCAAATGATGAAAGGAAATAAAGTTTGTATTTTATCCAACTACCTGTGCTAAAAAGTGATGGGAACAGTGTTTGTAATTTCTTCTACTTTTTCAGTGACACAAAGTTCAAGCTGCTTATCTAATTGGTGAAAATGCAATGTCTGTTTTATCAGACTCACTTTGACTATATATGTTGTAGCAAGAGATTGTTTCTCGCTTACGGCCATACCAGCCTGGGTACGCCCGATCTCGTCTGATCTCGGAAGCTAAGCAGGGTCGGGCCTGGTTAGTACTTGGATGGGAGACCGCCTGGGAATACCAGGTGCTGTAAGCATTTTGTCCACGAGGGTGTGCCCCTGCACTATTTCATCAGCAACACTGCTTTGTAGTAAGCATTTAATGATGAATTGACTAAATGCAGCTTCCTGCCTTTTTAATAGGATCAAATTTCCTTGTGTTTTCAATTAGCATCTGCCTTGTATTTATAAGACAAACAAGAATATTGTTGCTGAATGCAGCTTGTGTGTGCTTTGTGCTCCTTTGCCCTGTTCAAATGATGAAAGGAAATAAAGTTTGTATTTTATCCAACTACCTGTGCTAAAAAGTGATGGGAACAGTGTTTGTAATTTCTTCTACTTTTTCAGTGACACAAAGTTCAAGCTGCTTATCTAATTGGTGAAAATGCAATGTCTGTTTATCACACTCACTTTGACTATATATGTTGTAGCAAGAGATTGTTTCTCGCTTACGGCCATACCAGCCTGGGTACGCCCGATCTCGTCTGATCTCGGAAGCTAAGCAGGGTCGGGCCTGGTTAGTACTTGGATGGGAGACCGCCTGGGAATACCAGGTGCTGTAAGCATTTTGTCCACGAGGGTGTGCTCTTGCACTATTTCATCAGCAACACTGCCTTGTATTAAGCATTTAATGATGAATTGACTAAATGTCTGTTTTATCAGACTCACTTTGACTATATATGTTGTAGCAAGAGATTGTTTCTCGCTTACGGCCATACCAGCCTGGGTACGCCCGATCTCGTCTGATCTCGGAAGCTAAGCAGGGTCGGGCCTGGTTAGTACTTGGATGGGAGACCGCCTGGGAATACCAGGTGCTGTAAGCATTTTGTCCACGAGGGTGTGCCACTGCACTATTTCATCAGCAACACTGCCTTGTAGTAAGCATTTAATGATGAATTGACTAAATGCAGCTTCCTGCCTTTTTAATAGGATCAAATTTCCTTGTGTTTTCAATTAGCATCTGCCTTGTATTTATAAGACAAACAAGAATATTGTTGCTGAATGCAGCTTGTGTGTGCTTTGTGCTCCTTTGCCCTGTTCAAATGATGAAAGGAAATAAAGTTTGTATTTTATCCAACTACCTGTGCTAAAAAGTGATGGGAACAGTGTTTGTAATTTCTTCTACTTTTTCAGTGACACAAAGTTCAAGCTGCTTATCTAATTGGTGAAAATGCAATGTCTGTTTATCACACTCACTTTGACTATATATGTTGTAGCAAGAGATTGTTTCTCGCTTACGGCCATACCAGCCTGGGTACGCCCGATCTCGTCTGATCTCGGAAGCTAAGCAGGGTCGGGCCTGGTTAGTACTTGGATGGGAGACCGCCTGGGAATACCAGGTGCTGTAAGCATTTTGTCCACGAGGGTGTGCTCTTGCACTATTTCATCAGCAACACTGCCTTGTATTAAGCATTTAATGATGAATTGACTAAATGTCTGTTTTATCAGACTCACTTTGACTATATATGTTGTAGCAAGAGATTGTTTCTCGCTTACGGCCATACCAGCCTGGGTACGCCCGATCTCGTCTGATCTCGGAAGCTAAGCAGGGTCGGGCCTGGTTAGTACTTGGATGGGAGACCGCCTGGGAATACCAGGTGCTGTAAGCATTTTGTCCACGAGGGTGTGCCACTGCACTATTTCATCAGCAACACTGCCTTGTAGTAAGCATTTAATGATGAATTGACTAAATGCAGCTTCCTGCCTTTTTAATAGGATCAAATTTCCTTGTGTTTTCAATTAGCATCTGCCTTGTATTTATAAGACAAACAAGAATATTGTTGCTGAATGCAGCTTGTGTGTGCTTTGTGCTCCTTTGCCCTGTTCAAATGATGAAAGGAAATAAAGTTTGTATTTTATCCAACTACCTGTGCTAAAAAGTGATGGGAACAGTGTTTGTAATTTCTTCTACTTTTTCAGTGACACAAAGTTCAAGCTGCTTATCTAATTGGTGAAAATGCAATGTCTGTTTATCACACTCACTTTGACTATATATGTTGTAGCAAGAGATTGTTTCTTGCTTACGGCCATACCAGCCTGGGTACGCCCGATCTCGTCTGATCTCGGAAGCTAAGCAGGGTCGGGCCTGGTTAGTACTTGGATGGGAGACCGCCTGGGAATACCAGGTGCTGTAAGCATTTTGTCCACGAGGGTGTGCTCTTGCACTATTTCATCAGCAACACTGCCTTGTATTAAGCATTTAATGATGAATTGACTAAATGTCTGTTTTATCAGACTCACTTTGACTATATATGTTGTAGCAAGAGATTGTTTCTCGCTTACGGCCATACCAGCCTGGGTACGCCCGATCTCGTCTGATCTCGGAAGCTAAGCAGGGTCGGGCCTGGTTAGTACTTGGATGGGAGACCGCCTGGGAATACCAGGTGCTGTAAGCATTTTGTCCACGAGGGTGTGCCACTGCACTATTTCATCAGCAACACTGCCTTGTAGTAAGCATTTAATGATGAATTGACTAAATGCAGCTTCCTGCCTTTTTAATAGGATCAAATTTCCTTGTGTTTTCAATTAGCATCTGCCTTGTATTTATAAGACAAACAAGAATATTGTTGCTGAATGCAGCTTGTGTGTGCTTTGTGCTCCTTTGCCCTGTTCAAATGATGAAAGGAAATAAAGTTTGTATTTTATCCAACTACCTGTGCTAAAAAGTGATGGGAACAGTGTTTGTAATTTCTTCTACTTTTTCAGTGACACAAAGTTCAAGCTGCTTATCTAATTGGTGAAAATGCAATGTCTGTTTATCACACTCACTTTGACTATATATGTTGTAGCAAGAGATTGTTTCTCGCTTACGGCCATACCAGCCTGGGTACGCCCGATCTCGTCTGATCTCGGAAGCTAAGCAGGGTCGGGCCTGGTTAGTACTTGGATGGGAGACCGCCTGGGAATACCAGGTGCTGTAAGCATTTTGTCCACGAGGGTGTGCCACTGCACTATTTCATCAGCAACACTGCCTTGTAGTAAGCATTTAATGATGAATTGACTAAATGCAGCTTCCTGCCTTTTTAATAGGATCAAATTTCCTTGTGTTTTCAATTAGCATCTGCCTTGTATTTATAAGACAAACAAGAATATTGTTGCTGAATGCAGCTTGTGTGTGCTTTGTGCTCCTTTGCCCTGTTCAAATGATGAAAGGAAATAAAGTTTGTATTTTATCCAACTACCTGTGCTAAAAAGTGATGGGAACAGTGTTTGTAATTTCTTCTACTTTTTCAGTGACACAAAGTTCAAGCTGCTTATCTAATTGGTGAAAATGCAATGTCTGTTTATCACACTCACTTTGACTATATATGTTGTAGCAAGAGATTGTTTCTCGCTTACGGCCATACCAGCCTGGGTACGCCCGATCTCGTCTGATCTCGGAAGCTAAGCAGGGTCGGGCCTGGTTAGTACTTGGATGGGAGACCGCCTGGGAATACCAGGTGCTGTAAGCATTTTGTCCACGAGGGTGTGCTCTTGCACTATTTCATCAGCAACACTGCCTTGTATTAAGCATTTAATGATGAATTGACTAAATGTCTGTTTTATCAGACTCACTTTGACTATATATGTTGTAGCAAGAGATTGTTTCTCGCTTACGGCCATACCAGCCTGGGTACGCCCGATCTCGTCTGATCTCGGAAGCTAAGCAGGGTCGGGCCTGGTTAGTACTTGGATGGGAGACCGCCTGGGAATACCAGGTGCTGTAAGCATTTTGTCCACGAGGGTGTGCCACTGCACTATTTCATCAGCAACACTGCCTTGTAGTAAGCATTTAATGATGAATTGACTAAATGCAGCTTCCTGCCTTTTTAATAGGATCAAATTTCCTTGTGTTTTCAATTAGCATCTGCCTTGTATTTATAAGACAAACAAGAATATTGTTGCTGAATGCAGCTTGTGTGTGCTTTGTGCTCCTTTGCCCTGTTCAAATGATGAAAGGAAATAAAGTTTGTATTTTATCCAACTACCTGTGCTAAAAAGTGATGGGAACAGTGTTTGTAATTTCTTCTACTTTTTCAGTGACACAAAGTTCAAGCTGCTTATCTAATTGGTGAAAATGCAATGTCTGTTTATCACACTCACTTTGACTATATATGTTGTAGCAAGAGATTGTTTCTTGCTTACGGCCATACCAGCCTGGGTACGCCCGATCTCGTCTGATCTCGGAAGCTAAGCAGGGTCGGGCCTGGTTAGTACTTGGATGGGAGACCGCCTGGGAATACCAGGTGCTGTAAGCATTTTGTCCACGAGGGTGTGCTCTTGCACTATTTCATCAGCAACACTGCCTTGTATTAAGCATTTAATGATGAATTGACTAAATGTCTGTTTTATCAGACTCACTTTGACTATATATGTTGTAGCAAGAGATTGTTTCTCGCTTACGGCCATACCAGCCTGGGTACGCCCGATCTCGTCTGATCTCGGAAGCTAAGCAGGGTCGGGCCTGGTTAGTACTTGGATGGGAGACCGCCTGGGAATACCAGGTGCTGTAAGCATTTTGTCCACGAGGGTGTGCCACTGCACTATTTCATCAGCAACACTGCCTTGTAGTAAGCATTTAATGATGAATTGACTAAATGCAGCTTCCTGCCTTTTTAATAGGATCAAATTTCCTTGTGTTTTCAATTAGCATCTGCCTTGTATTTATAAGACAAACAAGAATATTGTTGCTGAATGCAGCTTGTGTGTGCTTTGTGCTCCTTTGCCCTGTTCAAATGATGAAAGGAAATAAAGTTTGTATTTTATCCAACTACCTGTGCTAAAAAGTGATGGGAACAGTGTTTGTAATTTCTTCTACTTTTTCAGTGACACAAAGTTCAAGCTGCTTATCTAATTGGTGAAAATGCAATGTCTGTTTATCACACTCACTTTGACTATATATGTTGTAGCAAGAGATTGTTTCTCGCTTACGGCCATACCAGCCTGGGTACGCCCGATCTCGTCTGATCTCGGAAGCTAAGCAGGGTCGGGCCTGGTTAGTACTTGGATGGGAGACCGCCTGGGAATACCAGGTGCTGTAAGCATTTTGTCCACGAGGGTGTGCCACTGCACTATTTCATCAGCAACACTGCCTTGTAGTAAGCATTTAATGATGAATTGACTAAATGCAGCTTCCTGCCTTTTTAATAGGATCAAATTTCCTTGTGTTTTCAATTAGCATCTGCCTTGTATTTATAAGACAAACAAGAATATTGTTGCTGAATGCAGCTTGTGTGTGCTTTGTGCTCCTTTGCCCTGTTCAAATGATGAAAGGAAATAAAGTTTGTATTTTATCCAACTACCTGTGCTAAAAAGTGATGGGAACAGTGTTTGTAATTTCTTCTACTTTTTCAGTGACACAAAGTTCAAGCTGCTTATCTAATTGGTGAAAATGCAATGTCTGTTTATCACACTCACTTTGACTATATATGTTGTAGCAAGAGATTGTTTCTCGCTTACGGCCATACCAGCCTGGGTACGCCCGATCTCGTCTGATCTCGGAAGCTAAGCAGGGTCGGGCCTGGTTAGTACTTGGATGGGAGACCGCCTGGGAATACCAGGTGCTGTAAGCATTTTGTCCACGAGGGTGTGCTCTTGCACTATTTCATCAGCAACACTGCCTTGTATTAAGCATTTAATGATGAATTGACTAAATGTCTGTTTTATCAGACTCACTTTGACTATATATGTTGTAGCAAGAGATTGTTTCTCGCTTACGGCCATACCAGCCTGGGTACGCCCGATCTCGTCTGATCTCGGAAGCTAAGCAGGGTCGGGCCTGGTTAGTACTTGGATGGGAGACCGCCTGGGAATACCAGGTGCTGTAAGCATTTTGTCCACGAGGGTGTGCCACTGCACTATTTCATCAGCAACACTGCCTTGTAGTAAGCATTTAATGATGAATTGACTAAATGCAGCTTCCTGCCTTTTTAATAGGATCAAATTTCCTTGTGTTTTCAATTAGCATCTGCCTTGTATTTATAAGACAAACAAGAATATTGTTGCTGAATGCAGCTTGTGTGTGCTTTGTGCTCCTTTGCCCTGTTCAAATGATGAAAGGAAATAAAGTTTGTATTTTATCCAACTACCTGTGCTAAAAAGTGATGGGAACAGTGTTTGTAATTTCTTCTACTTTTTCAGTGACACAAAGTTCAAGCTGCTTATCTAATTGGTGAAAATGCAATGTCTGTTTATCACACTCACTTTGACTATATATGTTGTAGCAAGAGATTGTTTCTTGCTTACGGCCATACCAGCCTGGGTACGCCCGATCTCGTCTGATCTCGGAAGCTAAGCAGGGTCGGGCCTGGTTAGTACTTGGATGGGAGACCGCCTGGGAATACCAGGTGCTGTAAGCATTTTGTCCACGAGGGTGTGCTCTTGCACTATTTCATCAGCAACACTGCCTTGTATTAAGCATTTAATGATGAATTGACTAAATGTCTGTTTTATCAGACTCACTTTGACTATATATGTTGTAGCAAGAGATTGTTTCTCGCTTACGGCCATACCAGCCTGGGTACGCCCGATCTCGTCTGATCTCGGAAGCTAAGCAGGGTCGGGCCTGGTTAGTACTTGGATGGGAGACCGCCTGGGAATACCAGGTGCTGTAAGCATTTTGTCCACGAGGGTGTGCCACTGCACTATTTCATCAGCAACACTGCCTTGTAGTAAGCATTTAATGATGAATTGACTAAATGCAGCTTCCTGCCTTTTTAATAGGATCAAATTTCCTTGTGTTTTCAATTAGCATCTGCCTTGTATTTATAAGACAAACAAGAATATTGTTGCTGAATGCAGCTTGTGTGTGCTTTGTGCTCCTTTGCCCTGTTCAAATGATGAAAGGAAATAAAGTTTGTATTTTATCCAACTACCTGTGCTAAAAAGTGATGGGAACAGTGTTTGTAATTTCTTCTACTTTTTCAGTGACACAAAGTTCAAGCTGCTTATCTAATTGGTGAAAATGCAATGTCTGTTTATCACACTCACTTTGACTATATATGTTGTAGCAAGAGATTGTTTCTCGCTTACGGCCATACCAGCCTGGGTACGCCCGATCTCGTCTGATCTCGGAAGCTAAGCAGGGTCGGGCCTGGTTAGTACTTGGATGGGAGACCGCCTGGGAATACCAGGTGCTGTAAGCATTTTGTCCACGAGGGTGTGCCACTGCACTATTTCATCAGCAACACTGCCTTGTAGTAAGCATTTAATGATGAATTGACTAAATGCAGCTTCCTGCCTTTTTAATAGGATCAAATTTCCTTGTGTTTTCAATTAGCATCTGCCTTGTATTTATAAGACAAACAAGAATATTGTTGCTGAATGCAGCTTGTGTGTGCTTTGTGCTCCTTTGCCCTGTTCAAATGATGAAAGGAAATAAAGTTTGTATTTTATCCAACTACCTGTGCTAAAAAGTGATGGGAACAGTGTTTGTAATTTCTTCTACTTTTTCAGTGACACAAAGTTCAAGCTGCTTATCTAATTGGTGAAAATGCAATGTCTGTTTATCACACTCACTTTGACTATATATGTTGTAGCAAGAGATTGTTTCTCGCTTACGGCCATACCAGCCTGGGTACGCCCGATCTCGTCTGATCTCGGAAGCTAAGCAGGGTCGGGCCTGGTTAGTACTTGGATGGGAGACCGCCTGGGAATACCAGGTGCTGTAAGCATTTTGTCCACGAGGGTGTGCCACTGCACTATTTCATCAGCAACACTGCCTTGTAGTAAGCATTTAATGATGAATTGACTAAATGCAGCTTCCTGCCTTTTTAATAGGATCAAATTTCCTTGTGTTTTCAATTAGCATCTGCCTTGTATTTATAAGACAAACAAGAATATTGTTGCTGAATGCAGCTTGTGTGTGCTTTGTGCTCCTTTGCCCTGTTCAAATGATGAAAGGAAATAAAGTTTGTATTTTATCCAACTACCTGTGCTAAAAAGTGATGGGAACAGTGTTTGTAATTTCTTCTACTTTTTCAGTGACACAAAGTTCAAGCTGCTTATCTAATTGGTGAAAATGCAATGTCTGTTTATCACACTCACTTTGACTATATATGTTGTAGCAAGAGATTGTTTCTCGCTTACGGCCATACCAGCCTGGGTACGCCCGATCTCGTCTGATCTCGGAAGCTAAGCAGGGTCGGGCCTGGTTAGTACTTGGATGGGAGACCGCCTGGGAATACCAGGTGCTGTAAGCATTTTGTCCACGAGGGTGTGCCACTGCACTATTTCATCAGCAACACTGCCTTGTAGTAAGCATTTAATGATGAATTGACTAAATGCAGCTTCCTGCCTTTTTAATAGGATCAAATTTCCTTGTGTTTTCAATTAGCATCTGCCTTGTATTTATAAGACAAACAAGAATATTGTTGCTGAATGCAGCTTGTGTGTGCTTTGTGCTCCTTTGCCCTGTTCAAATGATGAAAGGAAATAAAGTTTGTATTTTATCCAACTACCTGTGCTAAAAAGTGATGGGAACAGTGTTTGTAATTTCTTCTACTTTTTCAGTGACACAAAGTTCAAGCTGCTTATCTAATTGGTGAAAATGCAATGTCTGTTTATCACACTCACTTTGACTATATATGTTGTAGCAAGAGATTGTTTCTCGCTTACGGCCATACCAGCCTGGGTACGCCCGATCTCGTCTGATCTCGGAAGCTAAGCAGGGTCGGGCCTGGTTAGTACTTGGATGGGAGACCGCCTGGGAATACCAGGTGCTGTAAGCATTTTGTCCACGAGGGTGTGCCCCTGCACTATTTCATCAGCAACACTGCCTTGTAGTAAGCATTTAATGATGAATTGACTAAATGCAGCTTCCTGCCTTTTTAATAGGATCAAATTTCCTTGTGTTTTCAATTAGCATCTGCCTTGTATTTATAAGACAAACAAGAATATTGTTGCTGAATGCAGCTTGTGTGTGCTTTGTGCTCCTTTGCCCTGTTCAAATGATGAAAGGAAATAAAGTTTGTATTTTATCCAACTACCTGTGCTAAAAAGTGATGGGAACAGTGTTTGTAATTTCTTCTACTTTTTCAGTGACACAAAGTTCAAGCTGCTTATCTAATTGGTGAAAATGCAATGTCTGTTTATCACACTCACTTTGACTATATATGTTGTAGCAAGAGATTGGTCCTCGCTTACGGCCATACCAGCCTGGGTACGCCCGATCTCGTCTGATCTCGGAAGCTAAGCAGGGTCACGCCTGGTTAGTACTTGGATGGGAGACCGCCTGGGAATACCAGGTGCTGTAAGCATTTTGTCCACGAGGGTGTGCCCCTGCACTATTTCATCAGCAACACTGCCTTGTAGTAAGCATTTAATGATGAATTGACTAAATGCAGCTTCCTGCCTTTTTAATAGGATCAAATTTCCTTGTGTTTTCAATTAGCATCTGCCTTGTATTTATAAGACAAACAAGAATATTGTTGCTGAATGCAGCTTGTGTGTGCTTTGTGCTCCTTTGCCCTGTTCAAATGATGAAAGGAAATAAAGTTTGTATTTTATCCAACTACCTGTGCTAAAAAGTGATGGGAACAGTGTTTGTAATTTCTTCTACTTTTTCAGTGACACAAAGTTCAAGCTGCTTATCTAATTGGTGAAAATGCAATGTCTGTTTATCACACTCACTTTGACTATATATGTTGTAGCAAGAGATTGTTTCTCGCTTACGGCCATACCAGCCTGGGTACGCCCGATCTCGTCTGATCTCGGAAGCTAAGCAGGGTCGGGCCTGGTTAGTACTTGGATGGGAGACCGCCTGGGAATACCAGGTGCTGTAAGCATTTTGTCCACGAGGGTGTGCCCCTGCACTATTTCATCAGCAACACTGCTTTGTAGTAAGCATTTAATGATGAATTGACTAAATGCAGCTTCCTGCCTTTTTAATAGGATCAAATTTCCTTGTGTTTTCAATTAGCATCTGCCTTGTATTTATAAGACAAACAAGAATATTGTTGCTGAATGCAGCTTGTGTGTGCTTTGTGCTCCTTTGCCCTGTTCAAATGATGAAAGGAAATAAAGTTTGTATTTTATCCAACTACCTGTGCTAAAAAGTGATGGGAACAGTGTTTGTAGTTTCTTCTACTTTTTCAGTGACACAAAGTTCAAGCTGCTTATCTAATTGGTGAAAATGCAATGTCTGTTTATCACACTCACTTTGACTATATATGTTGTAGCAAGAGATTGTTTCTCGCTTACGGCCATACCAGCCTGGGTACGCCCGATCTCGTCTGATCTCGGAAGCTAAGCAGGGTCGGGCCTGGTTAGTACTTGGATGGGAGACCGCCTGGGAATACCAGGTGCTGTAAGCATTTTGTCCACGAGGGTGTGCTCTTGCACTATTTCATCAGCAACACTGCCTTGTATTAAGCATTTAATGATGAATTGACTAAATGTCTGTTTTATCAGACTCACTTTGACTATATATGTTGTAGCAAGAGATTGTTTCTCGCTTACGGCCATACCAGCCTGGGTACGCCCGATCTCGTCTGATCTCGGAAGCTAAGCAGGGTCGGGCCTGGTTAGTACTTGGATGGGAGACCGCCTGGGAATACCAGGTGCTGTAAGCATTTTGTCCACGAGGGTGTGCCACTGCACTATTTCATCAGCAACACTGCCTTGTAGTAAGCATTTAATGATGAATTGACTAAATGCAGCTTCCTGCCTTTTTAATAGGATCAAATTTCCTTGTGTTTTCAATTAGCATCTGCCTTGTATTTATAAGACAAACAAGAATATTGTTGCTGAATGCAGCTTGTGTGTGCTTTGTGCTCCTTTGCCCTGTTCAAATGATGAAAGGAAATAAAGTTTGTATTTTATCCAACTACCTGTGCTAAAAAGTGATGGGAACAGTGTTTGTAATTTCTTCTACTTTTTCAGTGACACAAAGTTCAAGCTGCTTATCTAATTGGTGAAAATGCAATGTCTGTTTATCACACTCACTTTGACTATATATGTTGTAGCAAGAGATTGTTTCTCGCTTACGGCCATACCAGCCTGGGTACGCCCGATCTCGTCTGATCTCGGAAGCTAAGCAGGGTCGGGCCTGGTTAGTACTTGGATGGGAGACCGCCTGGGAATACCAGGTGCTGTAAGGATTTTGTCCACGAGGGTGTGCTCTTGCACTATTTCATCAGCAACACTGCCTTGTATTAAGCATTTAATGATGAATTGACTAAATGTCTGTTTTATCAGACTCACTTTGACTATATATGTTGTAGCAAGAGATTGTTTCTCGCTTACGGCCATACCAGCCTGGGTACGCCCGATCTCGTCTGATCTCGGAAGCTAAGCAGGGTCGGGCCTGGTTAGTACTTGGATGGGAGACCGCCTGGGAATACCAGGTGCTGTAAGCATTTTGTCCACGAGGGTGTGCCACTGCACTATTTCATCAGCAACACTGCCTTGTAGTAAGCATTTAATGATGAATTGACTAAATGCAGCTTCCTGCCTTTTTAATAGGATCAAATTTCCTTGTGTTTTCAATTAGCATCTGCCTTGTATTTATAAGACAAACAAGAATATTGTTGCTGAATGCAGCTTGTGTGTGCTTTGTGCTCCTTTGCCCTGTTCAAATGATGAAAGGAAATAAAGTTTGTATTTTATCCAACTACCTGTGCTAAAAAGTGATGGGAACAGTGTTTGTAATTTCTTCTACTTTTTCAGTGACACAAAGTTCAAGCTGCTTATCTAATTGGTGAAAATGCAATGTCTGTTTATCACACTCACTTTGACTATATATGTTGTAGCAAGAGATTGTTTCTTGCTTACGGCCATACCAGCCTGGGTACGCCCGATCTCGTCTGATCTCGGAAGCTAAGCAGGGTCGGGCCTGGTTAGTACTTGGATGGGAGACCGCCTGGGAATACCAGGTGCTGTAAGCATTTTGTCCACGAGGGTGTGCTCTTGCACTATTTCATCAGCAACACTGCCTTGTATTAAGCATTTAATGATGAATTGACTAAATGTCTGTTTTATCAGACTCACTTTGACTATATATGTTGTAGCAAGAGATTGTTTCTCGCTTACGGCCATACCAGCCTGGGTACGCCCGATCTCGTCTGATCTCGGAAGCTAAGCAGGGTCGGGCCTGGTTAGTACTTGGATGGGAGACCGCCTGGGAATACCAGGTGCTGTAAGCATTTTGTCCACGAGGGTGTGCCCCTGCACTATTTCATCAGCAACACTGCCTTGTAGTAAGCATTTAATGATGAATTGACTAAATGCAGCTTCCTGCCTTTTTAATAGGATCAAATTTCCTTGTGTTTTCAATTAGCATCTGCCTTGTATTTATAAGACAAACAAGAATATTGTTGCTGAATGCAGCTTGTGTGTGCTTTGTGCTCCTTTGCCCTGTTCAAATGATGAAAGGAAATAAAGTTTGTATTTTATCCAACTACCTGTGCTAAAAAGTGATGGGAACAGTGTTTGTAATTTCTTCTACTTTTTCAGTGACACAAAGTTCAAGCTGCTTATCTAATTGGTGAAAATGCAATGTCTGTTTATCACACTCACTTTGACTATATATGTTGTAGCAAGAGATTGGTTCTCGCTTACGGCCATACCAGCCTGGGTACGCCCGATCTCGTCTGATCTCGGAAGCTAAGCAGGGTCAGGCCTGGTTAGTACTTGGATGGGAGACCGCCTGGGAATACCAGGTGCTGTAAGCATTTTGTCCACGAGGGTGTGCCCCTGCACTATTTCATCAGCAACACTGCCTTGTAGTAAGCATTTAATGATGAATTGACTAAATGCAGCTTCCTGCCTTTTTAATAGGATCAAATTTCCTTGTGTTTTCAATTAGCATCTGCCTTGTATTTATAAGACAAACAAGAATATTGTTGCTGAATGCAGCTTGTGTGTGCTTTGTGCTCCTTTGCCCTGTTCAAATGATGAAAGGAAATAAAGTTTGTATTTTATCCAACTACCTGTGGTAAAAAGTGATGGGAACAGTGTTTGTAATTTCTTCTACTTTTTCAGTGACACAAAGTTCAAGCTGCTTATCTAATTGGTGAAAATGCAATGTCTGTTTATCACACTCACTTTGACTATATATGTTGTAGCAAGAGATTGTTTCTCGCTTACGGCCATACCATCCTGGGTACGCCCGATCTCGTCTGATCTCGGAAGCTAAGCAGGGTCGGGCCTGGTTAGTACTTGGATGGGAGACCGCCTGGGAATACCAGGTGCTGTAAGCATTTTGTCCACGAGGGTGTGCTCTTGCACTATTTCATCAGCAACACTGCCTTGTATTAAGCATTTAATGATGAATTGACTAAATGTCTGTTTTATCAGACTCACTTTGACTATATATGTTGTAGCAAGAGATTGTTTCTCGCTTACGGCCATACCAGCCTGGGTACGCCCGATCTCGTCTGATCTCGGAAGCTAAGCAGGGTCGGGCCTGGTTAGTACTTGGATGGGAGACCGCCTGGGAATACCAGGTGCTGTAAGCATTTTGTCCACGAGGGTGTGCTCTTGCACTATTTCATCAGCAACACTGCCTTGTATTAAGCATTTAATGATGAATTGACTAAATGTCTGTTTTATCAGACTCACTTTGACTATATATGTTGTAGCAAGAGATTGTTTCTCGCTTACGGCCATACCAGCCTGGGTACGCCCGATCTCGTCTGATCTCGGAAGCTAAGCAGGGTCGGGCCTGGTTAGTACTTGGATGGGAGACCGCCTGGGAATACCAGGTGCTGTAAGCATTTTGTCCACGAGGGTGTGCCACTGCACTATTTCATCAGCAACACTGCCTTGTAGTAAGCATTTAATGATGAATTGACTAAATGCAGCTTCCTGCCTTTTTAATAGGATCAAATTTCCTTGTGTTTTCAATTAGCATCTGCCTTGTATTTATAAGACAAACAAGAATATTGTTGCTGAATGCAGCTTGTGTGTGCTTTGTGCTCCTTTGCCCTGTTCAAATGATGAAAGGAAATAAAGTTTGTATTTTATCCAACTACCTGTGCTAAAAAGTGATGGGAACAGTGTTTGTAATTTCTTCTACTTTTTCAGTGACACAAAGTTCAAGCTGCTTATCTAATTGGTGAAAATGCAATGTCTGTTTATCACACTCACTTTGACTATATATGTTGTAGCAAGAGATTGTTTCTCGCTTACGGCCATACCAGCCTGGGTACGCCCGATCTCGTCTGATCTCGGAAGCTAAGCAGGGTCGGGCCTGGTTAGTACTTGGATGGGAGACCGCCTGGGAATACCAGGTGCTGTAAGCATTTTGTCCACGAGGGTGTGCTCTTGCACTATTTCATCAGCAACACTGCCTTGTATTAAGCATTTAATGATGAATTGACTAAATGTCTGTTTTATCAGACTCACTTTGACTATATATGTTGTAGCAAGAGATTGTTTCTCGCTTACGGCCATACCAGCCTCGGTACGCCCGATCTCGTCTGATCTCGGAAGCTAAGCAGGGTCGGGCCTGGTTAGTACTTGGATGGGAGACCGCCTGGGAATACCAGGTGCTGTAAGCATTTTGTCCACGAGGGTGTGCCCCTGCACTATTTCATCAGCAACACTGCCTTGTAGTAAGCATTTAATGATGAATTGACTAAATGCAGCTTCCTGCCTTTTTAATAGGATCAAATTTCCTTGTGTTTTCAATTAGCATCTGCCTTGTATTTATAAGACAAACAAGAATATTGTTGCTGAATGCAGCTTGTGTGTGCTTTGTGCTCCTTTGCCCTGTTCAAATGATGAAAGGAAATAAAGTTTGTATTTTATCCAACTACCTGTGCTAAAAAGTGATGGGAACAGTGTTTGTAATTTCTTCTACTTTTTCAGTGACACAAAGTTCAAGCTGCTTATCTAATTGGTGAAAATGCAATGTCTGTTTATCACACTCACTTTGACTATATATGTTGTAGCAAGAGATTGGTTCTCGCTTACGGCCATACCAGCCTGGGTACGCCCGATCTCGTCTGATCTCGGAAGCTAAGCAGGGTCAGGCCTGGTTAGTACTTGGATGGGAGACCGCCTGGGAATACCAGGTGCTGTAAGCATTTTGTCCACGAGGGTGTGCCCCTGCACTATTTCATCAGCAACACTGCCTTGTAGTAAGCATTTAATGATGAATTGACTAAATGCAGCTTCCTGCCTTTTTAATAGGATCAAATTTCCTTGTGTTTTCAATTAGCATCTGCCTTGTATTTATAAGACAAACAAGAATATTGTTGCTGAATGCAGCTTGTGTGTGCTTTGTGCTCCTTTGCCCTGTTCAAATGATGAAAGGAAATAAAGTTTGTATTTTATCCAACTACCTGTGGTAAAAAGTGATGGGAACAGTGTTTGTAATTTCTTCTACTTTTTCAGTGACACAAAGTTCAAGCTGCTTATCTAATTGGTGAAAATGCAATGTCTGTTTATCACACTCACTTTGACTATATATGTTGTAGCAAGAGATTGTTTCTCGCTTACGGCCATACCATCCTGGGTACGCCCGATCTCGTCTGATCTCGGAAGCTAAGCAGGGTCGGGCCTGGTTAGTACTTGGATGGGAGACCGCCTGGGAATACCAGGTGCTGTAAGCATTTTGTCCACGAGGGTGTGCTCTTGCACTATTTCATCAGCAACACTGCCTTGTATTAAGCATTTAATGATGAATTGACTAAATGTCTGTTTTATCAGACTCACTTTGACTATATATGTTGTAGCAAGAGATTGTTTCTCGCTTACGGCCATACCAGCCTGGGTACGCCCGATCTCGTCTGATCTCGGAAGCTAAGCAGGGTCGGGCCTGGTTAGTACTTGGATGGGAGACCGCCTGGGAATACCAGGTGCTGTAAGCATTTTGTCCACGAGGGTGTGCTCTTGCACTATTTCATCAGCAACACTGCCTTGTATTAAGCATTTAATGATGAATTGACTAAATGTCTGTTTTATCAGACTCACTTTGACTATATATGTTGTAGCAAGAGATTGTTTCTCGCTTACGGCCATACCAGCCTGGGTACGCCCGATCTCGTCTGATCTCGGAAGCTAAGCAGGGTCGGGCCTGGTTAGTACTTGGATGGGAGACCGCCTGGGAATACCAGGTGCTGTAAGCATTTTGTCCACGAGGGTGTGCCACTGCACTATTTCATCAGCAACACTGCCTTGTAGTAAGCATTTAATGATGAATTGACTAAATGCAGCTTCCTGCCTTTTTAATAGGATCAAATTTCCTTGTGTTTTCAATTAGCATCTGCCTTGTATTTATAAGACAAACAAGAATATTGTTGCTGAATGCAGCTTGTGTGTGCTTTGTGCTCCTTTGCCCTGTTCAAATGATGAAAGGAAATAAAGTTTGTATTTTATCCAACTACCTGTGCTAAAAAGTGATGGGAACAGTGTTTGTAATTTCTTCTACTTTTTCAGTGACACAAAGTTCAAGCTGCTTATCTAATTGGTGAAAATGCAATGTCTGTTTATCACACTCACTTTGACTATATATGTTGTAGCAAGAGATTGTTTCTCGCTTACGGCCATACCAGCCTGGGTACGCCCGATCTCGTCTGATCTCGGAAGCTAAGCAGGGTCGGGCCTGGTTAGTACTTGGATGGGAGACCGCCTGGGAATACCAGGTGCTGTAAGCATTTTGTCCACGAGGGTGTGCTCTTGCACTATTTCATCAGCAACACTGCCTTGTATTAAGCATTTAATGATGAATTGACTAAATGTCTGTTTTATCAGACTCACTTTGACTATATATGTTGTAGCAAGAGATTGTTTCTCGCTTACGGCCATACCAGCCTCGGTACGCCCGATCTCGTCTGATCTCGGAAGCTAAGCAGGGTCGGGCCTGGTTAGTACTTGGATGGGAGACCGCCTGGGAATACCAGGTGCTGTAAGCATTTTGTCCACGAGGGTGTGCCCCTGCACTATTTCATCAGCAACACTGCCTTGTAGTAAGCATTTAATGATGAATTGACTAAATGCAGCTTCCTGCCTTTTTAATAGGATCAAATTTCCTTGTGTTTTCAATTAGCATCTGCCTTGTATTTATAAGACAAACAAGAATATTGTTGCTGAATGCAGCTTGTGTGTGCTTTGTGCTCCTTTGCCCTGTTCAAATGATGAAAGGAAATAAAGTTTGTATTTTATCCAACTACCTGTGCTAAAAAGTGATGGGAACAGTGTTTGTAATTTCTTCTACTTTTTCAGTGACACAAAGTTCAAGCTGCTTATCTAATTGGTGAAAATGCAATGTCTGTTTATCACACTCACTTTGACTATATATGTTGTAGCAAGAGATTGGTTCTCGCTTACGGCCATACCAGCCTGGGTACGCCCGATCTCGTCTGATCTCGGAAGCTAAGCAGGGTCAGGCCTGGTTAGTACTTGGATGGGAGACCGCCTGGGAATACCAGGTGCTGTAAGCATTTTGTCCACGAGGGTGTGCCCCTGCACTATTTCATCAGCAACACTGCCTTGTAGTAAGCATTTAATGATGAATTGACTAAATGCAGCTTCCTGCCTTTTTAATAGGATCAAATTTCCTTGTGTTTTCAATTAGCATCTGCCTTGTATTTATAAGACAAACAAGAATATTGTTGCTGAATGCAGCTTGTGTGTGCTTTGTGCTCCTTTGCCCTGTTCAAATGATGAAAGGAAATAAAGTTTGTATTTTATCCAACTACCTGTGGTAAAAAGTGATGGGAACAGTGTTTGTAATTTCTTCTACTTTTTCAGTGACACAAAGTTCAAGCTGCTTATCTAATTGGTGAAAATGCAATGTCTGTTTATCACACTCACTTTGACTATATATGTTGTAGCAAGAGATTGTTTCTCGCTTACGGCCATACCAGCCTGGGTACGCCCGATCTCGTCTGATCTCGGAAGCTAAGCAGGGTCGGGCCTGGTTAGTACTTGGATGGGAGACCGCCTGGGAATACCAGGTGCTGTAAGCATTTTGTCCACGAGGGTGTGCCCCTGCACTATTTCATCAGCAACACTGCTTTGTAGTAAGCATTTAATGATGAATTGACTAAATGCAGCTTCCTGCCTTTTTAATAGGATCAAATTTCCTTGTGTTTTCAATTAGCATCTGCCTTGTATTTATAAGACAAACAAGAATATTGTTGCTGAATGCAGCTTGTGTGTGCTTTGTGCTCCTTTGCCCTGTTCAAATGATGAAAGGAAATAAAGTTTGTATTTTATCCAACTACCTGTGCTAAAAAGTGATGGGAACAGTGTTTGTAATTTCTTCTACTTTTTCAGTGACACAAAGTTCAAGCTGCTTATCTAATTGGTGAAAATGCAATGTCTGTTTATCACACTCACTTTGACTATATATGTTGTAGCAAGAGATTGTTTCTCGCTTACGGCCATACCAGCCTGGGTACGCCCGATCTCGTCTGATCTCGGAAGCTAAGCAGGGTCGGGCCTGGTTAGTACTTGGATGGGAGACCGCCTGGGAATACCAGGTGCTGTAAGCATTTTGTCCACGAGGGTGTGCTCTTGCACTATTTCATCAGCAACACTGCCTTGTATTAAGCATTTAATGATGAATTGACTAAATGTCTGTTTTATCAGACTCACTTTGACTATATATGTTGTAGCAAGAGATTGTTTCTCGCTTACGGCCATACCAGCCTGGGTACGCCCGATCTCGTCTGATCTCGGAAGCTAAGCAGGGTCGGGCCTGGTTAGTACTTGGATGGGAGACCGCCTGGGAATACCAGGTGCTGTAAGCATTTTGTCCACGAGGGTGTGCCACTGCACTATTTCATCAGCAACACTGCCTTGTAGTAAGCATTTAATGATGAATTGACTAAATGCAGCTTCCTGCCTTTTTAATAGGATCAAATTTCCTTGTGTTTTCAATTAGCATCTGCCTTGTATTTATAAGACAAACAAGAATATTGTTGCTGAATGCAGCTTGTGTGTGCTTTGTGCTCCTTTGCCCTGTTCAAATGATGAAAGGAAATAAAGTTTGTATTTTATCCAACTACCTGTGCTAAAAAGTGATGGGAACAGTGTTTGTAATTTCTTCTACTTTTTCAGTGACACAAAGTTCAAGCTGCTTATCTAATTGGTGAAAATGCAATGTCTGTTTATCACACTCACTTTGACTATATATGTTGTAGCAAGAGATTGTTTCTCGCTTACGGCCATACCAGCCTGGGTACGCCCGATCTCGGAAGCTAAGCAGGGTCGGGCCTGGTTAGTACTTGG
>NC_138298.1:2097500-2117500 GCF_965601325.2 Salmo salar
TGTTTTCAATTAGCATCTGCCTTGTATTTATAAGACAAACAAGAATATTGTTGCTGAATGCAGCTTGTGTGTGCTTTGTGCTCCTTTGCCCTGTTCAAATGATGAAAGGAAATAAAGTTTGTATTTTATCCAACTACCTGTGCTAAAAAGTGATGGGAACAGTGTTTGTAATTTCTTCTACTTTTTCAGTGACACAAAGTTCAAGCTGCTTATCTAATTGGTGAAAATGCAATGTCTGTTTATCACACTCACTTTGACTATATATGTTGTAGCAAGAGATTGTTTCTCGCTTACGGCCATACCAGCCTGGGTACGCCCGATCTCGTCTGATCTCGGAAGCTAAGCAGGGTCGGGCCTGGTTAGTACTTGGATGGGAGACCGCCTGGGAATACCAGGTGCTGTAAGCATTTTGTCCACGAGGGTGTGCTCTTGCACTATTTCATCAGCAACACTGCCTTGTATTAAGCATTTAATGATGAATTGACTAAATGTCTGTTTTATCAGACTCACTTTGACTATATATGTTGTAGCAAGAGATTGTTTCTCGCTTACGGCCATACCAGCCTGGGTACGCCCGATCTCGTCTGATCTCGGAAGCTAAGCAGGGTCGGGCCTGGTTAGTACTTGGATGGGAGACCGCCTGGGAATACCAGGTGCTGTAAGCATTTTGTCCACGAGGGTGTGCCCCTGCACTATTTCATCAGCAACACTGCCTTGTAGTAAGCATTTAATGATGAATTGACTAAATGCAGCTTCCTGCCTTTTTAATAGGATCAAATTTCCTTGTGTTTTCAATTAGCATCTGCCTTGTATTTATAAGACAAACAAGAATATTGTTGCTGAATGCAGCTTGTGTGTGCTTTGTGCTCCTTTGCCCTGTTCAAATGATGAAAGGAAATAAAGTTTGTATTTTATCCAACTACCTGTGCTAAAAAGTGATGGGAACAGTGTTTGTAATTTCTTCTACTTTTTCAGTGACACAAAGTTCAAGCTGCTTATCTAATTGGTGAAAATGCAATGTCTGTTTATCACACTCACTTTGACTATATATGTTGTAGCAAGAGATTGTTTCTCGCTTACGGCCATACCAGCCTGGGTACGCCCGATCTCGTCTGATCTCGGAAGCTAAGCAGGGTCGGGCCTGGTTAGTACTTGGATGGGAGACCGCCTGGGAATACCAGGTGCTGTAAGCATTTTGTCCACGAGGGTGTGCCCCTGCACTATTTCATCAGCAACACTGCCTTGTAGTAAGCATTTAATGATGAATTGACTAAATGCAGCTTCCTGCCTTTTTAATAGGATCAAATTTCCTTGTGTTTTCAATTAGCATCTGCCTTGTATTTATAAGACAAACAAGAATATTGTTGCTGAATGCAGCTTGTGTGTGCTTTGTGCTCCTTTGCCCTGTTCAAATGATGAAAGGAAATAAAGTTTGTATTTTATCCAACTACCTGTGCTAAAAAGTGATGGGAACAGTGTTTGTAATTTCTTCTACTTTTTCAGTGACACAAAGTTCAAGCTGCTTATCTAATTGGTGAAAATGCAATGTCTGTTTATCACACTCACTTTGACTATATATGTTGTAGCAAGAGATTGTTTCTCGCTTACGGCCATACCAGCCTGGGTACGCCCGATCTCGTCTGATCTCGGAAGCTAAGCAGGGTCGGGCCTGGTTAGTACTTGGATGGGAGACCGCCTGGGAATACCAGGTGCTGTAAGCATTTTGTCCACGAGGGTGTGCTCTTGCACTATTTCATCAGCAACACTGCCTTGTATTAAGCATTTAATGATGAATTGACTAAATGTCTGTTTTATCAGACTCACTTTGACTATATATGTTGTAGCAAGAGATTGTTTCTCGCTTACGGCCATACCAGCCTGGGTACGCCCGATCTCGTCTGATCTCGGAAGCTAAGCAGGGTCGGGCCTGGTTAGTACTTGGATGGGAGACCGCCTGGGAATACCAGGTGCTGTAAGCATTTTGTCCACGAGGGTGTGCCCCTGCACTATTTCATCAGCAACACTGCCTTGTAGTAAGCATTTAATGATGAATTGACTAAATGCAGCTTCCTGCCTTTTTAATAGGATCAAATTTCCTTGTGTTTTCAATTAGCATCTGCCTTGTATTTATAAGACAAACAAGAATATTGTTGCTGAATGCAGCTTGTGTGTGCTTTGTGCTCCTTTGCCCTGTTCAAATGATGAAAGGAAATAAAGTTTGTATTTTATCCAACTACCTGTGCTAAAAAGTGATGGGAACAGTGTTTGTAATTTCTTCTACTTTTTCAGTGACACAAAGTTCAAGCTGCTTATCTAATTGGTGAAAATGCAATGTCTGTTTATCACACTCACTTTGACTATATATGTTGTAGCAAGAGATTGTTTCTCGCTTACGGCCATACCAGCCTGGGTACGCCCGATCTCGTCTGATCTCGGAAGCTAAGCAGGGTCGGGCCTGGTTAGTACTTGGATGGGAGACCGCCTGGGAATACCAGGTGCTGTAAGCATTTTGTCCACGAGGGTGTGCTCTTGCACTATTTCATCAGCAACACTGCCTTGTATTAAGCATTTAATGATGAATTGACTAAATGTCTGTTTTATCAGACTCACTTTGACTATATATGTTGTAGCAAGAGATTGTTTCTCGCTTACGGCCATACCAGCCTGGGTACGCCCGATCTCGTCTGATCTCGGAAGCTAAGCAGGGTCGGGCCTGGTTAGTACTTGGATGGGAGACCGCCTGGGAATACCAGGTGCTGTAAGCATTTTGTCCACGAGGGTGTGCCCCTGCACTATTTCATCAGCAACACTGCCTTGTAGTAAGCATTTAATGATGAATTGACTAAATGCAGCTTCCTGCCTTTTTAATAGGATCAAATTTCCTTGTGTTTTCAATTAGCATCTGCCTTGTATTTATAAGACAAACAAGAATATTGTTGCTGAATGCAGCTTGTGTGTGCTTTGTGCTCCTTTGCCCTGTTCAAATGATGAAAGGAAATAAAGTTTGTATTTTATCCAACTACCTGTGCTAAAAAGTGATGGGAACAGTGTTTGTAATTTCTTCTACTTTTTCAGTGACACAAAGTTCAAGCTGCTTATCTAATTGGTGAAAATGCAATGTCTGTTTATCACACTCACTTTGACTATATATGTTGTAGCAAGAGATTGTTTCTCGCTTACGGCCATACCAGCCTGGGTACGCCCGATCTCGTCTGATCTCGGAAGCTAAGCAGGGTCAGGCCTGGTTAGTACTTGGATGGGAGACCGCCTGGGAATACCAGGTGCTGTAAGCATTTTGTCCACGAGGGTGTGCCCCTGCACTATTTCATCAGCAACACTGCCTTGTAGTAAGCATTTAATGATGAATTGACTAAATGCAGCTTCCTGCCTTTTTAATAGGATCAAATTTCCTTGTGTTTTCAATTAGCATCTGCCTTGTATTTATAAGACAAACAAGAATATTGTTGCTGAATGCAGCTTGTGTGTGCTTTGTGCTCCTTTGCCCTGTTCAAATGATGAAAGGAAATAAAGTTTGTATTTTATCCAACTACCTGTGCTAAAAAGTGATGGGAACAGTGTTTGTAATTTCTTCTACTTTTTCAGTGACACAAAGTTCAAGCTGCTTATCTAATTGGTGAAAATGCAATGTCTGTTTATCACACTCACTTTGACTATATATGTTGTAGCAAGAGATTGTTTCTCGCTTACGGCCATACCAGCCTGGGTACGCCCGATCTCGTCTGATCTCGGAAGCTAAGCAGGGTCGGGCCTGGTTAGTACTTGGATGGGAGACCGCCTGGGAATACCAGGTGCTGTAAGCATTTTGTCCACGAGGGTGTGCCCCTGCACTATTTCATCAGCAACACTGCCTTGTAGTAAGCATTTAATGATGAATTGACTAAATGCAGCTTCCTGCCTTTTTAATAGGATCAAATTTCCTTGTGTTTTCAATTAGCATCTGCCTTGTATTTATAAGACAAACAAGAATATTGTTGCTGAATGCAGCTTGTGTGTGCTTTGTGCTCCTTTGCCCTGTTCAAATGATGAAAGGAAATAAAGTTTGTATTTTATCCAACTACCTGTGGTAAAAAGTGATGGGAACAGTGTTTGTAATTTCTTCTACTTTTTCAGTGACACAAAGTTCAAGCTGCTTATCTAATTGGTGAAAATGCAATGTCTGTTTATCACACTCACTTTGACTATATATGTTGTAGCAAGAGATTGTTTCTCGCTTACGGCCATACCAGCCTGGGTACGCCCGATCTCGTCTGATCTCGGAAGCTAAGCAGGGTCGGGCCTGGTTAGTACTTGGATGGGAGACCGCCTGGGAATACCAGGTGCTGTAAGCATTTTGTCCACGAGGGTGTGCCCCTGCACTATTTCATCAGCAACACTGCCTTGTAGTAAGCATTTAATGATGAATTGACTAAATGCAGCTTCCTGCCTTTTTAATAGGATCAAATTTCCTTGTGTTTTCAATTAGCATCTGCCTTGTATTTATAAGACAAACAAGAATATTGTTGCTGAATGCAGCTTGTGTGTGCTTTGTGCTCCTTTGCCCAGTTCAAATGATGAAAGGAAATAAAGTTTGTATTTTATCCAACTACCTGTGGTAAAAAGTGATGGGAACAGTGTTTGTAATTTCTTCTACTTTTTCAGTGACACAAAGTTCAAGCTGCTTATCTAATTGGTGAAAATGCAATGTCTGTTTATCACACTCACTTTGACTATATATGTTGTAGCAAGAGATTGTTTCTCGCTTACGGCCATACCAGCCTGGGTACGCCCGATCTCGTCTGATCTCGGAAGCTAAGCAGGGTCGGGCCTGGTTAGTACTTGGATGGGAGACCGCCTGGGAATACCAGGTGCTGTAAGCATTTTGTCCACGAGGGTGTGCCCCTGCACTATTTCATCAGCAACACTGCCTTGTAGTAAGCATTTAATGATGAATTGACTAAATGCAGCTTCCTGCCTTTTTAATAGGATCAAATTTCCTTGTGTTTTCAATTAGCATCTGCCTTGTATTTATAAGACAAACAAGAATATTGTTGCTGAATGCAGCTTGTGTGTGCTTTGTGCTCCTTTGCCCTGTTCAAATGATGAAAGGAAATAAAGTTTGTATTTTATCCAACTACCTGTGCTAAAAAGTGATGGGAACAGTGTTTGTAATTTCTTCTACTTTTTCAGTGACACAAAGTTCAAGCTGCTTATCTAATTGGTGAAAATGCAATGTCTGTTTATCACACTCACTTTGACTATATATGTTGTAGCAAGAGATTGTTTCTCGCTTACGGCCATACCAGCCTGGGTACGCCCGATCTCGTCTGATCTCGGAAGCTAAGCAGGGTCGGGCCTGGTTAGTACTTGGATGGGAGACCGCCTGGGAATACCAGGTGCTGTAAGCATTTTGTCCACGAGGGTGTGCTCTTGCACTATTTCATCAGCAACACTGCCTTGTATTAAGCATTTAATGATGAATTGACTAAATGTCTGTTTTATCAGACTCACTTTGACTATATATGTTGTAGCAAGAGATTGTTTCTCGCTTACGGCCATACCAGCCTGGGTACGCCCGATCTCGTCTGATCTCGGAAGCTAAGCAGGGTCGGGCCTGGTTAGTACTTGGATGGGAGACCGCCTGGGAATACCAGGTGCTGTAAGCATTTTGTCCACGAGGGTGTGCCCCTGCACTATTTCATCAGCAACACTGCCTTGTAGTAAGCATTTAATGATGAATTGACTAAATGCAGCTTCCTGCCTTTTTAATAGGATCAAATTTCCTTGTGTTTTCAATTAGCATCTGCCTTGTATTTATAAGACAAACAAGAATATTGTTGCTGAATGCAGCTTGTGTGTGCTTTGTGCTCCTTTGCCCTGTTCAAATGATGAAAGGAAATAAAGTTTGTATTTTATCCAACTACCTGTGGTAAAAAGTGATGGGAACAGTGTTTGTAATTTCTTCTACTTTTTCAGTGACACAAAGTTCAAGCTGCTTATCTAATTGGTGAAAATGCAATGTCTGTTTATCACACTCACTTTGACTATATATGTTGTAGCAAGAGATTGTTTCTCGCTTACGGCCATACCAGCCTGGGTACGCCCGATCTCGTCTGATCTCGGAAGCTAAGCAGGGTCGGGCCTGGTTAGTACTTGGATGGGAGACCGCCTGGGAATACCAGGTGCTGTAAGCATTTTGTCCACGAGGGTGTGCCCCTGCACTATTTCATCAGCAACACTGCCTTGTAGTAAGCATTTAATGATGAATTGACTAAATGCAGCTTCCTGCCTTTTTAATAGGATCAAATTTCCTTGTGTTTTCAATTAGCATCTGCCTTGTATTTATAAGACAAACAAGAATATTGTTGCTGAATGCAGCTTGTGTGTGCTTTGTGCTCCTTTGCCCTGTTCAAATGATGAAAGGAAATAAAGTTTGTATTTTATCCAACTACCTGTGCTAAAAAGTGATGGGAACAGTGTTTGTAATTTCTTCTACTTTTTCAGTGACACAAAGTTCAAGCTGCTTATCTAATTGGTGAAAATGCAATGTCTGTTTATCACACTCACTTTGACTATATATGTTGTAGCAAGAGATTGTTTCTCGCTTACGGCCATACCAGCCTGGGTACGCCCGATCTCGTCTGATCTCGGAAGCTAAGCAGGGTCGGGCCTGGTTAGTACTTGGATGGGAGACCGCCTGGGAATACCAGGTGCTGTAAGCATTTTGTCCACGAGGGTGTGCTCTTGCACTATTTCATCAGCAACACTGCCTTGTATTAAGCATTTAATGATGAATTGACTAAATGTCTGTTTTATCAGACTCACTTTGACTATATATGTTGTAGCAAGAGATTGTTTCTCGCTTACGGCCATACCAGCCTGGGTACGCCCGATCTCGTCTGATCTCGGAAGCTAAGCAGGGTCGGGCCTGGTTAGTACTTGGATGGGAGACCGCCTGGGAATACCAGGTGCTGTAAGCATTTTGTCCACGAGGGTGTGCCCCTGCACTATTTCATCAGCAACACTGCCTTGTAGTAAGCATTTAATGATGAATTGACTAAATGCAGCTTCCTGCCTTTTTAATAGGATCAAATTTCCTTGTGTTTTCAATTAGCATCTGCCTTGTATTTATAAGACAAACAAGAATATTGTTGCTGAATGCAGCTTGTGTGTGCTTTGTGCTCCTTTGCCCTGTTCAAATGATGAAAGGAAATAAAGTTTGTATTTTATCCAACTACCTGTGCTAAAAAGTGATGGGAACAGTGTTTGTAATTTCTTCTACTTTTTCAGTGACACAAAGTTCAAGCTGCTTATCTAATTGGTGAAAATGCAATGTCTGTTTATCACACTCACTTTGACTATATATGTTGTAGCAAGAGATTGTTTCTCGCTTACGGCCATACCAGCCTGGGTACGCCCGATCTCGTCTGATCTCGGAAGCTAAGCAGGGTCGGGCCTGGTTAGTACTTGGATGGGAGACCGCCTGGGAATACCAGGTGCTGTAAGCATTTTGTCCACGAGGGTGTGCTCTTGCACTATTTCATCAGCAACACTGCCTTGTATTAAGCATTTAATGATGAATTGACTAAATGTCTGTTTTATCAGACTCACTTTGACTATATATGTTGTAGCAAGAGATTGTTTCTCGCTTACGGCCATACCAGCCTGGGTACGCCCGATCTCGTCTGATCTCGGAAGTTAAGCAGGGTCGGGCCTGGTTAGTACTTGGATGGGAGACCGCCTGGGAATACCAGGTGCTGTAAGCATTTTGTCCACGAGGGTGTGCCCCTGCACTATTTCATCAGCAACACTGCCTTGTAGTAAGCATTTAATGATGAATTGACTAAATGCAGCTTCCTGCCTTTTTAATAGGATCAAATTTCCTTGTGTTTTCAATTAGCATCTGCCTTGTATTTATAAGACAAACAAGAATATTGTTGCTGAATGCAGCTTGTGTGTGCTTTGTGCTCCTTTGCCCTGTTCAAATGATGAAAGGAAATAAAGTTTGTATTTTATCCAACTACCTGTGGTAAAAAGTGATGGGAACAGTGTTTGTAATTTCTTCTACTTTTTCAGTGACACAAAGTTCAAGCTGCTTATCTAATTGGTGAAAATGCAATGTCTGTTTATCACACTCACTTTGACTATATATGTTGTAGCAAGAGATTGTTTCTCGCTTACGGCCATACCAGCCTGGGTACGCCCGATCTCGTCTGATCTCGGAAGCTAAGCAGGGTCGGGCCTGGTTAGTACTTGGATGGGAGACCGCCTGGGAATACCAGGTGCTGTAAGCATTTTGTCCACGAGGGTGTGCCCCTGCACTATTTCATCAGCAACACTGCCTTGTAGTAAGCATTTAATGATGAATTGACTAAATGCAGCTTCCTGCCTTTTTAATAGGATCAAATTTCCTTGTGTTTTCAATTAGCATCTGCCTTGTATTTATAAGACAAACAAGAATATTGTTGCTGAATGCAGCTTGTGTGTGCTTTGTGCTCCTTTGCCCTGTTCAAATGATGAAAGGAAATAAAGTTTGTATTTTATCCAACTACCTGTGCTAAAAAGTGATGGGAACAGTGTTTGTAATTTCTTCTACTTTTTCAGTGACACAAAGTTCAAGCTGCTTATCTAATTGGTGAAAATGCAATGTCTGTTTATCACACTCACTTTGACTATATATGTTGTAGCAAGAGATTGTTTCTCGCTTACGGCCATACCAGCCTGGGTACGCCCGATCTCGTCTGATCTCGGAAGCTAAGCAGGGTCGGGCCTGGTTAGTACTTGGATGGGAGACCGCCTGGGAATACCAGGTGCTGTAAGCATTTTGTCCACGAGGGTGTGCTCTTGCACTATTTCATCAGCAACACTGCCTTGTATTAAGCATTTAATGATGAATTGACTAAATGTCTGTTTTATCAGACTCACTTTGACTATATATGTTGTAGCAAGAGATTGTTTCTCGCTTACGGCCATACCAGCCTGGGTACGCCCGATCTCGTCTGATCTCGGAAGCTAAGCAGGGTCGGGCCTGGTTAGTACTTGGATGGGAGACCGCCTGGGAATACCAGGTGCTGTAAGCATTTTGTCCACGAGGGTGTGCCCCTGCACTATTTCATCAGCAACACTGCCTTGTAGTAAGCATTTAATGATGAATTGACTAAATGCAGCTTCCTGCCTTTTTAATAGGATCAAATTTCCTTGTGTTTTCAATTAGCATCTGCCTTGTATTTATAAGACAAACAAGAATATTGTTGCTGAATGCAGCTTGTGTGTGCTTTGTGCTCCTTTGCCCTGTTCAAATGATGAAAGGAAATAAAGTTTGTATTTTATCCAACTACCTGTGCTAAAAAGTGATGGGAACAGTGTTTGTAATTTCTTCTACTTTTTCAGTGACACAAAGTTCAAGCTGCTTATCTAATTGGTGAAAATGCAATGTCTGTTTATCACACTCACTTTGACTATATATGTTGTAGCAAGAGATTGTTTCTCGCTTACGGCCATACCAGCCTGGGTACGCCCGATCTCGTCTGATCTCGGAAGCTAAGCAGGGTCGGGCCTGGTTAGTACTTGGATGGGAGACCGCCTGGGAATACCAGGTGCTGTAAGCATTTTGTCCACGAGGGTGTGCTCTTGCACTATTTCATCAGCAACACTGCCTTGTATTAAGCATTTAATGATGAATTGACTAAATGTCTGTTTTATCAGACTCACTTTGACTATATATGTTGTAGCAAGAGATTGTTTCTCGCTTACGGCCATACCAGCCTGGGTACGCCCGATCTCGTCTGATCTCGGAAGTTAAGCAGGGTCGGGCCTGGTTAGTACTTGGATGGGAGACCGCCTGGGAATACCAGGTGCTGTAAGCATTTTGTCCACGAGGGTGTGCCCCTGCACTATTTCATCAGCAACACTGCCTTGTAGTAAGCATTTAATGATGAATTGACTAAATGCAGCTTCCTGCCTTTTTAATAGGATCAAATTTCCTTGTGTTTTCAATTAGCATCTGCCTTGTATTTATAAGACAAACAAGAATATTGTTGCTGAATGCAGCTTGTGTGTGCTTTGTGCTCCTTTGCCCTGTTCAAATGATGAAAGGAAATAAAGTTTGTATTTTATCCAACTACCTGTGGTAAAAAGTGATGGGAACAGTGTTTGTAATTTCTTCTACTTTTTCAGTGACACAAAGTTCAAGCTGCTTATCTAATTGGTGAAAATGCAATGTCTGTTTATCACACTCACTTTGACTATATATGTTGTAGCAAGAGATTGTTTCTCGCTTACGGCCATACCAGCCTGGGTACGCCCGATCTCGTCTGATCTCGGAAGCTAAGCAGGGTCGGGCCTGGTTAGTACTTGGATGGGAGACCGCCTGGGAATACCAGGTGCTGTAAGCATTTTGTCCACGAGGGTGTGCCCCTGCACTATTTCATCAGCAACACTGCCTTGTAGTAAGCATTTAATGATGAATTGACTAAATGCAGCTTCCTGCCTTTTTAATAGGATCAAATTTCCTTGTGTTTTCAATTAGCATCTGCCTTGTATTTATAAGACAAACAAGAATATTGTTGCTGAATGCAGCTTGTGTGTGCTTTGTGCTCCTTTGCCCTGTTCAAATGATGAAAGGAAATAAAGTTTGTATTTTATCCAACTACCTGTGCTAAAAAGTGATGGGAACAGTGTTTGTAATTTCTTCTACTTTTTCAGTGACACAAAGTTCAAGCTGCTTATCTAATTGGTGAAAATGCAATGTCTGTTTATCACACTCACTTTGACTATATATGTTGTAGCAAGAGATTGTTTCTCGCTTACGGCCATACCAGCCTGGGTACGCCCGATCTCGTCTGATCTCGGAAGCTAAGCAGGGTCGGGCCTGGTTAGTACTTGGATGGGAGACCGCCTGGGAATACCAGGTGCTGTAAGCATTTTGTCCACGAGGGTGTGCTCTTGCACTATTTCATCAGCAACACTGCCTTGTATTAAGCATTTAATGATGAATTGACTAAATGTCTGTTTTATCAGACTCACTTTGACTATATATGTTGTAGCAAGAGATTGTTTCTCGCTTACGGCCATACCAGCCTGGGTACGCCCGATCTCGTCTGATCTCGGAAGCTAAGCAGGGTCGGGCCTGGTTAGTACTTGGATGGGAGACCGCCTGGGAATACCAGGTGCTGTAAGCATTTTGTCCACGAGGGTGTGCCCCTGCACTATTTCATCAGCAACACTGCCTTGTAGTAAGCATTTAATGATGAATTGACTAAATGCAGCTTCCTGCCTTTTTAATAGGATCAAATTTCCTTGTGTTTTCAATTAGCATCTGCCTTGTATTTATAAGACAAACAAGAATATTGTTGCTGAATGCAGCTTGTGTGTGCTTTGTGCTCCTTTGCCCTGTTCAAATGATGAAAGGAAATAAAGTTTGTATTTTATCCAACTACCTGTGCTAAAAAGTGATGGGAACAGTGTTTGTAATTTCTTCTACTTTTTCAGTGACACAAAGTTCAAGCTGCTTATCTAATTGGTGAAAATGCAATGTCTGTTTATCACACTCACTTTGACTATATATGTTGTAGCAAGAGATTGTTTCTCGCTTACGGCCATACCAGCCTGGGTACGCCCGATCTCGTCTGATCTCGGAAGCTAAGCAGGGTCGGGCCTGGTTAGTACTTGGATGGGAGACCGCCTGGGAATACCAGGTGCTGTAAGCATTTTGTCCACGAGGGTGTGCTCTTGCACTATTTCATCAGCAACACTGCCTTGTATTAAGCATTTAATGATGAATTGACTAAATGTCTGTTTTATCAGACTCACTTTGACTATATATGTTGTAGCAAGAGATTGTTTCTCGCTTACGGCCATACCAGCCTGGGTACGCCCGATCTCGTCTGATCTCGGAAGCTAAGCAGGGTCGGGCCTGGTTAGTACTTGGATGGGAGACCGCCTGGGAATACCAGGTGCTGTAAGCATTTTGTCCACGAGGGTGTGCCCCTGCACTATTTCATCAGCAACACTGCCTTGTAGTAAGCATTTAATGATGAATTGACTAAATGCAGCTTCCTGCCTTTTTAATAGGATCAAATTTCCTTGTGTTTTCAATTAGCATCTGCCTTGTATTTATAAGACAAACAAGAATATTGTTGCTGAATGCAGCTTGTGTGTGCTTTGTGCTCCTTTGCCCTGTTCAAATGATGAAAGGAAATAAAGTTTGTATTTTATCCAACTACCTGTGCTAAAAAGTGATGGGAACAGTGTTTGTAATTTCTTCTACTTTTTCAGTGACACAAAGTTCAAGCTGCTTATCTAATTGGTGAAAATGCAATGTCTGTTTATCACACTCACTTTGACTATATATGTTGTAGCAAGAGATTGTTTCTCGCTTACGGCCATACCAGCCTGGGTACGCCCGATCTCGTCTGATCTCGGAAGCTAAGCAGGGTCAGGCCTGGTTAGTACTTGGATGGGAGACCGCCTGGGAATACCAGGTGCTGTAAGCATTTTGTCCACGAGGGTGTGCCCCTGCACTATTTCATCAGCAACACTGCCTTGTAGTAAGCATTTAATGATGAATTGACTAAATGCAGCTTCCTGCCTTTTTAATAGGATCAAATTTCCTTGTGTTTTCAATTAGCATCTGCCTTGTATTTATAAGACAAACAAGAATATTGTTGCTGAATGCAGCTTGTGTGTGCTTTGTGCTCCTTTGCCCTGTTCAAATGATGAAAGGAAATAAAGTTTGTATTTTATCCAACTACCTGTGGTAAAAAGTGATGGGAACAGTGTTTGTAATTTCTTCTACTTTTTCAGTGACACAAAGTTCAAGCTGCTTATCTAATTGGTGAAAATGCAATGTCTGTTTATCACACTCACTTTGACTATATATGTTGTAGCAAGAGATTGTTTCTCGCTTACGGCCATACCAGCCTGGGTACGCCCGATCTCGTCTGATCTCGGAAGCTAAGCAGGGTCGGGCCTGGTTAGTACTTGGATGGGAGACCGCCTGGGAATACCAGGTGCTGTAAGCATTTTGTCCACGAGGGTGTGCCCCTGCACTATTTCATCAGCAACACTGCCTTGTAGTAAGCATTTAATGATGAATTGACTAAATGCAGCTTCCTGCCTTTTTAATAGGATCAAATTTCCTTGTGTTTTCAATTAGCATCTGCCTTGTATTTATAAGACAAACAAGAATATTGTTGCTGAATGCAGCTTGTGTGTGCTTTGTGCTCCTTTGCCCTGTTCAAATGATGAAAGGAAATAAAGTTTGTATTTTATCCAACTACCTGTGGTAAAAAGTGATGGGAACAGTGTTTGTAATTTCTTCTACTTTTTCAGTGACACAAAGTTCAAGCTGCTTATCTAATTGGTGAAAATGCAATGTCTGTTTATCACACTCACTTTGACTATATATGTTGTAGCAAGAGATTGTTTCTCGCTTACGGCCATACCAGCCTGGGTACGCCCGATCTCGTCTGATCTCGGAAGCTAAGCAGGGTCGGGCCTGGTTAGTACTTGGATGGGAGACCGCCTGGGAATACCAGGTGCTGTAAGCATTTTGTCCACGAGGGTGTGCCCCTGCACTATTTCATCAGCAACACTGCCTTGTAGTAAGCATTTAATGATGAATTGACTAAATGCAGCTTCCTGCCTTTTTAATAGGATCAAATTTCCTTGTGTTTTCAATTAGCATCTGCCTTGTATTTATAAGACAAACAAGAATATTGTTGCTGAATGCAGCTTGTGTGTGCTTTGTGCTCCTTTGCCCTGTTCAAATGATGAAAGGAAATAAAGTTTGTATTTTATCCAACTACCTGTGGTAAAAAGTGATGGGAACAGTGTTTGTAATTTCTTCTACTTTTTCAGTGACACAAAGTTCAAGCTGCTTATCTAATTGGTGAAAATGCAATGTCTGTTTATCACACTCACTTTGACTATATATGTTGTAGCAAGAGATTGTTTCTCGCTTACGGCCATACCAGCCTGGGTACGCCCGATCTCGTCTGATCTCGGAAGCTAAGCAGGGTCGGGCCTGGTTAGTACTTGGATGGGAGACCGCCTGGGAATACCAGGTGCTGTAAGCATTTTGTCCACGAGGGTGTGCCCCTGCACTATTTCATCAGCAACACTGCCTTGTAGTAAGCATTTAATGATGAATTGACTAAATGCAGCTTCCTGCCTTTTTAATAGGATCAAATTTCCTTGTGTTTTCAATTAGCATCTGCCTTGTATTTATAAGACAAACAAGAATATTGTTGCTGAATGCAGCTTGTGTGTGCTTTGTGCTCCTTTGCCCTGTTCAAATGATGAAAGGAAATAAAGTTTGTATTTTATCCAACTACCTGTGCTAAAAAGTGATGGGAACAGTGTTTGTAATTTCTTCTACTTTTTCAGTGACACAAAGTTCAAGCTGCTTATCTAATTGGTGAAAATGCAATGTCTGTTTATCACACTCACTTTGACTATATATGTTGTAGCAAGAGATTGTTTCTCGCTTACGGCCATACCAGCCTGGGTACGCCCGATCTCGTCTGATCTCGGAAGCTAAGCAGGGTCGGGCCTGGTTAGTACTTGGATGGGAGACCGCCTGGGAATACCAGGTGCTGTAAGCATTTTGTCCACGAGGGTGTGCTCTTGCACTATTTCATCAGCAACACTGCCTTGTATTAAGCATTTAATGATGAATTGACTAAATGTCTGTTTTATCAGACTCACTTTGACTATATATGTTGTAGCAAGAGATTGTTTCTCGCTTACGGCCATACCAGCCTGGGTACGCCCGATCTCGTCTGATCTCGGAAGCTAAGCAGGGTCGGGCCTGGTTAGTACTTGGATGGGAGACCGCCTGGGAATACCAGGTGCTGTAAGCATTTTGTGCACGAGGGTGTGCCCCTGCACTATTTCATCAGCAACACTGCCTTGTAGTAAGCATTTAATGATGAATTGACTAAATGCAGCTTCCTGCCTTTTTAATAGGATCAAATTTCCTTGTGTTTTCAATTAGCATCTGCCTTGTATTTATAAGACAAACAAGAATATTGTTGCTGAATGCAGCTTGTGTGTGCTTTGTGCTCCTTTGCCCTGTTCAAATGATGAAAGGAAATAAAGTTTGTATTTTATCCAACTACCTGTGCTAAAAAGTGATGGGAACAGTGTTTGTAATTTCTTCTACTTTTTCAGTGACACAAAGTTCAAGCTGCTTATCTAATTGGTGAAAATGCAATGTCTGTTTATCACACTCACTTTGACTATATATGTTGTAGCAAGAGATTGTTTCTCGCTTACGGCCATACCAGCCTGGGTACGCCCGATCTCGTCTGATCTCGGAAGCTAAGCAGGGTCGGGCCTGGTTAGTACTTGGATGGGAGACCGCCTGGGAATACCAGGTGCTGTAAGCATTTTGTCCACGAGGGTGTGCTCTTGCACTATTTCATCAGCAACACTGCCTTGTATTAAGCATTTAATGATGAATTGACTAAATGTCTGTTTTATCAGACTCACTTTGACTATATATGTTGTAGCAAGAGATTGTTTCTCGCTTACGGCCATACCAGCCTGGGTACGCCCGATCTCGTCTGATCTCGGAAGCTAAGCAGGGTCGGGCCTGGTTAGTACTTGGATGGGAGACCGCCTGGGAATACCAGGTGCTGTAAGCATTTTGTCCACGAGGGTGTGCCCCTGCACTATTTCATCAGCAACACTGCCTTGTAGTAAGCATTTAATGATGAATTGACTAAATGCAGCTTCCTGCCTTTTTAATAGGATCAAATTTCCTTGTGTTTTCAATTAGCATCTGCCTTGTATTTATAAGACAAACAAGAATATTGTTGCTGAATGCAGCTTGTGTGTGCTTTGTGCTCCTTTGCCCTGTTCAAATGATGAAAGGAAATAAAGTTTGTATTTTATCCAACTACCTGTGCTAAAAAGTGATGGGAACAGTGTTTGTAATTTCTTCTACTTTTTCAGTGACACAAAGTTCAAGCTGCTTATCTAATTGGTGAAAATGCAATGTCTGTTTATCACACTCACTTTGACTATATATGTTGTAGCAAGAGATTGGTTCTCGCTTACGGCCATACCAGCCTGGGTACGCCCGATCTCGTCTGATCTCGGAAGCTAAGCAGGGTCAGGCCTGGTTAGTACTTGGATGGGAGACCGCCTGGGAATACCAGGTGCTGTAAGCATTTTGTCCACGAGGGTGTGCCCCTGCACTATTTCATCAGCAACACTGCCTTGTAGTAAGCATTTAATGATGAATTGACTAAATGCAGCTTCCTGCCTTTTTAATAGGATCAAATTTCCTTGTGTTTTCAATTAGCATCTGCCTTGTATTTATAAGACAAACAAGAATATTGTTGCTGAATGCAGCTTGTGTGTGCTTTGTGCTCCTTTGCCCTGTTCAAATGATGAAAGGAAATAAAGTTTGTATTTTATCCAACTACCTGTGGTAAAAAGTGATGGGAACAGTGTTTGTAATTTCTTCTACTTTTTCAGTGACACAAAGTTCAAGCTGCTTATCTAATTGGTGAAAATGCAATGTCTGTTTATCACACTCACTTTGACTATATATGTTGTAGCAAGAGATTGTTTCTCGCTTACGGCCATACCAGCCTGGGTACGCCCGATCTCGTCTGATCTCGGAAGCTAAGCAGGGTCGGGCCTGGTTAGTACTTGGATGGGAGACCGCCTGGGAATACCAGGTGCTGTAAGCATTTTGTCCACGAGGGTGTGCCCCTGCACTATTTCATCAGCAACACTGCCTTGTAGTAAGCATTTAATGATGAATTGACTAAATGCAGCTTCCTGCCTTTTTAATAGGATCAAATTTCCTTGTGTTTTCAATTAGCATCTGCCTTGTATTTATAAGACAAACAAGAATATTGTTGCTGAATGCAGCTTGTGTGTGCTTTGTGCTCCTTTGCCCTGTTCAAATGATGAAAGGAAATAAAGTTTGTATTTTATCCAACTACCTGTGCTAAAAAGTGATGGGAACAGTGTTTGTAATTTCTTCTACTTTTTCAGTGACACAAAGTTCAAGCTGCTTATCTAATTGGTGAAAATGCAATGTCTGTTTATCACACTCACTTTGACTATATATGTTGTAGCAAGAGATTGTTTCTCGCTTACGGCCATACCAGCCTGGGTACGCCCGATCTCGTCTGATCTCGGAAGCTAAGCAGGGTCGGGCCTGGTTAGTACTTGGATGGGAGACCGCCTGGGAATACCAGGTGCTGTAAGCATTTTGTGCACGAGGGTGTGCCCCTGCACTATTTCATCAGCAACACTGCCTTGTAGTAAGCATTTAATGATGAATTGACTAAATGCAGCTTCCTGCCTTTTTAATAGGATCAAATTTCCTTGTGTTTTCAATTAGCATCTGCCTTGTATTTATAAGACAAACAAGAATATTGTTGCTGAATGCAGCTTGTGTGTGCTTTGTGCTCCTTTGCCCTGTTCAAATGATGAAAGGAAATAAAGTTTGTATTTTATCCAACTACCTGTGCTAAAAAGTGATGGGAACAGTGTTTGTAATTTCTTCTACTTTTTCAGTGACACAAAGTTCAAGCTGCTTATCTAATTGGTGAAAATGCAATGTCTGTTTATCACACTCACTTTGACTATATATGTTGTAGCAAGAGATTGTTTCTCGCTTACGGCCATACCAGCCTGGGTACGCCCGATCTCGTCTGATCTCGGAAGCTAAGCAGGGTCGGGCCTGGTTAGTACTTGGATGGGAGACCGCCTGGGAATACCAGGTGCTGTAAGCATTTTGTCCACGAGGGTGTGCTCTTGCACTATTTCATCAGCAACACTGCCTTGTATTAAGCATTTAATGATGAATTGACTAAATGTCTGTTTTATCAGACTCACTTTGACTATATATGTTGTAGCAAGAGATTGTTTCTCGCTTACGGCCATACCAGCCTGGGTACGCCCGATCTCGTCTGATCTCGGAAGCTAAGCAGGGTCGGGCCTGGTTAGTACTTGGATGGGAGACCGCCTGGGAATACCAGGTGCTGTAAGCATTTTGTCCACGAGGGTGTGCCCCTGCACTATTTCATCAGCAACACTGCCTTGTAGTAAGCATTTAATGATGAATTGACTAAATGCAGCTTCCTGCCTTTTTAATAGGATCAAATTTCCTTGTGTTTTCAATTAGCATCTGCCTTGTATTTATAAGACAAACAAGAATATTGTTGCTGAATGCAGCTTGTGTGTGCTTTGTGCTCCTTTGCCCTGTTCAAATGATGAAAGGAAATAAAGTTTGTATTTTATCCAACTACCTGTGCTAAAAAGTGATGGGAACAGTGTTTGTAATTTCTTCTACTTTTTCAGTGACACAAAGTTCAAGCTGCTTATCTAATTGGTGAAAATGCAATGTCTGTTTATCACACTCACTTTGACTATATATGTTGTAGCAAGAGATTGGTTCTCGCTTACGGCCATACCAGCCTGGGTACGCCCGATCTCGTCTGATCTCGGAAGCTAAGCAGGGTCAGGCCTGGTTAGTACTTGGATGGGAGACCGCCTGGGAATACCAGGTGCTGTAAGCATTTTGTCCACGAGGGTGTGCCCCTGCACTATTTCATCAGCAACACTGCCTTGTAGTAAGCATTTAATGATGAATTGACTAAATGCAGCTTCCTGCCTTTTTAATAGGATCAAATTTCCTTGTGTTTTCAATTAGCATCTGCCTTGTATTTATAAGACAAACAAGAATATTGTTGCTGAATGCAGCTTGTGTGTGCTTTGTGCTCCTTTGCCCTGTTCAAATGATGAAAGGAAATAAAGTTTGTATTTTATCCAACTACCTGTGCTAAAAAGTGATGGGAACAGTGTTTGTAATTTCTTCTACTTTTTCAGTGACACAAAGTTCAAGCTGCTTATCTAATTGGTGAAAATGCAATGTCTGTTTATCACACTCACTTTGACTATATATGTTGTAGCAAGAGATTGTTTCTCGCTTACGGCCATACCAGCCTGGGTACGCCCGATCTCGTCTGATCTCGGAAGCTAAGCAGGGTCGGGCCTGGTTAGTACTTGGATGGGAGACCGCCTGGGAATACCAGGTGCTGTAAGCATTTTGTCCACGAGGGTGTGCCCCTGCACTATTTCATCAGCAACACTGCCTTGTAGTAAGCATTTAATGATGAATTGACTAAATGCAGCTTCCTGCCTTTTTAATAGGATCAAATTTCCTTGTGTTTTCAATTAGCATCTGCCTTGTATTTATAAGACAAACAAGAATATTGTTGCTGAATGCAGCTTGTGTGTGCTTTGTGCTCCTTTGCCCTGTTCAAATGATGAAAGGAAATAAAGTTTGTATTTTATCCAACTACCTGTGCTAAAAAGTGATGGGAACAGTGTTTGTAATTTCTTCTACTTTTTCAGTGACACAAAGTTCAAGCTGCTTATCTAATTGGTGAAAATGCAATGTCTGTTTATCACACTCACTTTGACTATATATGTTGTAGCAAGAGATTGTTTCTCGCTTACGGCCATACCAGCCTGGGTACGCCCGATCTCGTCTGATCTCGGAAGCTAAGCAGGGTCGGGCCTGGTTAGTACTTGGATGGGAGACCGCCTGGGAATACCAGGTGCTGTAAGCATTTTGTCCACGAGGGTGTGCTCTTGCACTATTTCATCAGCAACACTGCCTTGTATTAAGCATTTAATGATGAATTGACTAAATGTCTGTTTTATCAGACTCACTTTGACTATATATGTTGTAGCAAGAGATTGTTTCTCGCTTACGGCCATACCAGCCTGGGTACGCCCGATCTCGTCTGATCTCGGAAGCTAAGCAGGGTCGGGCCTGGTTAGTACTTGGATGGGAGACCGCCTGGGAATACCAGGTGCTGTAAGCATTTTGTCCACGAGGGTGTGCCCCTGCACTATTTCATCAGCAACACTGCCTTGTAGTAAGCATTTAATGATGAATTGACTAAATGCAGCTTCCTGCCTTTTTAATAGGATCAAATTTCCTTGTGTTTTCAATTAGCATCTGC
>NC_138298.1:2125000-2175000 GCF_965601325.2 Salmo salar
TGTGCCCCTGCACTATTTCATCAGCAACACTGCCTTGTAGTAAGCATTTAATGATGAATTGACTAAATGCAGCTTCCTGCCTTTTTAATAGGATCAAATTTCCTTGTGTTTTCAATTAGCATCTGCCTTGTATTTATAAGACAAACAAGAATATTGTTGCTGAATGCAGCTTGTGTGTGCTTTGTGCTCCTTTGCCCTGTTCAAATGATGAAAGGAAATAAAGTTTGTATTTTATCCAACTACCTGTGCTAAAAAGTGATGGGAACAGTGTTTGTAATTTCTTCTACTTTTTCAGTGACACAAAGTTCAAGCTGCTTATCTAATTGGTGAAAATGCAATGTCTGTTTATCACACTCACTTTGACTATATATGTTGTAGCAAGAGATTGTTTCTCGCTTACGGCCATACCAGCCTGGGTACGCCCGATCTCGTCTGATCTCGGAAGCTAAGCAGGGTCGGGCCTGGTTAGTACTTGGATGGGAGACCGCCTGGGAATACCAGGTGCTGTAAGCATTTTGTCCACGAGGGTGTGCTCTTGCACTATTTCATCAGCAACACTGCCTTGTATTAAGCATTTAATGATGAATTGACTAAATGTCTGTTTTATCAGACTCACTTTGACTATATATGTTGTAGCAAGAGATTGTTTCTCGCTTACGGCCATACCAGCCTGGGTACGCCCGATCTCGTCTGATCTCGGAAGCTAAGCAGGGTCGGGCCTGGTTAGTACTTGGATGGGAGACCGCCTGGGAATACCAGGTGCTGTAAGCATTTTGTCCACGAGGGTGTGCCCCTGCACTATTTCATCAGCAACACTGCCTTGTAGTAAGCATTTAATGATGAATTGACTAAATGCAGCTTCCTGCCTTTTTAATAGGATCAAATTTCCTTGTGTTTTCAATTAGCATCTGCCTTGTATTTATAAGACAAACAAGAATATTGTTGCTGAATGCAGCTTGTGTGTGCTTTGTGCTCCTTTGCCCTGTTCAAATGATGAAAGGAAATAAAGTTTGTATTTTATCCAACTACCTGTGGTAAAAAGTGATGGGAACAGTGTTTGTAATTTCTTCTACTTTTTCAGTGACACAAAGTTCAAGCTGCTTATCTAATTGGTGAAAATGCAATGTCTGTTTATCACACTCACTTTGACTATATATGTTGTAGCAAGAGATTGTTTCTCGCTTACGGCCATACCAGCCTGGGTACGCCCGATCTCGTCTGATCTCGGAAGCTAAGCAGGGTCGGGCCTGGTTAGTACTTGGATGGGAGACCGCCTGGGAATACCAGGTGCTGTAAGCATTTTGTCCACGAGGGTGTGCTCTTGCACTATTTCATCAGCAACACTGCCTTGTATTAAGCATTTAATGATGAATTGACTAAATGTCTGTTTTATCAGACTCACTTTGACTATATATGTTGTAGCAAGAGATTGTTTCTCGCTTACGGCCATACCAGCCTGGGTACGCCCGATCTCGTCTGATCTCGGAAGCTAAGCAGGGTCGGGCCTGGTTAGTACTTGGATGGGAGACCGCCTGGGAATACCAGGTGCTGTAAGCATTTTGTCCACGAGGGTGTGCCCCTGCACTATTTCATCAGCAACACTGCCTTGTAGTAAGCATTTAATGATGAATTGACTAAATGCAGCTTCCTGCCTTTTTAATAGGATCAAATTTCCTTGTGTTTTCAATTAGCATCTGCCTTGTATTTATAAGACAAACAAGAATATTGTTGCTGAATGCAGCTTGTGTGTGCTTTGTGCTCCTTTGCCCTGTTCAAATGATGAAAGGAAATAAAGTTTGTATTTTATCCAACTACCTGTGCTAAAAAGTGATGGGAACAGTGTTTGTAATTTCTTCTACTTTTTCAGTGACACAAAGTTCAAGCTGCTTATCTAATTGGTGAAAATGCAATGTCTGTTTATCACACTCACTTTGACTATATATGTTGTAGCAAGAGATTGTTTCTCGCTTACGGCCATACCAGCCTGGGTACGCCCGATCTCGTCTGATCTCGGAAGCTAAGCAGGGTCAGGCCTGGTTAGTACTTGGATGGGAGACCGCCTGGGAATACCAGGTGCTGTAAGCATTTTGTCCACGAGGGTGTGCCCCTGCACTATTTCATCAGCAACACTGCCTTGTAGTAAGCATTTAATGATGAATTGACTAAATGCAGCTTCCTGCCTTTTTAATAGGATCAAATTTCCTTGTGTTTTCAATTAGCATCTGCCTTGTATTTATAAGACAAACAAGAATATTGTTGCTGAATGCAGCTTGTGTGTGCTTTGTGCTCCTTTGCCCTGTTCAAATGATGAAAGGAAATAAAGTTTGTATTTTATCCAACTACCTGTGGTAAAAAGTGATGGGAACAGTGTTTGTAATTTCTTCTACTTTTTCAGTGACACAAAGTTCAAGCTGCTTATCTAATTGGTGAAAATGCAATGTCTGTTTATCACACTCACTTTGACTATATATGTTGTAGCAAGAGATTGTTTCTCGCTTACGGCCATACCAGCCTGGGTACGCCCGATCTCGTCTGATCTCGGAAGCTAAGCAGGGTCGGGCCTGGTTAGTACTTGGATGGGAGACCGCCTGGGAATACCAGGTGCTGTAAGCATTTTGTCCACGAGGGTGTGCCCCTGCACTATTTCATCAGCAACACTGCCTTGTAGTAAGCATTTAATGATGAATTGACTAAATGCAGCTTCCTGCCTTTTTAATAGGATCAAATTTCCTTGTGTTTTCAATTAGCATCTGCCTTGTATTTATAAGACAAACAAGAATATTGTTGCTGAATGCAGCTTGTGTGTGCTTTGTGCTCCTTTGCCCTGTTCAAATGATGAAAGGAAATAAAGTTTGTATTTTATCCAACTACCTGTGGTAAAAAGTGATGGGAACAGTGTTTGTAATTTCTTCTACTTTTTCAGTGACACAAAGTTCAAGCTGCTTATCTAATTGGTGAAAATGCAATGTCTGTTTATCACACTCACTTTGACTATATATGTTGTAGCAAGAGATTGTTTCTCGCTTACGGCCATACCAGCCTGGGTACGCCCGATCTCGTCTGATCTCGGAAGCTAAGCAGGGTCGGGCCTGGTTAGTACTTGGATGGGAGACCGCCTGGGAATACCAGGTGCTGTAAGCATTTTGTCCACGAGGGTGTGCCCCTGCACTATTTCATCAGCAACACTGCCTTGTAGTAAGCATTTAATGATGAATTGACTAAATGCAGCTTCCTGCCTTTTTAATAGGATCAAATTTCCTTGTGTTTTCAATTAGCATCTGCCTTGTATTTATAAGACAAACAAGAATATTGTTGCTGAATGCAGCTTGTGTGTGCTTTGTGCTCCTTTGCCCTGTTCAAATGATGAAAGGAAATAAAGTTTGTATTTTATCCAACTACCTGTGGTAAAAAGTGATGGGAACAGTGTTTGTAATTTCTTCTACTTTTTCAGTGACACAAAGTTCAAGCTGCTTATCTAATTGGTGAAAATGCAATGTCTGTTTATCACACTCACTTTGACTATATATGTTGTAGCAAGAGATTGTTTCTCGCTTACGGCCATACCAGCCTGGGTACGCCCGATCTCGTCTGATCTCGGAAGCTAAGCAGGGTCGGGCCTGGTTAGTACTTGGATGGGAGACCGCCTGGGAATACCAGGTGCTGTAAGCATTTTGTCCACGAGGGTGTGCCCCTGCACTATTTCATCAGCAACACTGCCTTGTAGTAAGCATTTAATGATGAATTGACTAAATGCAGCTTCCTGCCTTTTTAATAGGATCAAATTTCCTTGTGTTTTCAATTAGCATCTGCCTTGTATTTATAAGACAAACAAGAATATTGTTGCTGAATGCAGCTTGTGTGTGCTTTGTGCTCCTTTGCCCTGTTCAAATGATGAAAGGAAATAAAGTTTGTATTTTATCCAACTACCTGTGCTAAAAAGTGATGGGAACAGTGTTTGTAATTTCTTCTACTTTTTCAGTGACACAAAGTTCAAGCTGCTTATCTAATTGGTGAAAATGCAATGTCTGTTTATCACACTCACTTTGACTATATATGTTGTAGCAAGAGACTGTTTCTCGCTTACGGCCATACCAGCCTGGGTACGCCCGATCTCGTCTGATCTCGGAAGCTAAGCAGGGTCGGGCCTGGTTAGTACTTGGATGGGAGACCGCCTGGGAATACCAGGTGCTGTAAGCATTTTGTCCACGAGGGTGTGCTCTTGCACTATTTCATCAGCAACACTGCCTTGTATTAAGCATTTAATGATGAATTGACTAAATGTCTGTTTTATCAGACTCACTTTGACTATATATGTTGTAGCAAGAGATTGTTTCTCGCTTACGGCCATACCAGCCTGGGTACGCCCGATCTCGTCTGATCTCGGAAGCTAAGCAGGGTCGGGCCTGGTTAGTACTTGGATGGGAGACCGCCTGGGAATACCAGGTGCTGTAAGCATTTTGTCCACGAGGGTGTGCCCCTGCACTATTTCATCAGCAACACTGCCTTGTAGTAAGCATTTAATGATGAATTGACTAAATGCAGCTTCCTGCCTTTTTAATAGGATCAAATTTCCTTGTGTTTTCAATTAGCATCTGCCTTGTATTTATAAGACAAACAAGAATATTGTTGCTGAATGCAGCTTGTGTGTGCTTTGTGCTCCTTTGCCCTGTTCAAATGATGAAAGGAAATAAAGTTTGTATTTTATCCAACTACCTGTGGTAAAAAGTGATGGGAACAGTGTTTGTAATTTCTTCTACTTTTTCAGTGACACAAAGTTCAAGCTGCTTATCTAATTGGTGAAAATGCAATGTCTGTTTATCACACTCACTTTGACTATATATGTTGTAGCAAGAGATTGTTTCTCGCTTACGGCCATACCAGCCTGGGTACGCCCGATCTCGTCTGATCTCGGAAGCTAAGCAGGGTCGGGCCTGGTTAGTACTTGGATGGGAGACCGCCTGGGAATACCAGGTGCTGTAAGCATTTTGTCCACGAGGGTGTGCCCCTGCACTATTTCATCAGCAACACTGCCTTGTAGTAAGCATTTAATGATGAATTGACTAAATGCAGCTTCCTGCCTTTTTAATAGGATCAAATTTCCTTGTGTTTTCAATTAGCATCTGCCTTGTATTTATAAGACAAACAAGAATATTGTTGCTGAATGCAGCTTGTGTGTGCTTTGTGCTCCTTTGCCCTGTTCAAATGATGAAAGGAAATAAAGTTTGTATTTTATCCAACTACCTGTGCTAAAAAGTGATGGGAACAGTGTTTGTAATTTCTTCTACTTTTTCAGTGACACAAAGTTCAAGCTGCTTATCTAATTGGTGAAAATGCAATGTCTGTTTATCACACTCACTTTGACTATATATGTTGTAGCAAGAGATTGTTTCTCGCTTACGGCCATACCAGCCTGGGTACGCCCGATCTCGTCTGATCTCGGAAGCTAAGCAGGGTCGGGCCTGGTTAGTACTTGGATGGGAGACCGCCTGGGAATACCAGGTGCTGTAAGCATTTTGTCCACGAGGGTGTGCTCTTGCACTATTTCATCAGCAACACTGCCTTGTATTAAGCATTTAATGATGAATTGACTAAATGTCTGTTTTATCAGACTCACTTTGACTATATATGTTGTAGCAAGAGATTGTTTCTCGCTTACGGCCATACCAGCCTGGGTACGCCCGATCTCGTCTGATCTCGGAAGCTAAGCAGGGTCGGGCCTGGTTAGTACTTGGATGGGAGACCGCCTGGGAATACCAGGTGCTGTAAGCATTTTGTCCACGAGGGTGTGCCCCTGCACTATTTCATCAGCAACACTGCCTTGTAGTAAGCATTTAATGATGAATTGACTAAATGCAGCTTCCTGCCTTTTTAATAGGATCAAATTTCCTTGTGTTTTCAATTAGCATCTGCCTTGTATTTATAAGACAAACAAGAATATTGTTGCTGAATGCAGCTTGTGTGTGCTTTGTGCTCCTTTGCCCTGTTCAAATGATGAAAGGAAATAAAGTTTGTATTTTATCCAACTACCTGTGCTAAAAAGTGATGGGAACAGTGTTTGTAATTTCTTCTACTTTTTCAGTGACACAAAGTTCAAGCTGCTTATCTAATTGGTGAAAATGCAATGTCTGTTTATCACACTCACTTTGACTATATATGTTGTAGCAAGAGATTGTTTCTCGCTTACGGCCATACCAGCCTGGGTACGCCCGATCTCGTCTGATCTCGGAAGCTAAGCAGGGTCGGGCCTGGTTAGTACTTGGATGGGAGACCGCCTGGGAATACCAGGTGCTGTAAGCATTTTGTCCACGAGGGTGTGCTCTTGCACTATTTCATCAGCAACACTGCCTTGTATTAAGCATTTAATGATGAATTGACTAAATGTCTGTTTTATCAGACTCACTTTGACTATATATGTTGTAGCAAGAGATTGTTTCTCGCTTACGGCCATACCAGCCTGGGTACGCCCGATCTCGTCTGATCTCGGAAGCTAAGCAGGGTCGGGCCTGGTTAGTACTTGGATGGGAGACCGCCTGGGAATACCAGGTGCTGTAAGCATTTTGTCCACGAGGGTGTGCCCCTGCACTATTTCATCAGCAACACTGCCTTGTAGTAAGCATTTAATGATGAATTGACTAAATGCAGCTTCCTGCCTTTTTAATAGGATCAAATTTCCTTGTGTTTTCAATTAGCATCTGCCTTGTATTTATAAGACAAACAAGAATATTGTTGCTGAATGCAGCTTGTGTGTGCTTTGTGCTCCTTTGCCCTGTTCAAATGATGAAAGGAAATAAAGTTTGTATTTTATCCAACTACCTGTGGTAAAAAGTGATGGGAACAGTGTTTGTAATTTCTTCTACTTTTTCAGTGACACAAAGTTCAAGCTGCTTATCTAATTGGTGAAAATGCAATGTCTGTTTATCACACTCACTTTGACTATATATGTTGTAGCAAGAGATTGTTTCTCGCTTACGGCCATACCAGCCTGGGTACGCCCGATCTCGTCTGATCTCGGAAGCTAAGCAGGGTCGGGCCTGGTTAGTACTTGGATGGGAGACCGCCTGGGAATACCAGGTGCTGTAAGCATTTTGTCCACGAGGGTGTGCCCCTGCACTATTTCATCAGCAACACTGCCTTGTAGTAAGCATTTAATGATGAATTGACTAAATGCAGCTTCCTGCCTTTTTAATAGGATCAAATTTCCTTGTGTTTTCAATTAGCATCTGCCTTGTATTTATAAGACAAACAAGAATATTGTTGCTGAATGCAGCTTGTGTGTGCTTTGTGCTCCTTTGCCCTGTTCAAATGATGAAAGGAAATAAAGTTTGTATTTTATCCAACTACCTGTGCTAAAAAGTGATGGGAACAGTGTTTGTAATTTCTTCTACTTTTTCAGTGACACAAAGTTCAAGCTGCTTATCTAATTGGTGAAAATGCAATGTCTGTTTATCACACTCACTTTGACTATATATGTTGTAGCAAGAGATTGTTTCTCGCTTACGGCCATACCAGCCTGGGTACGCCCGATCTCGTCTGATCTCGGAAGCTAAGCAGGGTCGGGCCTGGTTAGTACTTGGATGGGAGACCGCCTGGGAATACCAGGTGCTGTAAGCATTTTGTCCACGAGGGTGTGCTCTTGCACTATTTCATCAGCAACACTGCCTTGTATTAAGCATTTAATGATGAATTGACTAAATGTCTGTTTTATCAGACTCACTTTGACTATATATGTTGTAGCAAGAGATTGTTTCTCGCTTACGGCCATACCAGCCTGGGTACGCCCGATCTCGTCTGATCTCGGAAGCTAAGCAGGGTCGGGCCTGGTTAGTACTTGGATGGGAGACCGCCTGGGAATACCAGGTGCTGTAAGCATTTTGTCCACGAGGGTGTGCCCCTGCACTATTTCATCAGCAACACTGCCTTGTAGTAAGCATTTAATGATGAATTGACTAAATGCAGCTTCCTGCCTTTTTAATAGGATCAAATTTCCTTGTGTTTTCAATTAGCATCTGCCTTGTATTTATAAGACAAACAAGAATATTGTTGCTGAATGCAGCTTGTGTGTGCTTTGTGCTCCTTTGCCCTGTTCAAATGATGAAAGGAAATAAAGTTTGTATTTTATCCAACTACCTGTGCTAAAAAGTGATGGGAACAGTGTTTGTAATTTCTTCTACTTTTTCAGTGACACAAAGTTCAAGCTGCTTATCTAATTGGTGAAAATGCAATGTCTGTTTATCACACTCACTTTGACTATATATGTTGTAGCAAGAGATTGTTTCTCGCTTACGGCCATACCAGCCTGGGTACGCCCGATCTCGTCTGATCTCGGAAGCTAAGCAGGGTCGGGCCTGGTTAGTACTTGGATGGGAGACCGCCTGGGAATACCAGGTGCTGTAAGCATTTTGTCCACGAGGGTGTGCTCTTGCACTATTTCATCAGCAACACTGCCTTGTATTAAGCATTTAATGATGAATTGACTAAATGTCTGTTTTATCAGACTCACTTTGACTATATATGTTGTAGCAAGAGATTGTTTCTCGCTTACGGCCATACCAGCCTGGGTACGCCCGATCTCGTCTGATCTCGGAAGCTAAGCAGGGTCGGGCCTGGTTAGTACTTGGATGGGAGACCGCCTGGGAATACCAGGTGCTGTAAGCATTTTGTCCACGAGGGTGTGCCCCTGCACTATTTCATCAGCAACACTGCCTTGTAGTAAGCATTTAATGATGAATTGACTAAATGCAGCTTCCTGCCTTTTTAATAGGATCAAATTTCCTTGTGTTTTCAATTAGCATCTGCCTTGTATTTATAAGACAAACAAGAATATTGTTGCTGAATGCAGCTTGTGTGTGCTTTGTGCTCCTTTGCCCTGTTCAAATGATGAAAGGAAATAAAGTTTGTATTTTATCCAACTACCTGTGCTAAAAAGTGATGGGAACAGTGTTTGTAATTTCTTCTACTTTTTCAGTGACACAAAGTTCAAGCTGCTTATCTAATTGGTGAAAATGCAATGTCTGTTTATCACACTCACTTTGACTATATATGTTGTAGCAAGAGATTGTTTCTCGCTTACGGCCATACCAGCCTGGGTACGCCCGATCTCGTCTGATCTCGGAAGCTAAGCAGGGTCAGGCCTGGTTAGTACTTGGATGGGAGACCGCCTGGGAATACCAGGTGCTGTAAGCATTTTGTCCACGAGGGTGTGCCCCTGCACTATTTCATCAGCAACACTGCCTTGTAGTAAGCATTTAATGATGAATTGACTAAATGCAGCTTCCTGCCTTTTTAATAGGATCAAATTTCCTTGTGTTTTCAATTAGCATCTGCCTTGTATTTATAAGACAAACAAGAATATTGTTGCTGAATGCAGCTTGTGTGTGCTTTGTGCTCCTTTGCCCTGTTCAAATGATGAAAGGAAATAAAGTTTGTATTTTATCCAACTACCTGTGGTAAAAAGTGATGGGAACAGTGTTTGTAATTTCTTCTACTTTTTCAGTGACACAAAGTTCAAGCTGCTTATCTAATTGGTGAAAATGCAATGTCTGTTTATCACACTCACTTTGACTATATATGTTGTAGCAAGAGATTGTTTCTCGCTTACGGCCATACCAGCCTGGGTACGCCCGATCTCGTCTGATCTCGGAAGCTAAGCAGGGTCGGGCCTGGTTAGTACTTGGATGGGAGACCGCCTGGGAATACCAGGTGCTGTAAGCATTTTGTCCACGAGGGTGTGCCCCTGCACTATTTCATCAGCAACACTGCCTTGTAGTAAGCATTTAATGATGAATTGACTAAATGCAGCTTCCTGCCTTTTTAATAGGATCAAATTTCCTTGTGTTTTCAATTAGCATCTGCCTTGTATTTATAAGACAAACAAGAATATTGTTGCTGAATGCAGCTTGTGTGTGCTTTGTGCTCCTTTGCCCTGTTCAAATGATGAAAGGAAATAAAGTTTGTATTTTATCCAACTACCTGTGGTAAAAAGTGATGGGAACAGTGTTTGTAATTTCTTCTACTTTTTCAGTGACACAAAGTTCAAGCTGCTTATCTAATTGGTGAAAATGCAATGTCTGTTTATCACACTCACTTTGACTATATATGTTGTAGCAAGAGATTGTTTCTCGCTTACGGCCATACCAGCCTGGGTACGCCCGATCTCGTCTGATCTCGGAAGCTAAGCAGGGTCGGGCCTGGTTAGTACTTGGATGGGAGACCGCCTGGGAATACCAGGTGCTGTAAGCATTTTGTCCACGAGGGTGTGCCCCTGCACTATTTCATCAGCAACACTGCCTTGTAGTAAGCATTTAATGATGAATTGACTAAATGCAGCTTCCTGCCTTTTTAATAGGATCAAATTTCCTTGTGTTTTCAATTAGCATCTGCCTTGTATTTATAAGACAAACAAGAATATTGTTGCTGAATGCAGCTTGTGTGTGCTTTGTGCTCCTTTGCCCTGTTCAAATGATGAAAGGAAATAAAGTTTGTATTTTATCCAACTACCTGTGGTAAAAAGTGATGGGAACAGTGTTTGTAATTTCTTCTACTTTTTCAGTGACACAAAGTTCAAGCTGCTTATCTAATTGGTGAAAATGCAATGTCTGTTTATCACACTCACTTTGACTATATATGTTGTAGCAAGAGATTGTTTCTCGCTTACGGCCATACCAGCCTGGGTACGCCCGATCTCGTCTGATCTCGGAAGCTAAGCAGGGTCGGGCCTGGTTAGTACTTGGATGGGAGACCGCCTGGGAATACCAGGTGCTGTAAGCATTTTGTCCACGAGGGTGTGCCCCTGCACTATTTCATCAGCAACACTGCCTTGTAGTAAGCATTTAATGATGAATTGACTAAATGCAGCTTCCTGCCTTTTTAATAGGATCAAATTTCCTTGTGTTTTCAATTAGCATCTGCCTTGTATTTATAAGACAAACAAGAATATTGTTGCTGAATGCAGCTTGTGTGTGCTTTGTGCTCCTTTGCCCTGTTCAAATGATGAAAGGAAATAAAGTTTGTATTTTATCCAACTACCTGTGCTAAAAAGTGATGGGAACAGTGTTTGTAATTTCTTCTACTTTTTCAGTGACACAAAGTTCAAGCTGCTTATCTAATTGGTGAAAATGCAATGTCTGTTTATCACACTCACTTTGACTATATATGTTGTAGCAAGAGATTGTTTCTCGCTTACGGCCATACCAGCCTGGGTACGCCCGATCTCGTCTGATCTCGGAAGCTAAGCAGGGTCGGGCCTGGTTAGTACTTGGATGGGAGACCGCCTGGGAATACCAGGTGCTGTAAGCATTTTGTCCACGAGGGTGTGCTCTTGCACTATTTCATCAGCAACACTGCCTTGTATTAAGCATTTAATGATGAATTGACTAAATGTCTGTTTTATCAGACTCACTTTGACTATATATGTTGTAGCAAGAGATTGTTTCTCGCTTACGGCCATACCAGCCTGGGTACGCCCGATCTCGTCTGATCTCGGAAGCTAAGCAGGGTCGGGCCTGGTTAGTACTTGGATGGGAGACCGCCTGGGAATACCAGGTGCTGTAAGCATTTTGTCCACGAGGGTGTGCCCCTGCACTATTTCATCAGCAACACTGCCTTGTAGTAAGCATTTAATGATGAATTGACTAAATGCAGCTTCCTGCCTTTTTAATAGGATCAAATTTCCTTGTGTTTTCAATTAGCATCTGCCTTGTATTTATAAGACAAACAAGAATATTGTTGCTGAATGCAGCTTGTGTGTGCTTTGTGCTCCTTTGCCCTGTTCAAATGATGAAAGGAAATAAAGTTTGTATTTTATCCAACTACCTGTGCTAAAAAGTGATGGGAACAGTGTTTGTAATTTCTTCTACTTTTTCAGTGACACAAAGTTCAAGCTGCTTATCTAATTGGTGAAAATGCAATGTCTGTTTATCACACTCACTTTGACTATATATGTTGTAGCAAGAGATTGTTTCTCGCTTACGGCCATACCAGCCTGGGTACGCCCGATCTCGTCTGATCTCGGAAGCTAAGCAGGGTCGGGCCTGGTTAGTACTTGGATGGGAGACCGCCTGGGAATACCAGGTGCTGTAAGCATTTTGTGCACGAGGGTGTGCCCCTGCACTATTTCATCAGCAACACTGCCTTGTAGTAAGCATTTAATGATGAATTGACTAAATGCAGCTTCCTGCCTTTTTAATAGGATCAAATTTCCTTGTGTTTTCAATTAGCATCTGCCTTGTATTTATAAGACAAACAAGAATATTGTTGCTGAATGCAGCTTGTGTGTGCTTTGTGCTCCTTTGCCCTGTTCAAATGATGAAAGGAAATAAAGTTTGTATTTTATCCAACTACCTGTGCTAAAAAGTGATGGGAACAGTGTTTGTAATTTCTTCTACTTTTTCAGTGACACAAAGTTCAAGCTGCTTATCTAATTGGTGAAAATGCAATGTCTGTTTATCACACTCACTTTGACTATATATGTTGTAGCAAGAGATTGTTTCTCGCTTACGGCCATACCAGCCTGGGTACGCCCGATCTCGTCTGATCTCGGAAGCTAAGCAGGGTCGGGCCTGGTTAGTACTTGGATGGGAGACCGCCTGGGAATACCAGGTGCTGTAAGCATTTTGTCCACGAGGGTGTGCTCTTGCACTATTTCATCAGCAACACTGCCTTGTATTAAGCATTTAATGATGAATTGACTAAATGTCTGTTTTATCAGACTCACTTTGACTATATATGTTGTAGCAAGAGATTGTTTCTCGCTTACGGCCATACCAGCCTGGGTACGCCCGATCTCGTCTGATCTCGGAAGCTAAGCAGGGTCGGGCCTGGTTAGTACTTGGATGGGAGACCGCCTGGGAATACCAGGTGCTGTAAGCATTTTGTCCACGAGGGTGTGCCCCTGCACTATTTCATCAGCAACACTGCCTTGTAGTAAGCATTTAATGATGAATTGACTAAATGCAGCTTCCTGCCTTTTTAATAGGATCAAATTTCCTTGTGTTTTCAATTAGCATCTGCCTTGTATTTATAAGACAAACAAGAATATTGTTGCTGAATGCAGCTTGTGTGTGCTTTGTGCTCCTTTGCCCTGTTCAAATGATGAAAGGAAATAAAGTTTGTATTTTATCCAACTACCTGTGCTAAAAAGTGATGGGAACAGTGTTTGTAATTTCTTCTACTTTTTCAGTGACACAAAGTTCAAGCTGCTTATCTAATTGGTGAAAATGCAATGTCTGTTTATCACACTCACTTTGACTATATATGTTGTAGCAAGAGATTGGTTCTCGCTTACGGCCATACCAGCCTGGGTACGCCCGATCTCGTCTGATCTCGGAAGCTAAGCAGGGTCAGGCCTGGTTAGTACTTGGATGGGAGACCGCCTGGGAATACCAGGTGCTGTAAGCATTTTGTCCACGAGGGTGTGCCCCTGCACTATTTCATCAGCAACACTGCCTTGTAGTAAGCATTTAATGATGAATTGACTAAATGCAGCTTCCTGCCTTTTTAATAGGATCAAATTTCCTTGTGTTTTCAATTAGCATCTGCCTTGTATTTATAAGACAAACAAGAATATTGTTGCTGAATGCAGCTTGTGTGTGCTTTGTGCTCCTTTGCCCTGTTCAAATGATGAAAGGAAATAAAGTTTGTATTTTATCCAACTACCTGTGGTAAAAAGTGATGGGAACAGTGTTTGTAATTTCTTCTACTTTTTCAGTGACACAAAGTTCAAGCTGCTTATCTAATTGGTGAAAATGCAATGTCTGTTTATCACACTCACTTTGACTATATATGTTGTAGCAAGAGATTGTTTCTCGCTTACGGCCATACCAGCCTGGGTACGCCCGATCTCGTCTGATCTCGGAAGCTAAGCAGGGTCGGGCCTGGTTAGTACTTGGATGGGAGACCGCCTGGGAATACCAGGTGCTGTAAGCATTTTGTCCACGAGGGTGTGCCCCTGCACTATTTCATCAGCAACACTGCCTTGTAGTAAGCATTTAATGATGAATTGACTAAATGCAGCTTCCTGCCTTTTTAATAGGATCAAATTTCCTTGTGTTTTCAATTAGCATCTGCCTTGTATTTATAAGACAAACAAGAATATTGTTGCTGAATGCAGCTTGTGTGTGCTTTGTGCTCCTTTGCCCTGTTCAAATGATGAAAGGAAATAAAGTTTGTATTTTATCCAACTACCTGTGGTAAAAAGTGATGGGAACAGTGTTTGTAATTTCTTCTACTTTTTCAGTGACACAAAGTTCAAGCTGCTTATCTAATTGGTGAAAATGCAATGTCTGTTTATCACACTCACTTTGACTATATATGTTGTAGCAAGAGATTGTTTCTCGCTTACGGCCATACCAGCCTGGGTACGCCCGATCTCGTCTGATCTCGGAAGCTAAGCAGGGTCGGGCCTGGTTAGTACTTGGATGGGAGACCGCCTGGGAATACCAGGTGCTGTAAGCATTTTGTCCACGAGGGTGTGCTCTTGCACTATTTCATCAGCAACACTGCCTTGTATTAAGCATTTAATGATGAATTGACTAAATGTCTGTTTTATCAGACTCACTTTGACTATATATGTTGTAGCAAGAGATTGTTTCTCGCTTACGGCCATACCAGCCTGGGTACGCCCGATCTCGTCTGATCTCGGAAGCTAAGCAGGGTCGGGCCTGGTTAGTACTTGGATGGGAGACCGCCTGGGAATACCAGGTGCTGTAAGCATTTTGTCCACGAGGGTGTGCCCCTGCACTATTTCATCAGCAACACTGCCTTGTAGTAAGCATTTAATGATGAATTGACTAAATGCAGCTTCCTGCCTTTTTAATAGGATCAAATTTCCTTGTGTTTTCAATTAGCATCTGCCTTGTATTTATAAGACAAACAAGAATATTGTTGCTGAATGCAGCTTGTGTGTGCTTTGTGCTCCTTTGCCCTGTTCAAATGATGAAAGGAAATAAAGTTTGTATTTTATCCAACTACCTGTGCTAAAAAGTGATGGGAACAGTGTTTGTAATTTCTTCTACTTTTTCAGTGACACAAAGTTCAAGCTGCTTATCTAATTGGTGAAAATGCAATGTCTGTTTATCACACTCACTTTGACTATATATGTTGTAGCAAGAGATTGTTTCTCGCTTACGGCCATACCAGCCTGGGTACGCCCGATCTCGTCTGATCTCGGAAGCTAAGCAGGGTCGGGCCTGGTTAGTACTTGGATGGGAGACCGCCTGGGAATACCAGGTGCTGTAAGCATTTTGTGCACGAGGGTGTGCCCCTGCACTATTTCATCAGCAACACTGCCTTGTAGTAAGCATTTAATGATGAATTGACTAAATGCAGCTTCCTGCCTTTTTAATAGGATCAAATTTCCTTGTGTTTTCAATTAGCATCTGCCTTGTATTTATAAGACAAACAAGAATATTGTTGCTGAATGCAGCTTGTGTGTGCTTTGTGCTCCTTTGCCCTGTTCAAATGATGAAAGGAAATAAAGTTTGTATTTTATCCAACTACCTGTGCTAAAAAGTGATGGGAACAGTGTTTGTAATTTCTTCTACTTTTTCAGTGACACAAAGTTCAAGCTGCTTATCTAATTGGTGAAAATGCAATGTCTGTTTATCACACTCACTTTGACTATATATGTTGTAGCAAGAGATTGTTTCTCGCTTACGGCCATACCAGCCTGGGTACGCCCGATCTCGTCTGATCTCGGAAGCTAAGCAGGGTCGGGCCTGGTTAGTACTTGGATGGGAGACCGCCTGGGAATACCAGGTGCTGTAAGCATTTTGTCCACGAGGGTGTGCTCTTGCACTATTTCATCAGCAACACTGCCTTGTATTAAGCATTTAATGATGAATTGACTAAATGTCTGTTTTATCAGACTCACTTTGACTATATATGTTGTAGCAAGAGATTGTTTCTCGCTTACGGCCATACCAGCCTGGGTACGCCCGATCTCGTCTGATCTCGGAAGCTAAGCAGGGTCGGGCCTGGTTAGTACTTGGATGGGAGACCGCCTGGGAATACCAGGTGCTGTAAGCATTTTGTCCACGAGGGTGTGCCCCTGCACTATTTCATCAGCAACACTGCCTTGTAGTAAGCATTTAATGATGAATTGACTAAATGCAGCTTCCTGCCTTTTTAATAGGATCAAATTTCCTTGTGTTTTCAATTAGCATCTGCCTTGTATTTATAAGACAAACAAGAATATTGTTGCTGAATGCAGCTTGTGTGTGCTTTGTGCTCCTTTGCCCTGTTCAAATGATGAAAGGAAATAAAGTTTGTATTTTATCCAACTACCTGTGCTAAAAAGTGATGGGAACAGTGTTTGTAATTTCTTCTACTTTTTCAGTGACACAAAGTTCAAGCTGCTTATCTAATTGGTGAAAATGCAATGTCTGTTTATCACACTCACTTTGACTATATATGTTGTAGCAAGAGATTGGTTCTCGCTTACGGCCATACCAGCCTGGGTACGCCCGATCTCGTCTGATCTCGGAAGCTAAGCAGGGTCAGGCCTGGTTAGTACTTGGATGGGAGACCGCCTGGGAATACCAGGTGCTTTAAGCATTTTGTCCACGAGGGTGTGCCCCTGCACTATTTCATCAGCAACACTGCCTTGTAGTAAGCATTTAATGATGAATTGACTAAATGCAGCTTCCTGCCTTTTTAATAGGATCAAATTTCCTTGTGTTTTCAATTAGCATCTGCCTTGTATTTATAAGACAAACAAGAATATTGTTGCTGAATGCAGCTTGTGTGTGCTTTGTGCTCCTTTGCCCTGTTCAAATGATGAAAGGAAATAAAGTTTGTATTTTATCCAACTACCTGTGGTAAAAAGTGATGGGAACAGTGTTTGTAATTTCTTCTACTTTTTCAGTGACACAAAGTTCAAGCTGCTTATCTAATTGGTGAAAATGCAATGTCTGTTTATCACACTCACTTTGACTATATATGTTGTAGCAAGAGATTGTTTCTCGCTTACGGCCATACCAGCCTGGGTACGCCCGATCTCGTCTGATCTCGGAAGCTAAGCAGGGTCGGGCCTGGTTAGTACTTGGATGGGAGACCGCCTGGGAATACCAGGTGCTGTAAGCATTTTGTCCACGAGGGTGTGCCCCTGCACTATTTCATCAGCAACACTGCCTTGTAGTAAGCATTTAATGATGAATTGACTAAATGCAGCTTCCTGCCTTTTTAATAGGATCAAATTTCCTTGTGTTTTCAATTAGCATCTGCCTTGTATTTATAAGACAAACAAGAATATTGTTGCTGAATGCAGCTTGTGTGTGCTTTGTGCTCCTTTGCCCTGTTCAAATGATGAAAGGAAATAAAGTTTGTATTTTATCCAACTACCTGTGGTAAAAAGTGATGGGAACAGTGTTTGTAATTTCTTCTACTTTTTCAGTGACACAAAGTTCAAGCTGCTTATCTAATTGGTGAAAATGCAATGTCTGTTTATCACACTCACTTTGACTATATATGTTGTAGCAAGAGATTGTTTCTCGCTTACGGCCATACCAGCCTGGGTACGCCCGATCTCGTCTGATCTCGGAAGCTAAGCAGGGTCGGGCCTGGTTAGTACTTGGATGGGAGACCGCCTGGGAATACCAGGTGCTGTAAGCATTTTGTCCACGAGGGTGTGCTCTTGCACTATTTCATCAGCAACACTGCCTTGTATTAAGCATTTAATGATGAATTGACTAAATGTCTGTTTTATCAGACTCACTTTGACTATATATGTTGTAGCAAGAGATTGTTTCTCGCTTACGGCCATACCAGCCTGGGTACGCCCGATCTCGTCTGATCTCGGAAGCTAAGCAGGGTCGGGCCTGGTTAGTACTTGGATGGGAGACCGCCTGGGAATACCAGGTGCTGTAAGCATTTTGTCCACGAGGGTGTGCCCCTGCACTATTTCATCAGCAACACTGCCTTGTAGTAAGCATTTAATGATGAATTGACTAAATGCAGCTTCCTGCCTTTTTAATAGGATCAAATTTCCTTGTGTTTTCAATTAGCATCTGCCTTGTATTTATAAGACAAACAAGAATATTGTTGCTGAATGCAGCTTGTGTGTGCTTTGTGCTCCTTTGCCCTGTTCAAATGATGAAAGGAAATAAAGTTTGTATTTTATCCAACTACCTGTGCTAAAAAGTGATGGGAACAGTGTTTGTAATTTCTTCTACTTTTTCAGTGACACAAAGTTCAAGCTGCTTATCTAATTGGTGAAAATGCAATGTCTGTTTATCACACTCACTTTGACTATATATGTTGTAGCAAGAGATTGTTTCTCGCTTACGGCCATACCAGCCTGGGTACGCCCGATCTCGTCTGATCTCGGAAGCTAAGCAGGGTCGGGCCTGGTTAGTACTTGGATGGGAGACCGCCTGGGAATACCAGGTGCTGTAAGCATTTTGTCCACGAGGGTGTGCTCTTGCACTATTTCATCAGCAACACTGCCTTGTATTAAGCATTTAATGATGAATTGACTAAATGTCTGTTTTATCAGACTCACTTTGACTATATATGTTGTAGCAAGAGATTGTTTCTCGCTTACGGCCATACCAGCCTGGGTACGCCCGATCTCGTCTGATCTCGGAAGCTAAGCAGGGTCGGGCCTGGTTAGTACTTGGATGGGAGACCGCCTGGGAATACCAGGTGCTGTAAGCATTTTGTCCACGAGGGTGTGCTCTTGCACTATTTCATCAGCAACACTGCCTTGTATTAAGCATTTAATGATGAATTGACTAAATGTCTGTTTTATCAGACTCACTTTGACTATATATGTTGTAGCAAGAGATTGTTTCTCGCTTACGGCCATACCAGCCTGGGTACGCCCGATCTCGTCTGATCTCGGAAGCTAAGCAGGGTCGGGCCTGGTTAGTACTTGGATGGGAGACCGCCTGGGAATACCAGGTGCTGTAAGCATTTTGTCCACGAGGGTGTGCCCCTGCACTATTTCATCAGCAACACTGCCTTGTAGTAAGCATTTAATGATGAATTGACTAAATGCAGCTTCCTGCCTTTTTAATAGGATCAAATTTCCTTGTGTTTTCAATTAGCATCTGCCTTGTATTTATAAGACAAACAAGAATATTGTTGCTGAATGCAGCTTGTGTGTGCTTTGTGCTCCTTTGCCCTGTTCAAATGATGAAAGGAAATAAAGTTTGTATTTTATCCAACTACCTGTGCTAAAAAGTGATGGGAACAGTGTTTGTAATTTCTTCTACTTTTTCAGTGACACAAAGTTCAAGCTGCTTATCTAATTGGTGAAAATGCAATGTCTGTTTATCACACTCACTTTGACTATATATGTTGTAGCAAGAGATTGTTTCTCGCTTACGGCCATACCAGCCTGGGTACGCCCGATCTCGTCTGATCTCGGAAGCTAAGCAGGGTCGGGCCTGGTTAGTACTTGGATGGGAGACCGCCTGGGAATACCAGGTGCTGTAAGCATTTTGTCCACGAGGGTGTGCTCTTGCACTATTTCATCAGCAACACTGCCTTGTATTAAGCATTTAATGATGAATTGACTAAATGTCTGTTTTATCAGACTCACTTTGACTATATATGTTGTAGCAAGAGATTGTTTCTCGCTTACGGCCATACCAGCCTGGGTACGCCCGATCTCGTCTGATCTCGGAAGCTAAGCAGGGTCGGGCCTGGTTAGTACTTGGATGGGAGACCGCCTGGGAATACCAGGTGCTGTAAGCATTTTGTCCACGAGGGTGTGCCCCTGCACTATTTCATCAGCAACACTGCCTTGTAGTAAGCATTTAATGATGAATTGACTAAATGTCTGTTTTATCAGACTCACTTTGACTATATATGTTGTAGCAAGAGATTGTTTCTCGCTTACGGCCATACCAGCCTGGGTACGCCCGATCTCGTCTGATCTCGGAAGCTAAGCAGGGTCGGGCCTGGTTAGTACTTGGATGGGAGACCGCCTGGGAATACCAGGTGCTGTAAGCATTTTGTCCACGAGGGTGTGCCCCTGCACTATTTCATCAGCAACACTGCCTTGTAGTAAGCATTTAATGATGAATTGACTAAATGCAGCTTCCTGCCTTTTTAATAGGATCAAATTTCCTTGTGTTTTCAATTAGCATCTGCCTTGTATTTATAAGACAAACAAGAATATTGTTGCTGAATGCAGCTTGTGTGTGCTTTGTGCTCCTTTGCCCTGTTCAAATGATGAAAGGAAATAAAGTTTGTATTTTATCCAACTACCTGTGCTAAAAAGTGATGGGAACAGTGTTTGTAATTTCTTCTACTTTTTCAGTGACACAAAGTTCAAGCTGCTTATCTAATTGGTGAAAATGCAATGTCTGTTTATCACACTCACTTTGACTATATATGTTGTAGCAAGAGATTGTTTCTCGCTTACGGCCATACCAGCCTGGGTACGCCCGATCTCGTCTGATCTCGGAAGCTAAGCAGGGTCGGGCCTGGTTAGTACTTGGATGGGAGACCGCCTGGGAATACCAGGTGCTGTAAGCATTTTGTCCACGAGGGTGTGCTCTTGCACTATTTCATCAGCAACACTGCCTTGTATTAAGCATTTAATGATGAATTGACTAAATGTCTGTTTTATCAGACTCACTTTGACTATATATGTTGTAGCAAGAGATTGTTTCTCGCTTACGGCCATACCAGCCTGGGTACGCCCGATCTCGTCTGATCTCGGAAGCTAAGCAGGGTCGGGCCTGGTTAGTACTTGGATGGGAGACCGCCTGGGAATACCAGGTGCTGTAAGCATTTTGTCCACGAGGGTGTGCCCCTGCACTATTTCATCAGCAACACTGCCTTGTAGTAAGCATTTAATGATGAATTGACTAAATGCAGCTTCCTGCCTTTTTAATAGGATCAAATTTCCTTGTGTTTTCAATTAGCATCTGCCTTGTATTTATAAGACAAACAAGAATATTGTTGCTGAATGCAGCTTGTGTGTGCTTTGTGCTCCTTTGCCCTGTTCAAATGATGAAAGGAAATAAAGTTTGTATTTTATCCAACTACCTGTGCTAAAAAGTGATGGGAACAGTGTTTGTAATTTCTTCTACTTTTTCAGTGACACAAAGTTCAAGCTGCTTATCTAATTGGTGAAAATGCAATGTCTGTTTATCACACTCACTTTGACTATATATGTTGTAGCAAGAGATTGGTTCTCGCTTACGGCCATACCAGCCTGGGTACGCCCGATCTCGTCTGATCTCGGAAGCTAAGCAGGGTCAGGCCTGGTTAGTACTTGGATGGGAGACCGCCTGGGAATACCAGGTGCTGTAAGCATTTTGTCCACGAGGGTGTGCCCCTGCACTATTTCATCAGCAACACTGCCTTGTAGTAAGCATTTAATGATGAATTGACTAAATGCAGCTTCCTGCCTTTTTAATAGGATCAAATTTCCTTGTGTTTTCAATTAGCATCTGCCTTGTATTTATAAGACAAACAAGAATATTGTTGCTGAATGCAGCTTGTGTGTGCTTTGTGCTCCTTTGCCCTGTTCAAATGATGAAAGGAAATAAAGTTTGTATTTTATCCAACTACCTGTGGTAAAAAGTGATGGGAACAGTGTTTGTAATTTCTTCTACTTTTTCAGTGACACAAAGTTCAAGCTGCTTATCTAATTGGTGAAAATGCAATGTCTGTTTATCACACTCACTTTGACTATATATGTTGTAGCAAGAGATTGTTTCTCGCTTACGGCCATACCAGCCTGGGTACGCCCGATCTCGTCTGATCTCGGAAGCTAAGCAGGGTCGGGCCTGGTTAGTACTTGGATGGGAGACCGCCTGGGAATACCAGGTGCTGTAAGCATTTTGTCCACGAGGGTGTGCCCCTGCACTATTTCATCAGCAACACTGCCTTGTAGTAAGCATTTAATGATGAATTGACTAAATGCAGCTTCCTGCCTTTTTAATAGGATCAAATTTCCTTGTGTTTTCAATTAGCATCTGCCTTGTATTTATAAGACAAACAAGAATATTGTTGCTGAATGCAGCTTGTGTGTGCTTTGTGCTCCTTTGCCCTGTTCAAATGATGAAAGGAAATAAAGTTTGTATTTTATCCAACTACCTGTGCTAAAAAGTGATGGGAACAGTGTTTGTAATTTCTTCTACTTTTTCAGTGACACAAAGTTCAAGCTGCTTATCTAATTGGTGAAAATGCAATGTCTGTTTATCACACTCACTTTGACTATATATGTTGTAGCAAGAGATTGGTTCTCGCTTACGGCCATACCAGCCTGGGTACGCCCGATCTCGTCTGATCTCGGAAGCTAAGCAGGGTCAGGCCTGGTTAGTACTTGGATGGGAGACCGCCTGGGAATACCAGGTGCTGTAAGCATTTTGTCCACGAGGGTGTGCCCCTGCACTATTTCATCAGCAACACTGCCTTGTAGTAAGCATTTAATGATGAATTGACTAAATGCAGCTTCCTGCCTTTTTAATAGGATCAAATTTCCTTGTGTTTTCAATTAGCATCTGCCTTGTATTTATAAGACAAACAAGAATATTGTTGCTGAATGCAGCTTGTGTGTGCTTTGTGCTCCTTTGCCCTGTTCAAATGATGAAAGGAAATAAAGTTTGTATTTTATCCAACTACCTGTGGTAAAAAGTGATGGGAACAGTGTTTGTAATTTCTTCTACTTTTTCAGTGACACAAAGTTCAAGCTGCTTATCTAATTGGTGAAAATGCAATGTCTGTTTATCACACACACTTTGACTATATATGTTGTAGCAAGAGATTGTTTCTCGCTTACGGCCATACCAGCCTGGGTACGCCCGATCTCGTCTGATCTCGGAAGCTAAGCAGGGTCGGGCCTGGTTAGTACTTGGATGGGAGACCGCCTGGGAATACCAGGTGCTGTAAGCATTTTGTCCACGAGGGTGTGCCCCTGCACTATTTCATCAGCAACACTGCCTTGTAGTAAGCATTTAATGATGAATTGACTAAATGCAGCTTCCTGCCTTTTTAATAGGATCAAATTTCCTTGTGTTTTCAATTAGCATCTGCCTTGTATTTATAAGACAAACAAGAATATTGTTGCTGAATGCAGCTTGTGTGTGCTTTGTGCTCCTTTGCCCTGTTCAAATGATGAAAGGAAATAAAGTTTGTATTTTATCCAACTACCTGTGGTAAAAAGTGATGGGAACAGTGTTTGTAATTTCTTCTACTTTTTCAGTGACACAAAGTTCAAGCTGCTTATCTAATTGGTGAAAATGCAATGTCTGTTTATCACACTCACTTTGACTATATATGTTGTAGCAAGAGATTGTTTCTCGCTTACGGCCATACCAGCCTGGGTATGCCCGATCTCGTCTGATCTCGGAAGCTAAGCAGGGTCGGGCCTGGTTAGTACTTGGATGGGAGACCGCCTGGGAATACCAGGTGCTGTAAGCATTTTGTCCACGAGGGTGTGCTCTTGCACTATTTCATCAGCAACACTGCCTTGTATTAAGCATTTAATGATGAATTGACTAAATGTCTGTTTTATCAGACTCACTTTGACTATATATGTTGTAGCAAGAGATTGTTTCTCGCTTACGGCCATACCAGCCTGGGTACGCCCGATCTCGTCTGATCTCGGAAGCTAAGCAGGGTCGGGCCTGGTTAGTACTTGGATGGGAGACCGCCTGGGAATACCAGGTGCTGTAAGCATTTTGTCCACGAGGGTGTGCCCCTGCACTATTTCATCAGCAACACTGCCTTGTAGTAAGCATTTAATGATGAATTGACTAAATGCAGCTTCCTGCCTTTTTAATAGGATCAAATTTCCTTGTGTTTTCAATTAGCATCTGCCTTGTATTTATAAGACAAACAAGAATATTGTTGCTGAATGCAGCTTGTGTGTGCTTTGTGCTCCTTTGCCCTGTTCAAATGATGAAAGGAAATAAAGTTTGTATTTTATCCAACTACCTGTGCTAAAAAGTGATGGGAACAGTGTTTGTAATTTCTTCTACTTTTTCAGTGACACAAAGTTCAAGCTGCTTATCTAATTGGTGAAAATGCAATGTCTGTTTATCACACTCACTTTGACTATATATGTTGTAGCAAGAGATTGTTTCTCGCTTACGGCCATACCAGCCTGGGTACGCCCGATCTCGTCTGATCTCGGAAGCTAAGCAGGGTCGGGCCTGGTTAGTACTTGGATGGGAGACCGCCTGGGAATACCAGGTGCTGTAAGCATTTTGTCCACGAGGGTGTGCCCCTGCACTATTTCATCAGCAACACTGCCTTGTAGTAAGCATTTAATGATGAATTGACTAAATGCAGCTTCCTGCCTTTTTAATAGGATCAAATTTCCTTGTGTTTTCAATTAGCATCTGCCTTGTATTTATAAGACAAACAAGAATATTGTTGCTGAATGCAGCTTGTGTGTGCTTTGTGCTCCTTTGCCCTGTTCAAATGATGAAAGGAAATAAAGTTTGTATTTTATCCAACTACCTGTGCTAAAAAGTGATGGGAACAGTGTTTGTAATTTCTTCTACTTTTTCAGTGACACAAAGTTCAAGCTGCTTATCTAATTGGTGAAAATGCAATGTCTGTTTATCACACTCACTTTGACTATATATGTTGTAGCAAGAGATTGTTTCTCGCTTACGGCCATACCAGCCTGGGTACGCCCGATCACGTCTGATCTCGGAAGCTAAGCAGGGTCAGGCCTGGTTAGTACTTGGATGGGAGACCGCCTGGGAATACCAGGTGCTGTAAGCATTTTGTCCACGAGGGTGTGCCCCTGCACTATTTCATCAGCAACACTGCCTTGTAGTAAGCATTTAATGATGAATTGACTAAATGCAGCTTCCTGCCTTTTTAATAGGATCAAATTTCCTTGTGTTTTCAATTAGCATCTGCCTTGTATTTATAAGACAAACAAGAATATTGTTGCTGAATGCAGCTTGTGTGTGCTTTGTGCTCCTTTGCCCTGTTCAAATGATGAAAGGAAATAAAGTTTGTATTTTATCCAACTACCTGTGGTAAAAAGTGATGGGAACAGTGTTTGTAATTTCTTCTACTTTTTCAGTGACACAAAGTTCAAGCTGCTTATCTAATTGGTGAAAATGCAATGTCTGTTTATCACACTCACTTTGACTATATATGTTGTAGCAAGAGATTGTTTCTCGCTTACGGCCATACCAGCCTGGGTACGCCCGATCTCGTCTGATCTCGGAAGCTAAGCAGGGTCGGGCCTGGTTAGTACTTGGATGGGAGACCGCCTGGGAATACCAGGTGCTGTAAGCATTTTGTCCACGAGGGTGTGCCCCTGCACTATTTCATCAGCAACACTGCCTTGTAGTAAGCATTTAATGATGAATTGACTAAATGCAGCTTCCTGCCTTTTTAATAGGATCAAATTTCCTTGTGTTTTCAATTAGCATCTGCCTTGTATTTATAAGACAAACAAGAATATTGTTGCTGAATGCAGCTTGTGTGTGCTTTGTGCTCCTTTGCCCTGTTCAAATGATGAAAGGAAATAAAGTTTGTATTTTATCCAACTACCTGTGGTAAAAAGTGATGGGAACAGTGTTTGTAATTTCTTCTACTTTTTCAGTGACACAAAGTTCAAGCTGCTTATCTAATTGGTGAAAATGCAATGTCTGTTTATCACACACACTTTGACTATATATGTTGTAGCAAGAGATTGTTTCTCGCTTACGGCCATACCAGCCTGGGTACGCCCGATCTCGTCTGATCTCGGAAGCTAAGCAGGGTCGGGCCTGGTTAGTACTTGGATGGGAGACCGCCTGGGAATACCAGGTGCTGTAAGCATTTTGTCCACGAGGGTGTGCCCCTGCACTATTTCATCAGCAACACTGCCTTGTAGTAAGCATTTAATGATGAATTGACTAAATGCAGCTTCCTGCCTTTTTAATAGGATCAAATTTCCTTGTGTTTTCAATTAGCATCTGCCTTGTATTTATAAGACAAACAAGAATATTGTTGCTGAATGCAGCTTGTGTGTGCTTTGTGCTCCTTTGCCCTGTTCAAATGATGAAAGGAAATAAAGTTTGTATTTTATCCAACTACCTGTGGTAAAAAGTGATGGGAACAGTGTTTGTAATTTCTTCTACTTTTTCAGTGACACAAAGTTCAAGCTGCTTATCTAATTGGTGAAAATGCAATGTCTGTTTATCACACTCACTTTGACTATATATGTTGTAGCAAGAGATTGTTTCTCGCTTACGGCCATACCAGCCTGGGTACGCCCGATCTCGTCTGATCTCGGAAGCTAAGCAGGGTCGGGCCTGGTTAGTACTTGGATGGGAGACCGCCTGGGAATACCAGGTGCTGTAAGCATTTTGTCCACGAGGGTGTGCTCTTGCACTATTTCATCAGCAACACTGCCTTGTATTAAGCATTTAATGATGAATTGACTAAATGTCTGTTTTATCAGACTCACTTTGACTATATATGTTGTAGCAAGAGATTGTTTCTCGCTTACGGCCATACCAGCCTGGGTACGCCCGATCTCGTCTGATCTCGGAAGCTAAGCAGGGTCGGGCCTGGTTAGTACTTGGATGGGAGACCGCCTGGGAATACCAGGTGCTGTAAGCATTTTGTCCACGAGGGTGTGCCCCTGCACTATTTCATCAGCAACACTGCCTTGTAGTAAGCATTTAATGATGAATTGACTAAATGCAGCTTCCTGCCTTTTTAATAGGATCAAATTTCCTTGTGTTTTCAATTAGCATCTGCCTTGTATTTATAAGACAAACAAGAATATTGTTGCTGAATGCAGCTTGTGTGTGCTTTGTGCTCCTTTGCCCTGTTCAAATGATGAAAGGAAATAAAGTTTGTATTTTATCCAACTACCTGTGCTAAAAAGTGATGGGAACAGTGTTTGTAATTTCTTCTACTTTTTCAGTGACACAAAGTTCAAGCTGCTTATCTAATTGGTGAAAATGCAATGTCTGTTTATCACACTCACTTTGACTATATATGTTGTAGCAAGAGATTGTTTCTCGCTTACGGCCATACCAGCCTGGGTACGCCCGATCTCGTCTGATCTCGGAAGCTAAGCAGGGTCGGGCCTGGTTAGTACTTGGATGGGAGACCGCCTGGGAATACCAGGTGCTGTAAGCATTTTGTCCACGAGGGTGTGCCCCTGCACTATTTCATCAGCAACACTGCCTTGTAGTAAGCATTTAATGATGAATTGACTAAATGCAGCTTCCTGCCTTTTTAATAGGATCAAATTTCCTTGTGTTTTCAATTAGCATCTGCCTTGTATTTATAAGACAAACAAGAATATTGTTGCTGAATGCAGCTTGTGTGTGCTTTGTGCTCCTTTGCCCTGTTCAAATGATGAAAGGAAATAAAGTTTGTATTTTATCCAACTACCTGTGCTAAAAAGTGATGGGAACAGTGTTTGTAATTTCTTCTACTTTTTCAGTGACACAAAGTTCAAGCTGCTTATCTAATTGGTGAAAATGCAATGTCTGTTTATCACACTCACTTTGACTATATATGTTGTAGCAAGAGATTGTTTCTCGCTTACGGCCATACCAGCCTGGGTACGCCCGATCACGTCTGATCTCGGAAGCTAAGCAGGGTCAGGCCTGGTTAGTACTTGGATGGGAGACCGCCTGGGAATACCAGGTGCTGTAAGCATTTTGTCCACGAGGGTGTGCCCCTGCACTATTTCATCAGCAACACTGCCTTGTAGTAAGCATTTAATGATGAATTGACTAAATGCAGCTTCCTGCCTTTTTAATAGGATCAAATTTCCTTGTGTTTTCAATTAGCATCTGCCTTGTATTTATAAGACAAACAAGAATATTGTTGCTGAATGCAGCTTGTGTGTGCTTTGTGCTCCTTTGCCCTGTTCAAATGATGAAAGGAAATAAAGTTTGTATTTTATCCAACTACCTGTGGTAAAAAGTGATGGGAACAGTGTTTGTAATTTCTTCTACTTTTTCAGTGACACAAAGTTCAAGCTGCTTATCTAATTGGTGAAAATGCAATGTCTGTTTATCACACTCACTTTGACTATATATGTTGTAGCAAGAGATTGTTTCTCGCTTACGGCCATACCAGCCTGGGTACGCCCGATCTCGTCTGATCTCGGAAGCTAAGCAGGGTCGGGCCTGGTTAGTACTTGGATGGGAGACCGCCTGGGAATACCAGGTGCTGTAAGCATTTTGTCCACGAGGGTGTGCCCCTGCACTATTTCATCAGCAACACTGCCTTGTAGTAAGCATTTAATGATGAATTGACTAAATGCAGCTTCCTGCCTTTTTAATAGGATCAAATTTCCTTGTGTTTTCAATTAGCATCTGCCTTGTATTTATAAGACAAACAAGAATATTGTTGCTGAATGCAGCTTGTGTGTGCTTTGTGCTCCTTTGCCCTGTTCAAATGATGAAAGGAAATAAAGTTTGTATTTTATCCAACTACCTGTGCTAAAAAGTGATGGGAACAGTGTTTGTAATTTCTTCTACTTTTTCAGTGACACAAAGTTCAAGCTGCTTATCTAATTGGTGAAAATGCAATGTCTGTTTATCACACTCACTTTGACTATATATGTTGTAGCAAGAGATTGTTTCTCGCTTACGGCCATACCAGCCTGGGTACGCCCGATCTCGTCTGATCTCGGAAGCTAAGCAGGGTCGGGCCTGGTTAGTACTTGGATGGGAGACCGCCTGGGAATACCAGGTGCTGTAAGCATTTTGTCCACGAGGGTGTGCTCTTGCACTATTTCATCAGCAACACTGCCTTGTATTAAGCATTTAATGATGAATTGACTAAATGTCTGTTTTATCACACTCACTTTGACTATATATGTTGTAGCAAGAGATTGTTTCTCGCTTACGGCCATACCAGCCTGGGTACGCCCGATCTCGTCTGATCTCGGAAGCTAAGCAGGGTCGGGCCTGGTTAGTACTTGGATGGGAGACCGCCTGGGAATACCAGGTGCTGTAAGCATTTTGTCCACGAGGGTGTGCCCCTGCACTATTTCATCAGCAACACTGCCTTGTAGTAAGCATTTAATGATGAATTGACTAAATGCAGCTTCCTGCCTTTTTAATAGGATCAAATTTCCTTGTGTTTTCAATTAGCATCTGCCTTGTATTTATAAGACAAACAAGAATATTGTTGCTGAATGCAGCTTGTGTGTGCTTTGTGCTCCTTTGCCCTGTTCAAATGATGAAAGGAAATAAAGTTTGTATTTTATCCAACTACCTGTGCTAAAAAGTGATGGGAACAGTGTTTGTAATTTCTTCTACTTTTTCAGTGACACAAAGTTCAAGCTGCTTATCTAATTGGTGAAAATGCAATGTCTGTTTATCACACTCACTTTGACTATATATGTTGTAGCAAGAGATTGTTTCTCGCTTACGGCCATACCAGCCTGGGTACGCCCGATCTCGTCTGATCTCGGAAGCTAAGCAGGGTCGGGCCTGGTTAGTACTTGGATGGGAGACCGCCTGGGAATACCAGGTGCTGTAAGCATTTTGTCCACGAGGGTGTGCCCCTGCACTATTTCATCAGCAACACTGCCTTGTAGTAAGCATTTAATGATGAATTGACTAAATGCAGCTTCCTGCCTTTTTAATAGGATCAAATTTCCTTGTGTTTTCAATTAGCATCTGCCTTGTATTTATAAGACAAACAAGAATATTGTTGCTGAATGCAGCTTGTGTGTGCTTTGTGCTCCTTTGCCCTGTTCAAATGATGAAAGGAAATAAAGTTTGTATTTTATCCAACTACCTGTGCTAAAAAGTGATGGGAACAGTGTTTGTAATTTCTTCTACTTTTTCAGTGACACAAAGTTCAAGCTGCTTATCTAATTGGTGAAAATGCAATGTCTGTTTATCACACTCACTTTGACTATATATGTTGTAGCAAGAGATTGTTTCTCGCTTACGGCCATACCAGCCTGGGTACGCCCGATCTCGTCTGATCTCGGAAGCTAAGCAGGGTCGGGCCTGGTTAGTACTTGGATGGGAGACCGCCTGGGAATACCAGGTGCTGTAAGCATTTTGTCCACGAGGGTGTGCTCTTGCACTATTTCATCAGCAACACTGCCTTGTATTAAGCATTTAATGATGAATTGACTAAATGTCTGTTTTATCACACTCACTTTGACTATATATGTTGTAGCAAGAGATTGTTTCTCGCTTACGGCCATACCAGCCTGGGTACGCCCGATCTCGTCTGATCTCGGAAGCTAAGCAGGGTCGGGCCTGGTTAGTACTTGGATGGGAGACCGCCTGGGAATACCAGGTGCTGTAAGCATTTTGTCCACGAGGGTGTGCCCCTGCACTATTTCATCAGCAACACTGCCTTGTAGTAAGCATTTAATGATGAATTGACTAAATGCAGCTTCCTGCCTTTTTAATAGGATCAAATTTCCTTGTGTTTTCAATTAGCATCTGCCTTGTATTTATAAGACAAACAAGAATATTGTTGCTGAATGCAGCTTGTGTGTGCTTTGTGCTCCTTTGCCCTGTTCAAATGATGAAAGGAAATAAAGTTTGTATTTTATCCAACTACCTGTGCTAAAAAGTGATGGGAACAGTGTTTGTAATTTCTTCTACTTTTTCAGTGACACAAAGTTCAAGCTGCTTATCTAATTGGTGAAAATGCAATGTCTGTTTATCACACTCACTTTGACTATATATGTTGTAGCAAGAGATTGTTTCTCGCTTACGGCCATACCAGCCTGGGTACGCCCGATCTCGTCTGATCTCGGAAGCTAAGCAGGGTCGGGCCTGGTTAGTACTTGGATGGGAGACCGCCTGGGAATACCAGGTGCTGTAAGCATTTTGTCCACGAGGGTGTGCCCCTGCACTATTTCATCAGCAACACTGCCTTGTAGTAAGCATTTAATGATGAATTGACTAAATGCAGCTTCCTGCCTTTTTAATAGGATCAAATTTCCTTGTGTTTTCAATTAGCATCTGCCTTGTATTTATAAGACAAACAAGAATATTGTTGCTGAATGCAGCTTGTGTGTGCTTTGTGCTCCTTTGCCCTGTTCAAATGATGAAAGGAAATAAAGTTTGTATTTTATCCAACTACCTGTGCTAAAAAGTGATGGGAACAGTGTTTGTAATTTCTTCTACTTTTTCAGTGACACAAAGTTCAAGCTGCTTATCTAATTGGTGAAAATGCAATGTCTGTTTATCACACTCACTTTGACTATATATGTTGTAGCAAGAGATTGTTTCTCGCTTACGGCCATACCAGCCTGGGTACGCCCGATCTCGTCTGATCTCGGAAGCTAAGCAGGGTCGGGCCTGGTTAGTACTTGGATGGGAGACCGCCTGGGAATACCAGGTGCTGTAAGCATTTTGTCCACGAGGGTGTGCCCCTGCACTATTTCATCAGCAACACTGCCTTGTAGTAAGCATTTAATGATGAATTGACTAAATGCAGCTTCCTGCCTTTTTAATAGGATCAAATTTCCTTGTGTTTTCAATTAGCATCTGCCTTGTATTTATAAGACAAACAAGAATATTGTTGCTGAATGCAGCTTGTGTGTGCTTTGTGCTCCTTTGCCCTGTTCAAATGATGAAAGGAAATAAAGTTTGTATTTTATCCAACTACCTGTGCTAAAAAGTGATGGGAACAGTGTTTGTAATTTCTTCTACTTTTTCAGTGACACAAAGTTCAAGCTGCTTATCTAATTGGTGAAAATGCAATGTCTGTTTATCACACTCACTTTGACTATATATGTTGTAGCAAGAGATTGTTTCTCGCTTACGGCCATACCAGCCTGGGTACGCCCGATCTCGTCTGATCTCGGAAGCTAAGCAGGGTCGGGCCTGGTTAGTACTTGGATGGGAGATCGCCTGGGAATACCAGGTGCTGTAAGCATTTTGTCCACGAGGGTGTGCTCTTGCACTATTTCATCAGCAACACTGCCTTGTATTAAGCATTTAATGATGAATTGACTAAATGTCTGTTTTATCAGACTCACTTTGACTATATATGTTGTAGCAAGAGATTGTTTCTCGCTTACGGCCATACCAGCCTGGGTACGCCCGATCTCGTCTGATCTCGGAAGCTAAGCAGGGTCGGGCCTGGTTAGTACTTGGATGGGAGACCGCCTGGGAATACCAGGTGCTGTAAGCATTTTGTCCACGAGGGTATGCCCCTGCACTATTTCATCAGCAACACTGCCTTGTAGTAAGCATTTAATGATGAATTGACTAAATGCAGCTTCCTGCCTTTTTAATAGGATCAAATTTCCTTGTGTTTTCAATTAGCATCTGCCTTGTATTTATAAGACAAACAAGAATATTGTTGCTGAATGCAGCTTGTGTGTGCTTTGTGCTCCTTTGCCCTGTTCAAATGATGAAAGGAAATAAAGTTTGTATTTTATCCAACTACCTGTGCTAAAAAGTGATGGGAACAGCGTTTGTAATTTCTTCTACTTTTTCAGTGACACAAAGTTCAAGCTGCTTATCTAATTGGTGAAAATGCAATGTCTGTTTATCACACTCACTTTGACTATATATGTTGTAGCAAGAGACTGTTTCTCGCTTACGGCCATACCAGCCTGGGTACGCCCGATCTCGTCTGATCTCGGAAGCTAAGCAGGGTCGGGCCTGGTTAGTACTTGGATGGGAGACCGCCTGGGAATACCAGGTGCTGTAAGCATTTTGTCCACGAGGGTGTGCTCTTGCACTATTTCATCAGCAACACTGCCTTGTATTAAGCATTTAATGATGAATTGACTAAATGTCTGTTTTATCAGACTCACTTTGACTATATATGTTGTAGCAAGAGATTGTTTCTCGCTTACGGCCATACCAGCCTAGGTACGCCCGATCTCGTCTGATCTCGGAAGCTAAGCAGGGTCGGGCCTGGTTAGTACTTGGATGGGAGACCGCCTGGGAATACCAGGTGCTGTAAGCATTTTGTCCACGAGGGTGTGCCCCTGCACTATTTCATCAGCAACACTGCCTTGTAGTAAGCATTTAATGATGAATTGACTAAATGCAGCTTCCTGCCTTTTTAATAGGATCAAATTTCCTTGTGTTTTCAATTAGCATCTGCCTTGTATTTATAAGACAAACAAGAATATTGTTGCTGAATGCAGCTTGTGTGTGCTTTGTGCTCCTTTGCCCTGTTCAAATGATGAAAGGAAATAAAGTTTGTATTTTATCCAACTACCTGTGCTAAAAAGTGATGGGAACAGCGTTTGTAATTTCTTCTACTTTTTCAGTGACACAAAGTTCAAGCTGCTTATCTAATTGGTGAAAATGCAATGTCTGTTTATCACACTCACTTTGACTATATATGTTGTAGCAAGAGACTGTTTCTCGCTTACGGCCATACCAGCCTGGGTACGCCCGATCTCGTCTGATCTCGGAAGCTAAGCAGGGTCGGGCCTGGTTAGTACTTGGATGGGAGACCGCCTGGGAATACCAGGTGCTGTAAGCATTTTGTCCACGAGGGTGTGCTCTTGCACTATTTCATCAGCAACACTGCCTTGTATTAAGCATTTAATGATGAATTGACTAAATGTCTGTTTTATCAGACTCACTTTGACTATATATGTTGTAGCAAGAGATTGTTTCTCGCTTACGGCCATACCAGCCTAGGTACGCCCGATCTCGTCTGATCTCGGAAGCTAAGCAGGGTCGGGCCTGGTTAGTACTTGGATGGGAGACCGCCTGGGAATACCAGGTGCTGTAAGCATTTTGTCCACGAGGGTGTGCCCCTGCACTATTTCATCAGCAACACTGCCTTGTAGTAAGCATTTAATGATGAATTGACTAAATGCAGCTTCCTGCCTTTTTAATAGGATCAAATTTCCTTGTGTTTTCAATTAGCATCTGCCTTGTATTTATAAGACAAACAAGAATATTGTTGCTGAATGCAGCTTGTGTGTGCTTTGTGCTCCTTTGCCCTGTTCAAATGATGAAAGGAAATAAAGTTTGTATTTTATCCAACTACCTGTGCTAAAAAGTGATGGGAACAGTGTTTGTAATTTCTTCTACTTTTTCAGTGACACAAAGTTCAAGCTGCTTATCTAATTGGTGAAAATGCAATGTCTGTTTATCACACTCACTTTGACTATATATGTTGTAGCAAGAGATTGTTTCTCGCTTACGGCCATACCAGCCTGGGTACGCCCGATCTCGTCTGATCTCGGAAGCTAAGCAGGGTCGGGCCTGGTTAGTACTTGGATGGGAGACCGCCTGGGAATACCAGGTGCTGTAAGCATTTTGTCCACGAGGGTGTGCTCTTGCACTATTTCATCAGCAACACTGCCTTGTATTAAGCATTTAATGATGAATTGACTAAATGTCTGTTTTATCAGACTCACTTTGACTATATATGTTGTAGCAAGAGATTGTTTCTCGCTTACGGCCATACCAGCCTGGGTACGCCCGATCTCGTCTGATCTCGGAAGCTAAGCAGGGTCGGGCCTGGTTAGTACTTGGATGGGAGACCGCCTGGGAATACCAGGTGCTGTAAGCATTTTGTCCACGAGGGTGTGCCCCTGCACTATTTCATCAGCAACACTGCCTTGTAGTAAGCATTTAATGATGAATTGACTAAATGCAGCTTCCTGCCTTTTTAATAGGATCAAATTTCCTTGTGTTTTCAATTAGCATCTGCCTTGTATTTATAAGACAAACAAGAATATTGTTGCTGAATGCAGCTTGTGTGTGCTTTGTGCTCCTTTGCCCTGTTCAAATGATGAAAGGAAATAAAGTTTGTATTTTATCCAACTACCTGTGCTAAAAAGTGATGGGAACAGTGTTTGTAATTTCTTCTACTTTTTCAGTGACACAAAGTTCAAGCTGCTTATCTAATTGGTGAAAATGCAATGTCTGTTTATCACACTCACTTTGACTATATATGTTGTAGCAAGAGATTGTTTCTCGCTTACGGCCATACCAGCCTGGGTACGCCCGATCTCGTCTGATCTCGGAAGCTAAGCAGGGTCGGGCCTGGTTAGTACTTGGATGGGAGACCGCCTGGGAATACCAGGTGCTGTAAGCATTTTGTCCACGAGGGTGTGCTCTTGCACTATTTCATCAGCAACACTGCCTTGTATTAAGCATTTAATGATGAATTGACTAAATGTCTGTTTTATCACACTCACTTTGACTATATATGTTGTAGCAAGAGATTGTTTCTCGCTTACGGCCATACCAGCCTGGGTACGCCCGATCTCGTCTGATCTCGGAAGCTAAGCAGGGTCGGGCCTGGTTAGTACTTGGATGGGAGACCGCCTGGGAATACCAGGTGCTGTAAGCATTTTGTCCACGAGGGTGTGCCCCTGCACTATTTCATCAGCAACACTGCCTTGTAGTAAGCATTTAATGATGAATTGACTAAATGCAGCTTCCTGCCTTTTTAATAGGATCAAATTTCCTTGTGTTTTCAATTAGCATCTGCCTTGTATTTATAAGACAAACAAGAATATTGTTGCTGAATGCAGCTTGTGTGTGCTTTGTGCTCCTTTGCCCTGTTCAAATGATGAAAGGAAATAAAGTTTGTATTTTATCCAACTACCTGTGCTAAAAAGTGATGGGAACAGTGTTTGTAATTTCTTCTACTTTTTCAGTGACACAAAGTTCAAGCTGCTTATCTAATTGGTGAAAATGCAATGTCTGTTTATCACACTCACTTTGACTATATATGTTGTAGCAAGAGATTGTTTCTCGCTTACGGCCATACCAGCCTGGGTACGCCCGATCTCGTCTGATCTCGGAAGCTAAGCAGGGTCGGGCCTGGTTAGTACTTGGATGGGAGACCGCCTGGGAATACCAGGTGCTGTAAGCATTTTGTCCACGAGGGTGTGCTCTTGCACTATTTCATCAGCAACACTGCCTTGTATTAAGCATTTAATGATGAATTGACTAAATGTCTGTTTTATCAGACTCACTTTGACTATATATGTTGTAGCAAGAGATTGTTTCTCGCTTACGGCCATACCAGCCTGGGTACGCCCGATCTCGTCTGATCTCGGAAGCTAAGCAGGGTCGGGCCTGGTTAGTACTTGGATGGGAGACCGCCTGGGAATACCAGGTGCTGTAAGCATTTTGTCCACGAGGGTGTGCCCCTGCACTATTTCATCAGCAACACTGCCTTGTAGTAAGCATTTAATGATGAATTGACTAAATGCAGCTTCCTGCCTTTTTAATAGGATCAAATTTCCTTGTGTTTTCAATTAGCATCTGCCTTGTATTTATAAGACAAACAAGAATATTGTTGCTGAATGCAGCTTGTGTGTGCTTTGTGCTCCTTTGCCCTGTTCAAATGATGAAAGGAAATAAAGTTTGTATTTTATCCAACTACCTGTGCTAAAAAGTGATGGGAACAGTGTTTGTAATTTCTTCTACTTTTTCAGTGACACAAAGTTCAAGCTGCTTATCTAATTGGTGAAAATGCAATGTCTGTTTATCACACTCACTTTGACTATATATGTTGTAGCAAGAGATAGATTCTCGCTTACGGCCATACCAGCCTGGGTACGCCCGATCTCGTCTGATCTCGGAAGCTAAGCTGGGTCAGGCCTGGTTAGTACTTGGATGGGAGACCGCCTGGGAATACCAGGTGCTGTAAGCATTTTGTCCACGAGGGTGTGCCCCTGCACTATTTCATCAGCAACACTGCCTTGTAGTAAGCATTTAATGATGAATTGACTAAATGCAGCTTCCTGCCTTTTTAATAGGATCAAATTTCCTTGTGTTTTCAATTAGCATCTGCCTTGTATTTATAAGACAAACAAGAATATTGTTGCTGAATGCAGCTTGTGTGTGCTTTGTGCTCCTTTGCCCTGTTCAAATGATGAAAGGAAATAAAGTTTGTATTTTATCCAACTACCTGTGGTAAAAAGTGATGGGAACAGTGTTTGTAATTTCTTCTACTTTTTCAGTGACACAAAGTTCAAGCTGCTTATCTAATTGGTGAAAATGCAATGTCTGTTTATCACACTCACTTTGACTATATATGTTGTAGCAAGAGATTGTTTCTCGCTTACGGCCATACCAGCCTGGGTACGCCCGATCTCGTCTGATCTCGGAAGCTAAGCAGGGTCGGGCCTGGTTAGTACTTGGATGGGAGACCGCCTGGGAATACCAGGTGCTGTAAGCATTTTGTCCACGAGGGTGTGCCCCTGCACTATTTCATCAGCAACACTGCCTTGTAGTAAGCATTTAATGATGAATTGACTAAATGCAGCTTCCTGCCTTTTTAATAGGATCAAATTTCCTTGTGTTTTCAATTAGCATCTGCCTTGTATTTATAAGACAAACAAGAATATTGTTGCTGAATGCAGCTTGTGTGTGCTTTGTGCTCCTTTGCCCTGTTCAAATGATGAAAGGAAATAAAGTTTGTATTTTATCCAACTACCTGTGCTAAAAAGTGATGGGAACAGTGTTTGTAATTTCTTCTACTTTTTCAGTGACACAAAGTTCAAGCTGCTTATCTAATTGGTGAAAATGCAATGTCTGTTTATCACACTCACTTTGACTATATATGTTGTAGCAAGAGATTGGTTCTCGCTTACGGCCATACCAGCCTGGGTACCCCCGATCTCGTCTGATCTCGGAAGCTAAGCAGGGTCAGGCCTGGTTAGTACTTGGATGGGAGACCGCCTGGGAATACCAGGTGCTGTAAGCATTTTGTCCACGAGGGTGTGCCCCTGCACTATTTCATCAGCAACACTGCCTTGTAGTAAGCATTTAATGATGAATTGACTAAATGCAGCTTCCTGCCTTTTTAATAGGATCAAATTTCCTTGTGTTTTCAATTAGCATCTGCCTTGTATTTATAAGACAAACAAGAATATTGTTGCTGAATGCAGCTTGTGTGTGCTTTGTGCTCCTTTGCCCTGTTCAAATGATGAAAGGAAATAAAGTTTGTATTTTATCCAACTACCTGTGGTAAAAAGTGATGGGAACAGTGTTTGTAATTTCTTCTACTTTTTCAGTGACACAAAGTTCAAGCTGCTTATCTAATTGGTGAAAATGCAATGTCTGTTTATCACACTCACTTTGACTATATATGTTGTAGCAAGAGATTGTTTCTCGCTTACGGCCATACCAGCCTGGGTACGCCCGATCTCGTCTGATCTCGGAAGCTAAGCAGGGTCGGGCCTGGTTAGTACTTGGATGGGAGACCGCCTGGGAATACCAGGTGCTGTAAGCATTTTGTCCACGAGGGTGTGCCCCTGCACTATTTCATCAGCAACACTGCCTTGTAGTAAGCATTTAATGATGAATTGACTAAATGCAGCTTCCTGCCTTTTTAATAGGATCAAATTTCCTTGTGTTTTCAATTAGCATCTGCCTTGTATTTATAAGACAAACAAGAATATTGTTGCTGAATGCAGCTTGTGTGTGCTTTGTGCTCCTTTGCCCTGTTCAAATGATGAAAGGAAATAAAGTTTGTATTTTATCCAACTACCTGTGGTAAAAAGTGATGGGAACAGTGTTTGTAATTTCTTCTACTTTTTCAGTGACACAAAGTTCAAGCTGCTTATCTAATTGGTGAAAATGCAATGTCTGTTTATCACACTCACTTTGACTATATATGTTGTAGCAAGAGATTGTTTCTCGCTTACGGCCATACCAGCCTGGGTACGCCCGATCTCGTCTGATCTCGGAAGCTAAGCAGGGTCGGGCCTGGTTAGTACTTGGATGGGAGACCGCCTGGGAATACCAGGTGCTGTAAGCATTTTGTCCACGAGGGTGTGCTCTTGCACTATTTCATCAGCAACACTGCCTTGTATTAAGCATTTAATGATGAATTGACTAAATGTCTGTTTTATCAGACTCACTTTGACTATATATGTTGTAGCAAGAGATTGTTTCTCGCTTACGGCCATACCAGCCTGGGTACGCCCGATCTCGTCTGATCTCGGAAGCTAAGCAGGGTCGGGCCTGGTTAGTACTTGGATGGGAGACCGCCTGGGAATACCAGGTGCTGTAAGCATTTTGTCCACGAGGGTGTGCCCCTGCACTATTTCATCAGCAACACTGCCTTGTAGTAAGCATTTAATGATGAATTGACTAAATGCAGCTTCCTGCCTTTTTAATAGGATCAAATTTCCTTGTGTTTTCAATTAGCATCTGCCTTGTATTTATAAGACAAACAAGAATATTGTTGCTGAATGCAGCTTGTGTGTGCTTTGTGCTCCTTTGCCCTGTTCAAATGATGAAAGGAAATAAAGTTTGTATTTTATCCAACTACCTGTGCTAAAAAGTGATGGGAACAGTGTTTGTAATTTCTTCTACTTTTTCAGTGACACAAAGTTCAAGCTGCTTATCTAATTGGTGAAAATGCAATGTCTGTTTATCACACTCACTTTGACTATATATGTTGTAGCAAGAGATTGTTTCTCGCTTACGGCCATACCAGCCTGGGTACGCCCGATCTCGTCTGATCTCGGAAGCTAAGCAGGGTCGGGCCTGGTTAGTACTTGGATGGGAGACCGCCTGGGAATACCAGGTGCTGTAAGCATTTTGTCCACGAGGGTGTGCCCCTGCACTATTTCATCAGCAACACTGCCTTGTAGTAAGCATTTAATGATGAATTGACTAAATGCAGCTTCCTGCCTTTTTAATAGGATCAAATTTCCTTGTGTTTTCAATTAGCATCTGCCTTGTATTTATAAGACAAACAAGAATATTGTTGCTGAATGCAGCTTGTGTGTGCTTTGTGCTCCTTTGCCCTGTTCAAATGATGAAAGGAAATAAAGTTTGTATTTTATCCAACTACCTGTGGTAAAAAGTGATGGGAACAGTGTTTGTAATTTCTTCTACTTTTTCAGTGACACAAAGTTCAAGCTGCTTATCTAATTGGTGAAAATGCAATGTCTGTTTATCACACTCACTTTGACTATATATGTTGTAGCAAGAGATTGTTTCTCGCTTACGGCCATACCAGCCTGGGTACGCCCGATCTCGTCTGATCTCGGAAGCTAAGCAGGGTCGGGCCTGGTTAGTACTTGGATGGGAGACCGCCTGGGAATACCAGGTGCTGTAAGCATTTTGTCCACGAGGGTGTGCCCCTGCACTATTTCATCAGCAACACTGCCTTGTAGTAAGCATTTAATGATGAATTGACTAAATGCAGCTTCCTGCCTTTTTAATAGGATCAAATTTCCTTGTGTTTTCAATTAGCATCTGCCTTGTATTTATAAGACAAACAAGAATATTGTTGCTGAATGCAGCTTGTGTGTGCTTTGTGCTCCTTTGCCCTGTTCAAATGATGAAAGGAAATAAAGTTTGTATTTTATCCAACTACCTGTGCTAAAAAGTGATGGGAACAGTGTTTGTAATTTCTTCTACTTTTTCAGTGACACAAAGTTCAAGCTGCTTATCTAATTGGTGAAAATGCAATGTCTGTTTATCACACTCACTTTGACTATATATGTTGTAGCAAGAGATTGGTTCTCGCTTACGGCCATACCAGCCTGGGTACCCCCGATCTCGTCTGATCTCGGAAGCTAAGCAGGGTCAGGCCTGGTTAGTACTTGGATGGGAGACCGCCTGGGAATACCAGGTGCTGTAAGCATTTTGTCCACGAGGGTGTGCCCCTGCACTATTTCATCAGCAACACTGCCTTGTAGTAAGCATTTAATGATGAATTGACTAAATGCAGCTTCCTGCCATTTTAATAGGATCAAATTTCCTTGTGTTTTCAATTAGCATCTGCCTTGTATTTATAAGACAAACAAGAATATTGTTGCTGAATGCAGCTTGTGTGTGCTTTGTGCTCCTTTGCCCTGTTCAAATGATGAAAGGAAATAAAGTTTGTATTTTATCCAACTACCTGTGGTAAAAAGTGATGGGAACAGTGTTTGTAATTTCTTCTACTTTTTCAGTGACACAAAGTTCAAGCTGCTTATCTAATTGGTGAAAATGCAATGTCTGTTTATCACACTCACTTTGACTATATATGTTGTAGCAAGAGATTGTTTCTCGCTTACGGCCATACCAGCCTGGGTACGCCCGATCTCGTCTGATCTCGGAAGCTAAGCAGGGTCGGGCCTGGTTAGTACTTGGATGGGAGACCGCCTGGGAATACCAGGTGCTGTAAGCATTTTGTCCACGAGGGTGTGCCCCTGCACTATTTCATCAGCAACACTGCCTTGTAGTAAGCATTTAATGATGAATTGACTAAATGCAGCTTCCTGCCTTTTTAATAGGATCAAATTTCCTTGTGTTTTCAATTAGCATCTGCCTTGTATTTATAAGACAAACAAGAATATTGTTGCTGAATGCAGCTTGTGTGTGCTTTGTGCTCCTTTGCCCTGTTCAAATGATGAAAGGAAATAAAGTTTGTATTTTATCCAACTACCTGTGGTAAAAAGTGATGGGAACAGTGTTTGTAATTTCTTCTACTTTTTCAGTGACACAAAGTTCAAGCTGCTTATCTAATTGGTGAAAATGCAATGTCTGTTTATCACACTCACTTTGACTATATATGTTGTAGCAAGAGATTGTTTCTCGCTTACGGCCATACCAGCCTGGGTACGCCCGATCTCGTCTGATCTCGGAAGCTAAGCAGGGTCGGGCCTGGTTAGTACTTGGATGGGAGACCGCCTGGGAATACCAGGTGCTGTAAGCATTTTGTCCACGAGGGTGTGCTCTTGCACTATTTCATCAGCAACACTGCCTTGTATTAAGCATTTAATGATGAATTGACTAAATGTCTGTTTTATCAGACTCACTTTGACTATATATGTTGTAGCAAGAGATTGTTTCTCGCTTACGGCCATACCAGCCTGGGTACGCCCGATCTCGTCTGATCTCGGAAGCTAAGCAGGGTCGGGCCTGGTTAGTACTTGGATGGGAGACCGCCTGGGAATACCAGGTGCTGTAAGCATTTTGTCCACGAGGGTGTGCTCTTGCACTATTTCATCAGCAACACTGCCTTGTATTAAGCATTTAATGATGAATTGACTAAATGTCTGTTTTATCAGACTCACTTTGACTATATATGTTGTAGCAAGAGATTGTTTCTCGCTTACGGCCATACCAGCCTGGGTACGCCCGATCTCGTCTGATCTCGGAAGCTAAGCAGGGTCGGGCCTGGTTAGTACTTGGATGGGAGACCGCCTGGGAATACCAGGTGCTGTAAGCATTTTGTCCACGAGGGTGTGCCCCTGCACTATTTCATCAGCAACACTGCCTTGTAGTAAGCATTTAATGATGAATTGACTAAATGCAGCTTCCTGCCTTTTTAATAGGATCAAATTTCCTTGTGTTTTCAATTAGCATCTGCCTTGTATTTATAAGACAAACAAGAATATTGTTGCTGAATGCAGCTTGTGTGTGCTTTGTGCTCCTTTGCCCTGTTCAAATGATGAAAGGAAATAAAGTTTGTATTTTATCCAACTACCTGTGCTAAAAAGTGATGGGAACAGTGTTTGTAATTTCTTCTACTTTTTCAGTGACACAAAGTTCAAGCTGCTTATCTAATTGGTGAAAATGCAATGTCTGTTTATCACACTCACTTTGACTATATATGTTGTAGCAAGAGATTGGTTCTCGCTTACGGCCATACCAGCCTGGGTACGCCCGATCTCGTCTGATCTCGGAAGCTAAGCAGGGTCAGGCCTGGTTAGTACTTGGATGGGAGACCGCCTGGGAATACCAGGTGCTGTAAGCATTTTGTCCACGAGGGTGTGCCCCTGCACTATTTCATCAGCAACACTGCCTTGTAGTAAGCATTTAATGATGAATTGACTAAATGCAGCTTCCTGCCTTTTTAATAGGATCAAATTTCCTTGTGTTTTCAATTAGCATCTGCCTTGTATTTATAAGACAAACAAGAATATTGTTGCTGAATGCAGCTTGTGTGTGCTTTGTGCTCCTTTGCCCTGTTCAAATGATGAAAGGAAATAAAGTTTGTATTTTATCCAACTACCTGTGGTAAAAAGTGATGGGAACAGTGTTTGTAATTTCTTCTACTTTTTCAGTGACACAAAGTTCAAGCTGCTTATCTAATTGGTGAAAATGCAATGTCTGTTTATCACACTCACTTTGACTATATATGTTGTAGCAAGAGATTGTTTCTCGCTTACGGCCATACCAGCCTGGGTACGCCCGATCTCGTCTGATCTCGGAAGCTAAGCAGGGTCGGGCCTGGTTAGTACTTGGATGGGAGACCGCCTGGGAATACCAGGTGCTGTAAGCATTTTGTCCACGAGGGTGTGCCCCTGCACTATTTCATCAGCAACACTGCCTTGTAGTAAGCATTTAATGATGAATTGACTAAATGCAGCTTCCTGCCTTTTTAATAGGATCAAATTTCCTTGTGTTTTCAATTAGCATCTGCCTTGTATTTATAAGACAAACAAGAATATTGTTGCTGAATGCAGCTTGTGTGTGCTTTGTGCTCCTTTGCCCTGTTCAAATGATGAAAGGAAATAAAGTTTGTATTTTATCCAACTACCTGTGGTAAAAAGTGATGGGAACAGTGTTTGTAATTTCTTCTACTTTTTCAGTGACACAAAGTTCAAGCTGCTTATCTAATTGGTGAAAATGCAATGTCTGTTTATCACACTCACTTTGACTATATATGTTGTAGCAAGAGATTGTTTCTCGCTTACGGCCATACCAGCCTGGGTACGCCCGATCTCGTCTGATCTCGGAAGCTAAGCAGGGTCGGGCCTGGTTAGTACTTGGATGGGAGACCGCCTGGGAATACCAGGTGCTGTAAGCATTTTGTCCACGAGGGTGTGCCCCTGCACTATTTCATCAGCAACACTGCCTTGTAGTAAGCATTTAATGATGAATTGACTAAATGCAGCTTCCTGCCTTTTTAATAGGATCAAATTTCCTTGTGTTTTCAATTAGCATCTGCCTTGTATTTATAAGACAAACAAGAATATTGTTGCTGAATGCAGCTTGTGTGTGCTTTGTGCTCCTTTGCCCTGTTCAAATGATGAAAGGAAATAAAGTTTGTATTTTATCCAACTACCTGTGCTAAAAAGTGATGGGAACAGTGTTTGTAATTTCTTCTACTTTTTCAGTGACACAAAGTTCAAGCTGCTTATCTAATTGGTGAAAATGCAATGTCTGTTTATCACACTCACTTTGACTATATATGTTGTAGCAAGAGATTGTTTCTCGCTTACGGCCATACCAGCCTGGGTACGCCCGATCTCGTCTGATCTCGGAAGCTAAGCAGGGTCGGGCCTGGTTAGTACTTGGATGGGAGACCGCCTGGGAATACCAGGTGCTGTAAGCATTTTGTCCACGAGGGTGTGCTCTTGCACTATTTCATCAGCAACACTGCCTTGTATTAAGCATTTAATGATGAATTGACTAAATGTCTGTTTTATCAGACTCACTTTGACTATATATGTTGTAGCAAGAGATTGTTTCTCGCTTACGGCCATACCAGCCTGGGTACGCCCGATCTCGTCTGATCTCGGAAGCTAAGCAGGGTCGGGCCTGGTTAGTACTTGGATGGGAGACCGCCTGGGAATACCAGGTGCTGTAAGCATTTTGTCCACGAGGGTGTGCCCCTGCACTATTTCATCAGCAACACTGCCTTGTAGTAAGCATTTAATGATGAATTGACTAAATGCAGCTTCCTGCCTTTTTAATAGGATCAAATTTCCTTGTGTTTTCAATTAGCATCTGCCTTGTATTTATAAGACAAACAAGAATATTGTTGCTGAATGCAGCTTGTGTGTGCTTTGTGCTCCTTTGCCCTGTTCAAATGATGAAAGGAAATAAAGTTTGTATTTTATCCAACTACCTGTGCTAAAAAGTGATGGGAACAGTGTTTGTAATTTCTTCTACTTTTTCAGTGACACAAAGTTCAAGCTGCTTATCTAATTGGTGAAAATGCAATGTCTGTTTATCACACTCACTTTGACTATATATGTTGTAGCAAGAGATTGTTTCTAGCGTACGGCCATACCAGCCTGGGGGCGCTAATCCTTGATTGGAGAAGTGACGACAGGTGCGAGTAATTGAGCTGTGAGTGTTTGCTTGAGAGTGTTTGCTCGAGAGCTATTTTCGTTTCTTTTTTTGGTTTTTGCAATATAATTTATTGTTTTTTTATTTGGATAGTTTTTAGTTTTGTTTAGTTTTCCCCCCCTGCAGTTTTGCTGCCTGGGGGAGGTTTTTTCGCTTTCATTTTTGATTTACAATGACGGACAACATGGCAACGACAAACGGAACGGACAAAGACAACGAAAATGCGCAACGGAAGGAAAACGAAAATAAAGAAGGAATGAAATATGGCAAAGAATACACGGTGGCAATTGAGTTGGTGGGAGAAGAAAAGATGACGACGATGGAATTACTGCGAGCAATTAAGGAGATGTGTGGAGAGGTGGTGGGATGCCGAATGAAAGGCGAGAAGAAGTATGAAATTACGATGAAAAACGGAAAAGGTAAAGAACGGCTAATGGACGGTTTAAGGATAAAGGACACCAGGATTATGGCGAGAGATGTGAATGTAAATGAATTGGTGGTGTCTTTTATGAATCTCCCGGTATACATCGAAGACAAAGTTATACTGGACAAGCTGAGTAGCTGGGGAGTAACGGCCGTCTCGGAGATAAGGAGGAGAGTTTGGCCTGGAACGGAGGTGGTTGACGGAACACGGTTTTGTAAAGTTAAATTTACGGAAAAAGTAAAATCATTGCCATATTCCACAAAAATTGAGACGCTGGAAGGAGCTGAATACTTCAGGGTGATCCATGACAAGCAGGTCAGAGTTTGTCGATTGTGCATACAACCTGGGCACATAGTTAAAGATTGCCCTGAATTCAAGTGTTTCAAGTGCGGCAATCAAGGCCATTATGCGAGAGAGTGTGTCGGAGAGAAGGAAAGGAATGTTTGTGGAAGATGCAGAAAGAGATTGGCGGAGTGCAACTGTGGAGAAGTTATGACTGAAGAGGGGAGTCAAGTACTATTCGAGGAAGCAGTTGTATCATCGCAAGAAGGAGAAGAAGATGGAGGAGAGGACGTGGTGGAAGGTGGAGAGACGGAGGAAGGAAGAAGGGAGAAGAAAGAAGACCAGAAGATTAACGAAATTGGGAGCAGTATGGATTCGGAAATAAGAAGGTGGAGTTTTCAGGAGGAGAGGGGAAGTGGATTGGGGGGAAGCACGGGGGACTCACGGGTTTTGGGGGAAAGCACAGCACAAACAAGTACCTCGGGGGGTGAAGAAATGGAGAGGGTCTTAAGTTTAATGACAATAACAGAGACGGGTATGAACACGGGGAGCACAACGACTACTACACGTGAGACGGAGATGAACATTCCAGAAACGGCGGAGAACACGGGGAGCACAACGAACATTCCAGAATCGGCGATGAACACGGGGAGCACAACGAGCATTCCAGAATCGGCGATGAACACGGGGAGCACAACGGATGAGGGTGTAAAGAAGAAAAGTTGGCTGGATGAAATGGACTTGGAGGAGATATCGGACTCGGATGATGGGGAAAAATTTGAAAGAATGAGAGGAGGATACAGGAAGAGGAAAGCAGCGGAGGGGGGGAGAGAAAGGGTGGAAGAGGAAAGAAACTGGATAAAAGGTAGAGGATAATGAAATTATATTTTATAATTTTATTATTTATTAGTATGGTAACAATAATGTCGATAAATGCGAATGGGTTGAGAACAATAGGAAAATTTAATAGAATAGTACACATAAAGAATTCTGATATTTTATGTATTCAAGAGACGCACTGGGATAATATGTGTGTTTTAGAAATTCAGAAAATATGGAGGGATTTTATTTATGTAAACAATGGTAGGGGGAATTCATGTGGGGTTGCAATTTTAATAAGGAAGGATGTAGTAGAAAATGTGAAGAAGATATATAATGATAATAATGGGAGGATTTTAATTTTAGATTTTGAATATATGAGTAGGGTTTTTAGGATTATAAATATTTATGCGCCGAATAATGAAATAGAGAGAAGGAATTTATTTTTAGAATTAGCGAAATGGTGCAAGGGAAACTGTATTTTAGTTGGGGATTTTAATGTAAAAATGGATAGACTAGATATGACAAGGGGAGCTATTTTTAGAAGTGACGTATCTAGGGGGGTTTTAAGGAAGATGATGGTTGAAAACAATTTAATTGATATATGGAGGGAGGAGAATCCGAATAAGAGAGAATTTTCTAGAAGGCAGGTGGTTTTAGGGGAATTGAAACAGACACGGATAGATTTGGTTTTAGTAAATGAAGGGTTAAGGAATTTTATGAAGGATATTAAATATATTTTTACAACTTTTAGTGATCATGCTGGGTTAACATTTTCGGTGGGGTTAGATAAGGAAAGGAAAGGGGGGGGAATATGGTGTATGAATGCAGGGTATCTAGGTGATGAGGAATACGGGAAACAACTTAAATCTTTGATAGAACATGAAATGGAGGATAAGCAAAAAGGGAATGATAAGTGCAAGTGGTGGGAAAATGTTAAAGAAAAAATAAAAGTTTTTAGTATTAGATATGCAAGGAAGCAGAGGAGTAGGATGACAAGAGCAGAAAATTATTTAAGAACAAAATTGAATGAAGAAATGAAGAAATGTGATAGTGATCCTGATTATACTATTGAAAAGTTTTTAGATTTAAAAGAAAAATTGAGCAAATGTGAAATAGATAAGTGTAAGGGTGCAATTATAAGAAGTAGGGCAAAATATGTTTTAGAAGGGGAGAAATGTACGTCGTTTTTTCTTGGTTTAGAGAAAACTAAACAGATGAAATCATATATTAGTGAGATTGAAAATGTAAAGGGTGAAGTAGTAAATGATTATGTGGAGATATTAGAAACGGTACAGAATTTTTATAAGGATTTATTTAAGAAAGGGGAGGTGGATGAGGGGTGTGTAAAAGAGATTTTAAGTAGTGTTGATGTGCAAATTGGTGTTGAGGATAAGCAAATGTGTGATAGGAAGATAACAATGGATGAAGTGAAAGATGCAATTAAGGGTTTACAAATAAATAAAAGTCCTGGAGTAGATGGACTAATTGCAGAGTTTTATAAAATGTATGAAAGTATTTTAGCACCTATTTTATTAGAAGTATATCAATATATGGAAGACAATAATACTGTTTCAGATTCCATGGTGACAGGGCTGATATCGATTTTATATAAAAATAAGGGGAGTAAATTGAAATTAGAAAATTATAGGCCAATTAGTTTATTAAACTCAGATTATAAGATTTTAGCTAAGATACTGGCAAATAGGATGAAGATGGTTTTAAATGATATTATAGCACCTACACAAAATTATACTGTGCCTGGAAGAGATATAGCAGATACCATAACTACACTTAGAGATGTGATAAATAAAATGAATAGCGATAAGATAGGGGGAATTGTTTTAAGTATAGATTTTAATAAAGCTTTTGACAGGGTGGAACATGATTTTATGTTTAGGGTACTGGAAAAGTATGGGTTTGGAAATGGAATTATAAGATGGATAAAATTATTATATAGAAAGGCTAAAAGTAGGGTTAAATGTAATGGGATTTTAACAGATTCTTTTATTCTTGAGAGATCAGTGAGACAGGGGTGCCCTTTATCAGCTTTATTGTTTGTTTTATCGGTAGAACCCTTAGCGGCATACCTTAAAAAATATCATTTTATAAATTGTGTAGAGACTCCGCAAGGAGGTTTTAGTTTAATTCATCAATATGCAGACGATACCACAATTACAGTCAGAGATGAGGGAAGTGTTAAAAGGGTGATGGAGTGTTTTAAAGTATATGAGAAAGCCTCAGGAGCTAAAGTGAATATGGAGAAGTCAGTAATAATGTATGTTGGGAAGAATAATGAGGGGACTTTTCCTTTTAAGGTGGTAAATGATTATTTTAAGGTGTTAGGTGTGTTTTTAGGGGTGAAGGAACAAGAAGCTAGGGATCTGACATGGAGTGGGGTTATAAACAAAGTTAGGAAGGTAGTAAATATGTGGAGGGGGAGGGCTTTGAAATTAAAAGGGAAAGTAATTGTTGTAAATTCCTTGCTGATGTCAATTTTTATTCATGTCATGAACGTTTTAGATGTACCAGAATGGGTTTTATCTGAAATGAATATGATTTTAGTTGATTTTTTATGGGATGGGAAAGGAGCGAAAATTTCTTTTAAAACATTGATTGCAGGTTATGAGGAGGGGGGTTTGAAGTTGGTGGATTTAAATGTAAGGAAAAAAGCAATTAGAGTTAAAATGGTACGGAAATATTTATATGGTGAACTAGATTATGGATGGAAAAGATTTTTTAAGGAGTATTTGCAGGAGGTTGGGAGGATGGGGGACAATGGTTTATTGATGTGCATGAAAAAAGAAATGTTAAGTAATATACCATTGTTTTATAGAGAAGTGTTTGAAGCTTGGGGGGAGTTTTTACCAAATATTTATTATGAGTGTACCATTTTAGACAATATTTTAAATCAGCCAATTTTCTTAAATCCCAAGATACAATATAATAATAAGATGTTGTTTTGTAAATATTTTATGAGGGCTGGGATGAGACAGATTGGGGATATTTTATACGAGGTCATTCCAGGGTTCCTTACTGTACAAGCGATTTATGATAATGTTTGTGAAGTGGAAGATGAAATAAGCAAAACTACAGTAGATAATATGTATAAGAGAATTTTAGGGTGTATTCCTGAAGAATGGGTGCTTTTAATAAATACAGAGGTGGTTGAGAGAGCTAAGGGTTTACCGGTTTTATATTATGAAAGTAATGGGGAGAAACATGTTTTATCAGGTTTGAAAGTTAAAAAGATTTATGAAAAATGTATTTTAAGAGAGATAAAAGCTCCTGCTTCAGAAAAAGTGTGGTCTAGGGTATTTGTAAATATAGATGTAAAATCAATATGGAAGAATGTCAATGTCAAATATAATTCTATAGAATGTGAAGATAATGATTTTAAATTGAAACATAATAGGATTTTTACGAACGTGGTTTTACATCAAATAAATAGAGACATTAAAAGAGAATGTGATATTTGTGGTACGGAGGTGGAAAATTTTATGCACTTTTTTATTGAATGTAGTAGATTACAAGGGTTTCATGAGTTTATAAAGGGGCTTTTAGAACAACATTGGGGA
>NC_138298.1:2177500-2327500 GCF_965601325.2 Salmo salar
GGTACGCCCGATCTCGTCTGATCTCGGAAGCTAAGCAGGGTCGGGCCTGGTTAGTACTTGGATGGGAGACCGCCTGGGAATACCAGGTGCTGTAAGCATTTTGTCCACGAGGGTGTGCCCCTGCACTATTTCATCAGCAACACTGCCTTGTAGTAAGCATTTAATGATGAATTGACTAAATGCAGCTTCCTGCCTTTTTAATAGGATCAAATTTCCTTGTGTTTTCAATTAGCATCTGCCTTGTATTTATAAGACAAACAAGAATATTGTTGCTGAATGCAGCTTGTGTGTGCTTTGTGCTCCTTTGCCCTGTTCAAATGATGAAAGGAAATAAAGTTTGTATTTTATCCAACTACCTGTGCTAAAAAGTGATGGGAACAGTGTTTGTAATTTCTTCTACTTTTTCAGTGACACAAAGTTCAAGCTGCTTATCTAATTGGTGAAAATGCAATGTCTGTTTATCACACTCACTTTGACTATATATGTTGTAGCAAGAGATTGTTTCTCGCTTACGGCCATACCAGCCTGGGTACGCCCGATCTCGTCTGATCTCGGAAGCTAAGCAGGGTCGGGCCTGGTTAGTACTTGGATGGGAGACCGCCTGGGAATACCAGGTGCTGTAAGCATTTTGTCCACGAGGGTGTGCCCCTGCACTATTTCATCAGCAACACTGCCTTGTAGTAAGCATTTAATGATGAATTTACTAAATGCAGCTTCCTGCCTTTTTAATAGGATCAAATTTCCTTGTGTTTTCAATTAGCATCTGCCTTGTATTTATAAGACAAACAAGAATATTGTTGCTGAATGCAGCTTGTGTGTGCTTTGTGCTCCTTTGCCCTGTTCAAATGATGAAAGGAAATAAAGTTTGTATTTTATCCAACTACCTGTGGTAAAAAGTGATGGGAACAGTGTTTGTAATTTCTTCTACTTTTTCAGTGACACAAAGTTCAAGCTGCTTATCTAATTGGTGAAAATGCAATGTCTGTTTATCACACTCACTTTGACTATATATGTTGTAGCAAGAGATTGTTTCTCGCTTACGGCCATACCAGCCTGGGTACGCCTGATCTCGTCTGATCTCGGAAGCTAAGCAGGGTCGGGCCTGGTTAGTACTTGGATGGGAGACCGCCTGGGAATACCAGGTGCTGTAAGCATTTTGTCCACGAGGGTGTGCTCTTGCACTATTTCATCAGCAACACTGCCTTGTATTAAGCATTTAATGATGAATTGACTAAATGTCTGTTTTATCAGACTCACTTTGACTATATATGTTGTAGCAAGAGATTGTTTCTCGCTTACGGCCATACCAGCCTGGGTACGCCCGATCTCGTCTGATCTCGGAAGCTAAGCAGGGTCGGGCCTGGTTAGTACTTGGATGGGAGACCGCCTGGGAATACCAGGTGCTGTAAGCATTTTGTCCACGAGGGTGTGCCCCTGCACTATTTCATCAGCAACACTGCCTTGTAGTAAGCATTTAATGATGAATTGACTAAATGCAGCTTCCTGCCTTTTTAATAGGATCAAATTTCCTTGTGTTTTCAATTAGCATCTGCCTTGTATTTATAAGACAAACAAGAATATTGTTGCTGAATGCAGCTTGTGTGTGCTTTGTGCTCCTTTGCCCTGTTCAAATGATGAAAGGAAATAAAGTTTGTATTTTATCCAACTACCTGTGCTAAAAAGTGATGGGAACAGTGTTTGTAATTTCTTCTACTTTTTCAGTGACACAAAGTTCAAGCTGCTTATCTAATTGGTGAAAATGCAATGTCTGTTTATCACACTCACTTTGACTATATATGTTGTAGCAAGAGATTGTTTCTCGCTTACGCCCATACCAGCCTGGGTACGCCCGATCTCGTCTGATCTCGGAAGCTAAGCAGGGTCGGGCCTGGTTAGTACTTGGATGGGAGACCGCCTGGGAATACCAGGTGCTGTAAGCATTTTGTCCACGAGGGTGTGCCCCTGCACTATTTCATCAGCAACACTGCCTTGTAGTAAGCATTTAATGATGAATTGACTAAATGCAGCTTCCTGCCTTTTTAATAGGATCAAATTTCCTTGTGTTTTCAATTAGCATCTGCCTTGTATTTATAAGACAAACAAGAATATTGTTGCTGAATGCAGCTTGTGTGTGCTTTGTGCTCCTTTGCCCTGTTCAAATGATGAAAGGAAATAAAGTTTGTATTTTATCCAACTACCTGTGCTAAAAAGTGATGGGAACAGTGTTTGTAATTTCTTCTACTTTTTCAGTGACACAAAGTTCAAGCTGCTTATCTAATTGGTGAAAATGCAATGTCTGTTTATCACACTCACTTTGACTATATATGTTGTAGCAAGAGATTGTTTCTCGCTTACGGCCATACCAGCCTGGGTACGCCCGATCTCGTCTGATCTCGGAAGCTAAGCAGGGTCGGGCCTGGTTAGTACTTGGATGGGAGACCGCCTGGGAATACCAGGTGCTGTAAGCATTTTGTCCACGAGGGTGTGCCCCTGCACTATTTCATCAGCAACACTGCCTTGTAGTAAGCATTTAATGATGAATTGACTAAATGCAGCTTCCTGCCTTTTTAATAGGATCAAATTTCCTTGTGTTTTCAATTAGCATCTGCCTTGTATTTATAAGACAAACAAGAATATTGTTGCTGAATGCAGCTTGTGTGTGCTTTGTGCTCCTTTGCCCTGTTCAAATGATGAAAGGAAATAAAGTTTGTATTTTATCCAACTACCTGTGCTAAAAAGTGATGGGAACAGTGTTTGTAATTTCTTCTACTTTTTCAGTGACACAAAGTTCAAGCTGCTTATCTAATTGGTGAAAATGCAATGTCTGTTTATCACACTCACTTTGACTATATATGTTGTAGCAAGAGATTGTTTCTCGCTTACGGCCATACCAGCCTGGGTACGCCCGATCTCGTCTGATCTCGGAAGCTAAGCAGGGTCGGGCCTGGTTAGTACTTGGATGGGAGACCGCCTGGGAATACCAGGTGCTGTAAGCATTTTGTCCACGAGGGTGTGCCCCTGCACTATTTCATCAGCAACACTGCCTTGTAGTAAGCATTTAATGATGAATTGACTAAATGCAGCTTCCTGCCTTTTTAATAGGATCAAATTTCCTTGTGTTTTCAATTAGCATCTGCCTTGTATTTATAAGACAAACAAGAATATTGTTGCTGAATGCAGCTTGTGTGTGCTTTGTGCTCCTTTGCCCTGTTCAAATGATGAAAGGAAATAAAGTTTGTATTTTATCCAACTACCTGTGCTAAAAAGTGATGGGAACAGTGTTTGTAATTTCTTCTACTTTTTCAGTGACACAAAGTTCAAGCTGCTTATCTAATTGGTGAAAATGCAATGTCTGTTTATCACACTCACTTTGACTATATATGTTGTAGCAAGAGATTGTTTCTCGCTTACGGCCATACCAGCCTGGGTACGCCCGATCTCGTCTGATCTCGGAAGCTAAGCAGGGTCGGGCCTGGTTAGTACTTGGATGGGAGACCGCCTGGGAATACCAGGTGCTCTAAGCATTTTGTCCACGAGGGTGTGCTCTTGCACTATTTCATCAGCAACACTGCCTTGTATTAAGCATTTAATGATGAATTGACTAAATGTCTGTTTTATCAGACTCACTTTGACTATATATGTTGTAGCAAGAGATTGTTTCTCGCTTACGGCCATACCAGCCTGGGTACGCCCGATCTCGTCTGATCTCGGAAGCTAAGCAGGGTCGGGCCTGGTTAGTACTTGGATGGGAGACCGCCTGGGAATACCAGGTGCTGTAAGCATTTTGTCCACGAGGGTGTGCCCCTGCACTATTTCATCAGCAACACTGCCTTGTAGTAAGCATTTAATGATGAATTGACTAAATGCAGCTTCCTGCCTTTTTAATAGGATCAAATTTCCTTGTGTTTTCAATTAGCATCTGCCTTGTATTTATAAGACAAACAAGAATATTGTTGCTGAATGCAGCTTGTGTGTGCTTTGTGCTCCTTTGCCCTGTTCAAATGATGAAAGGAAATAAAGTTTGTATTTTATCCAACTACCTGTGCTAAAAAGTGATGGGAACAGTGTTTGTAATTTCTTCTACTTTTTCAGTGACACAAAGTTCAAGCTGCTTATCTAATTGGTGAAAATGCAATGTCTGTTTATCACACTCACTTTGACTATATATGTTGTAGCAAGAGATTGTTTCTCGCTTACGGCCATACCAGCCTGGGTACGCCCGATCTCGTCTGATCTCGGAAGCTAAGCAGGGTCGGGCCTGGTTAGTACTTGGATGGGAGACCGCCTGGGAATACCAGGTGCTGTAAGCATTTTGTCCACGAGGGTGTGCTCTTGCACTATTTCATCAGCAACACTGCCTTGTATTAAGCATTTAATGATGAATTGACTAAATGTCTGTTTTATCAGACTCACTTTGACTATATATGTTGTAGCAAGAGATTGTTTCTCGCTTACGGCCATACCAGCCTGGGTACGCCCGATCTCGTCTGATCTCGGAAGCTAAGCAGGGTCGGGCCTGGTTAGTACTTGGATGGGAGACCGCCTGGGAATACCAGGTGCTGTAAGCATTTTGTCCACGAGGGTGTGCCCCTGCACTATTTCATCAGCAACACTGCCTTGTAGTAAGCATTTAATGATGAATTGACTAAATGCAGCTTCCTGCCTTTTTAATAGGATCAAATTTCCTTGTGTTTTCAATTAGCATCTGCCTTGTATTTATAAGACAAACAAGAATATTGTTGCTGAATGCAGCTTGTGTGTGCTTTGTGCTCCTTTGCCCTGTTCAAATGATGAAAGGAAATAAAGTTTGTATTTTATCCAACTACCTGTGCTAAAAAGTGATGGGAACAGTGTTTGTAATTTCTTCTACTTTTTCAGTGACACAAAGTTCAAGCTGCTTATCTAATTGGTGAAAATGCAATGTCTGTTTATCACACTCACTTTGACTATATATGTTGTAGCAAGAGATTGTTTCTCGCTTACGGCCATACCAGCCTGGGTACGCCCGATCTCGTCTGATCTCGGAAGCTAAGCAGGGTCGGGCCTGGTTAGTACTTGGATGGGAGACCGCCTGGGAATACCAGGTGCTCTTAGCATTTTGTCCACGAGGGTGTGCTCTTGCACTATTTCATCAGCAACACTGCCTTGTATTAAGCATTTAATGATGAATTGACTAAATGTCTGTTTTATCAGACTCACTTTGACTATATATGTTGTAGCAAGAGATTGTTTCTCGCTTACGGCCATACCAGCCTGGGTACGCCCGATCTCGTCTGATCTCGGAAGCTAAGCAGGGTCGGGCCTGGTTAGTACTTGGATGGGAGACCGCCTGGGAATACCAGGTGCTGTAAGCATTTTGTCCACGAGGGTGTGCCCCTGCACTATTTCATCAGCAACACTGCCTTGTAGTAAGCATTTAATGATGAATTGACTAAATGCAGCTTCCTGCCTTTTTAATAGGATCAAATTTCCTTGTGTTTTCAATTAGCATCTGCCTTGTATTTATAAGACAAACAAGAATATTGTTGCTGAATGCAGCTTGTGTGTGCTTTGTGCTCCTTTGCCCTGTTCAAATGATGAAAGGAAATAAAGTTTGTATTTTATCCAACTACCTGTGCTAAAAAGTGATGGGAACAGTGTTTGTAATTTCTTCTACTTTTTCAGTGACACAAAGTTCAAGCTGCTTATCTAATTGGTGAAAATGCAATGTCTGTTTATCACACTCACTTTGACTATATATGTTGTAGCAAGAGATCGTTTCTCGCTTACGGCCATACCAGCCTGGGTACGCCCGATCTCGTCTGATCTCGGAAGCTAAGCAGGGTCGGGCCTGGTTAGTACTTGGATGGGAGACCGCCTGGGAATACCAGGTGCTGTAAGCATTTTGTCCACGAGGGTGTGCTCTTGCACTATTTCATCAGCAACACTGCCTTGTATTAAGCATTTAATGATGAATTGACTAAATGTCTGTTTTATCAGACTCACTTTGACTATATATGTTGTAGCAAGAGATTGTTTCTCGCTTACGGCCATACCAGCCTGGGTACGCCCGATCTCGTCTGATCTCGGAAGCTAAGCAGGGTCGGGCCTGGTTAGTACTTGGATGGGAGACCGCCTGGGAATACCAGGTGCTGTAAGCATTTTGTCCACGAGGGTGTGCCCCTGCACTATTTCATCAGCAACACTGCCTTGTAGTAAGCATTTAATGATGAATTGACTAAATGCAGCTTCCTGCCTTTTTAATAGGATCAAATTTCCTTGTGTTTTCAATTAGCATCTGCCTTGTATTTATAAGACAAACAAGAATATTGTTGCTGAATGCAGCTTGTGTGTGCTTTGTGCTCCTTTGCCCTGTTCAAATGATGAAAGGAAATAAAGTTTGTATTTTATCCAACTACCTGTGCTAAAAAGTGATGGGAACAGTGTTTGTAATTTCTTCTACTTTTTCAGTGACACAAAGTTCAAGCTGCTTATCTAATTGGTGAAAATGCAATGTCTGTTTATCACACTCACTTTGACTATATATGTTGTAGCAAGAGATTGTTTCTCGCTTACGGCCATACCAGCCTGGGTACGCCCGATCTCGTCTGATCTCGGAAGCTAAGCAGGGTCGGGCCTGGTTAGTACTTGGATGGGAGACCGCCTGGGAATACCAGGTGCTGTAAGCATTTTGTCCACGAGGGTGTGCTCTTGCACTATTTCATCAGCAACACTGCCTTGTATTAAGCATTTAATGATGAATTGACTAAATGTCTGTTTTATCAGACTCACTTTGACTATATATGTTGTAGCAAGAGATTGTTTCTCGCTTACGGCCATACCAGCCTGGGTACGCCCGATCTCGTCTGATCTCGGAAGCTAAGCAGGGTCGGGCCTGGTTAGTACTTGGATGGGAGACCGCCTGGGAATACCAGGTGCTGTAAGCATTTTGTCCACGAGGGTGTGCCCCTGCACTATTTCATCAGCAACACTGCCTTGTAGTAAGCATTTAATGATGAATTGACTAAATGCAGCTTCCTGCCTTTTTAATAGGATCAAATTTCCTTGTGTTTTCAATTAGCATCTGCCTTGTATTTATAAGACAAACAAGAATATTGTTGCTGAATGCAGCTTGTGTGTGCTTTGTGCTCCTTTGCCCTGTTCAAATGATGAAAGGAAATAAAGTTTGTATTTTATCCAACTACCTGTGCTAAAAAGTGATGGGAACAGTGTTTGTAATTTCTTCTACTTTTTCAGTGACACAAAGTTCAAGCTGCTTATCTAATTGGTGAAAATGCAATGTCTGTTTATCACACTCACTTTGACTATATATGTTGTAGCAAGAGATTGTTTCTCGCTTACGGCCATACCAGCCTGGGTACGCCCGATCTCGTCTGATCTCGGAAGCTAAGCAGGGTCGGGCCTGGTTAGTACTTGGATGGGAGACCGCCTGGGAATACCAGGTGCTCTAAGCATTTTGTCCACGAGGGTGTGCTCTTGCACTATTTCATCAGCAACACTGCCTTGTATTAAGCATTTAATGATGAATTGACTAAATGTCTGTTTTATCAGACTCACTTTGACTATATATGTTGTAGCAAGAGATTGTTTCTCGCTTACGGCCATACCAGCCTGGGTACGCCCGATCTCGTCTGATCTCGGAAGCTAAGCAGGGTCGGGCCTGGTTAGTACTTGGATGGGAGACCGCCTGGGAATACCAGGTGCTGTAAGCATTTTGTCCACGAGGGTGTGCCCCTGCACTATTTCATCAGCAACACTGCCTTGTAGTAAGCATTTAATGATGAATTGACTAAATGCAGCTTCCTGCCTTTTTAATAGGATCAAATTTCCTTGTGTTTTCAATTAGCATCTGCCTTGTATTTATAAGACAAACAAGAATATTGTTGCTGAATGCAGCTTGTGTGTGCTTTGTGCTCCTTTGCCCTGTTCAAATGATGAAAGGAAATAAAGTTTGTATTTTATCCAACTACCTGTGCTAAAAAGTGATGGGAACAGTGTTTGTAATTTCTTCTACTTTTTCAGTGACACAAAGTTCAAGCTGCTTATCTAATTGGTGAAAATGCAATGTCTGTTTATCACACTCACTTTGACTATATATGTTGTAGCAAGAGATCGTTTCTCGCTTACGGCCATACCAGCCTGGGTACGCCCGATCTCGTCTGATCTCGGAAGCTAAGCAGGGTCGGGCCTGGTTAGTACTTGGATGGGAGACCGCCTGGGAATACCAGGTGCTGTAAGCATTTTGTCCACGAGGGTGTGCTCTTGCACTATTTCATCAGCAACACTGCCTTGTATTAAGCATTTAATGATGAATTGACTAAATGTCTGTTTTATCAGACTCACTTTGACTATATATGTTGTAGCAAGAGATTGTTTCTCGCTTACGGCCATACCAGCCTGGGTACGCCCGATCTCGTCTGATCTCGGAAGCTAAGCAGGGTCGGGCCTGGTTAGTACTTGGATGGGAGACCGCCTGGGAATACCAGGTGCTGTAAGCATTTTGTCCACGAGGGTGTGCCCCTGCACTATTTCATCAGCAACACTGCCTTGTAGTAAGCATTTAATGATGAATTGACTAAATGCAGCTTCCTGCCTTTTTAATAGGATCAAATTTCCTTGTGTTTTCAATTAGCATCTGCCTTGTATTTATAAGACAAACAAGAATATTGTTGCTGAATGCAGCTTGTGTGTGCTTTGTGCTCCTTTGCCCTGTTCAAATGATGAAAGGAAATAAAGTTTGTATTTTATCCAACTACCTGTGCTAAAAAGTGATGGGAACAGTGTTTGTAATTTCTTCTACTTTTTCAGTGACACAAAGTTCAAGCTGCTTATCTAATTGGTGAAAATGCAATGTCTGTTTATCACACTCACTTTGACTATATATGTTGTAGCAAGAGATTGTTTCTCGCTTACGGCCATACCAGCCTGGGTACGCCCGATCTCGTCTGATCTCGGAAGCTAAGCAGGGTCGGGCCTGGTTAGTACTTGGATGGGAGACCGCCTGGGAATACCAGGTGCTGTAAGCATTTTGTCCACGAGGGTGTGCCCCTGCACTATTTCATCAGCAACACTGCCTTGTAGTAAGCATTTAATGATGAATTGACTAAATGCAGCTTCCTGCCTTTTTAATAGGATCAAATTTCCTTGTGTTTTCAATTAGCATCTGCCTTGTATTTATAAGACAAACAAGAATATTGTTGCTGAATGCAGCTTGTGTGTGCTTTGTGCTCCTTTGCCCTGTTCAAATGATGAAAGGAAATAAAGTTTGTATTTTATCCAACTACCTGTGGTAAAAAGTGATGGGAACAGTGTTTGTAATTTCTTCTACTTTTTCAGTGACACAAAGTTCAAGCTGCTTATCTAATTGGTGAAAATGCAATGTCTGTTTATCACACTCACTTTGACTATATATGTTGTAGCAAGAGATTGTTTCTCGCTTACGGCCATACCAGCCTGGGTACGCCTGATCTCGTCTGATCTCGGAAGCTAAGCAGGGTCGGGCCTGGTTAGTACTTGGATGGGAGACCGCCTGGGAATACCAGGTGCTGTAAGCATTTTGTCCACGAGGGTGTGCTCTTGCACTATTTCATCAGCAACACTGCCTTGTATTAAGCATTTAATGATGAATTGACTAAATGTCTGTTTTATCAGACTCACTTTGACTATATATGTTGTAGCAAGAGATTGTTTCTCGCTTACGGCCATACCAGCCTGGGTACGCCCGATCTCGTCTGATCTCGGAAGCTAAGCAGGGTCGGGCCTGGTTAGTACTTGGATGGGAGACCGCCTGGGAATACCAGGTGCTGTAAGCATTTTGTCCACGAGGGTGTGCCCCTGCACTATTTCATCAGCAACACTGCCTTGTAGTAAGCATTTAATGATGAATTGACTAAATGCAGCTTCCTGCCTTTTTAATAGGATCAAATTTCCTTGTGTTTTCAATTAGCATCTGCCTTGTATTTATAAGACAAACAAGAATATTGTTGCTGAATGCAGCTTGTGTGTGCTTTGTGCTCCTTTGCCCTGTTCAAATGATGAAAGGAAATAAAGTTTGTATTTTATCCAACTACCTGTGCTAAAAAGTGATGGGAACAGTGTTTGTAATTTCTTCTACTTTTTCAGTGACACAAAGTTCAAGCTGCTTATCTAATTGGTGAAAATGCAATGTCTGTTTATCACACTCACTTTGACTATATATGTTGTAGCAAGAGATTGTTTCTCGCTTACGGCCATACCAGCCTGGGTACGCCCGATCTCGTCTGATCTCGGAAGCTAAGCAGGGTCGGGCCTGGTTAGTACTTGGATGGGAGACCGCCTGGGAATACCAGGTGCTGTAAGCATTTTGTCCACGAGGGTGTGCCCCTGCACTATTTCATCAGCAACACTGCCTTGTAGTAAGCATTTAATGATGAATTGACTAAATGCAGCTTCCTGCCTTTTTAATAGGATCAAATTTCCTTGTGTTTTCAATTAGCATCTGCCTTGTATTTATAAGACAAACAAGAATATTGTTGCTGAATGCAGCTTGTGTGTGCTTTGTGCTCCTTTGCCCTGTTCAAATGATGAAAGGAAATAAAGTTTGTATTTTATCCAACTACCTGTGGTAAAAAGTGATGGGAACAGTGTTTGTAATTTCTTCTACTTTTTCAGTGACACAAAGTTCAAGCTGCTTATCTAATTGGTGAAAATGCAATGTCTGTTTATCACACTCACTTTGACTATATATGTTGTAGCAAGAGATTGTTTCTCGCTTACGGCCATACCAGCCTGGGTACGCCTGATCTCGTCTGATCTCGGAAGCTAAGCAGGGTCGGGCCTGGTTAGTACTTGGATGGGAGACCGCCTGGGAATACCAGGTGCTGTAAGCATTTTGTCCACGAGGGTGTGCTCTTGCACTATTTCATCAGCAACACTGCCTTGTATTAAGCATTTAATGATGAATTGACTAAATGTCTGTTTTATCAGACTCACTTTGACTATATATGTTGTAGCAAGAGATTGTTTCTCGCTTACGGCCATACCAGCCTGGGTACGCCCGATCTCGTCTGATCTCGGAAGCTAAGCAGGGTCGGGCCTGGTTAGTACTTGGATGGGAGACCGCCTGGGAATACCAGGTGCTGTAAGCATTTTGTCCACGAGGGTGTGCCCCTGCACTATTTCATCAGCAACACTGCCTTGTAGTAAGCATTTAATGATGAATTGACTAAATGCAGCTTCCTGCCTTTTTAATAGGATCAAATTTCCTTGTGTTTTCAATTAGCATCTGCCTTGTATTTATAAGACAAACAAGAATATTGTTGCTGAATGCAGCTTGTGTGTGCTTTGTGCTCCTTTGCCCTGTTCAAATGATGAAAGGAAATAAAGTTTGTATTTTATCCAACTACCTGTGCTAAAAAGTGATGGGAACAGTGTTTGTAATTTCTTCTACTTTTTCAGTGACACAAAGTTCAAGCTGCTTATCTAATTGGTGAAAATGCAATGTCTGTTTATCACACTCACTTTGACTATATATGTTGTAGCAAGAGATTGTTTCTCGCTTACGGCCATACCAGCCTGGGTACGCCCGATCTCGTCTGATCTCGGAAGCTAAGCAGGGTCGGGCCTGGTTAGTACTTGGATGGGAGACCGCCTGGGAATACCAGGTGCTGTAAGCATTTTGTCCACGAGGGTGTGCCCCTGCACTATTTCATCAGCAACACTGCCTTGTAGTAAGCATTTAATGATGAATTGACTAAATGCAGCTTCCTGCCTTTTTAATAGGATCAAATTTCCTTGTGTTTTCAATTAGCATCTGCCTTGTATTTATAAGACAAACAAGAATATTGTTGCTGAATGCAGCTTGTGTGTGCTTTGTGCTCCTTTGCCCTGTTCAAATGATGAAAGGAAATAAAGTTTGTATTTTATCCAACTACCTGTGCTAAAAAGTGATGGGAACAGTGTTTGTAATTTCTTCTACTTTTTCAGTGACACAAAGTTCAAGCTGCTTATCTAATTGGTGAAAATGCAATGTCTGTTTATCACACTCACTTTGACTATATATGTTGTAGCAAGAGATTGTTTCTCGCTTACGGCCATACCAGCCTGGGTACGCCTGATCTCGTCTGATCTCGGAAGCTAAGCAGGGTCGGGCCTGGTTAGTACTTGGATGGGAGACCGCCTGGGAATACCAGGTGCTGTAAGCATTTTGTCCACGAGGGTGTGCTCTTGCACTATTTCATCAGCAACACTGCCTTGTATTAAGCATTTAATGATGAATTGACTAAATGTCTGTTTTATCAGACTCACTTTGACTATATATGTTGTAGCAAGAGATTGTTTCTCGCTTACGGCCATACCAGCCTGGGTACGCCCGATCTCGTCTGATCTCGGAAGCTAAGCAGGGTCGGGCCTGGTTAGTACTTGGATGGGAGACCGCCTGGGAATACCAGGTGCTGTAAGCATTTTGTCCACGAGGGTGTGCCCCTGCACTATTTCATCAGCAACACTGCCTTGTAGTAAGCATTTAATGATGAATTGACTAAATGCAGCTTCCTGCCTTTTTAATAGGATCAAATTTCCTTGTGTTTTCAATTAGCATCTGCCTTGTATTTATAAGACAAACAAGAATATTGTTGCTGAATGCAGCTTGTGTGTGCTTTGTGCTCCTTTGCCCTGTTCAAATGATGAAAGGAAATAAAGTTTGTATTTTATCCAACTACCTGTGCTAAAAAGTGATGGGAACAGTGTTTGTAATTTCTTCTACTTTTTCAGTGACACAAAGTTCAAGCTGCTTATCTAATTGGTGAAAATGCAATGTCTGTTTATCACACTCACTTTGACTATATATGTTGTAGCAAGAGATTGTTTCTCGCTTACGGCCATACCAGCCTGGGTACGCCCGATCTCGTCTGATCTCGGAAGCTAAGCAGGGTCGGGCCTGGTTAGTACTTGGATGGGAGACCGCCTGGGAATACCAGGTGCTGTAAGCATTTTGTCCACGAGGGTGTGCCCCTGCACTATTTCATCAGCAACACTGCCTTGTAGTAAGCATTTAATGATGAATTGACTAAATGCAGCTTCCTGCCTTTTTAATAGGATCAAATTTCCTTGTGTTTTCAATTAGCATCTGCCTTGTATTTATAAGACAAACAAGAATATTGTTGCTGAATGCAGCTTGTGTGTGCTTTGTGCTCCTTTGCCCTGTTCAAATGATGAAAGGAAATAAAGTTTGTATTTTATCCAACTACCTGTGCTAAAAAGTGATGGGAACAGTGTTTGTAATTTCTTCTACTTTTTCAGTGACACAAAGTTCAAGCTGCTTATCTAATTGGTGAAAATGCAATGTCTGTTTATCACACTCACTTTGACTATATATGTTGTAGCAAGAGATTGTTTCTCGCTTACGGCCATACCAGCCTGGGTACGCCCGATCTCGTCTGATCTCGGAAGCTAAGCAGGGTCGGGCCTGGTTAGTACTTGGATGGGAGACCGCCTGGGAATACCAGGTGCTGTAAGCATTTTGTCCACGAGGGTGTGCCCCTGCACTATTTCATCAGCAACACTGCCTTGTAGTAAGCATTTAATGATGAATTTACTAAATGCAGCTTCCTGCCTTTTTAATAGGATCAAATTTCCTTGTGTTTTCAATTAGCATCTGCCTTGTATTTATAAGACAAACAAGAATATTGTTGCTGAATGCAGCTTGTGTGTGCTTTGTGCTCCTTTGCCCTGTTCAAATGATGAAAGGAAATAAAGTTTGTATTTTATCCAACTACCTGTGGTAAAAAGTGATGGGAACAGTGTTTGTAATTTCTTCTACTTTTTCAGTGACACAAAGTTCAAGCTGCTTATCTAATTGGTGAAAATGCAATGTCTGTTTATCACACTCACTTTGACTATATATGTTGTAGCAAGAGATTGTTTCTCGCTTACGGCCATACCAGCCTGGGTACGCCTGATCTCGTCTGATCTCGGAAGCTAAGCAGGGTCGGGCCTGGTTAGTACTTGGATGGGAGACCGCCTGGGAATACCAGGTGCTGTAAGCATTTTGTCCACGAGGGTGTGCTCTTGCACTATTTCATCAGCAACACTGCCTTGTATTAAGCATTTAATGATGAATTGACTAAATGTCTGTTTTATCAGACTCACTTTGACTATATATGTTGTAGCAAGAGATTGTTTCTCGCTTACGGCCATACCAGCCTGGGTACGCCCGATCTCGTCTGATCTCGGAAGCTAAGCAGGGTCGGGCCTGGTTAGTACTTGGATGGGAGACCGCCTGGGAATACCAGGTGCTGTAAGCATTTTGTCCACGAGGGTGTGCCCCTGCACTATTTCATCAGCAACACTGCCTTGTAGTAAGCATTTAATGATGAATTGACTAAATGCAGCTTCCTGCCTTTTTAATAGGATCAAATTTCCTTGTGTTTTCAATTAGCATCTGCCTTGTATTTATAAGACAAACAAGAATATTGTTGCTGAATGCAGCTTGTGTGTGCTTTGTGCTCCTTTGCCCTGTTCAAATGATGAAAGGAAATAAAGTTTGTATTTTATCCAACTACCTGTGCTAAAAAGTGATGGGAACAGTGTTTGTAATTTCTTCTACTTTTTCAGTGACACAAAGTTCAAGCTGCTTATCTAATTGGTGAAAATGCAATGTCTGTTTATCACACTCACTTTGACTATATATGTTGTAGCAAGAGATTGTTTCTCGCTTACGGCCATACCAGCCTGGGTACGCCCGATCTCGTCTGATCTCGGAAGCTAAGCAGGGTCGGGCCTGGTTAGTACTTGGATGGGAGACCGCCTGGGAATACCAGGTGCTGTAAGCATTTTGTCCACGAGGGTGTGCCCCTGCACTATTTCATCAGCAACACTGCCTTGTAGTAAGCATTTAATGATGAATTGACTAAATGCAGCTTCCTGCCTTTTTAATAGGATCAAATTTCCTTGTGTTTTCAATTAGCATCTGCCTTGTATTTATAAGACAAACAAGAATATTGTTGCTGAATGCAGCTTGTGTGTGCTTTGTGCTCCTTTGCCCTGTTCAAATGATGAAAGGAAATAAAGTTTGTATTTTATCCAACTACCTGTGCTAAAAAGTGATGGGAACAGTGTTTGTAATTTCTTCTACTTTTTCAGTGACACAAAGTTCAAGCTGCTTATCTAATTGGTGAAAATGCAATGTCTGTTTATCACACTCACTTTGACTATATATGTTGTAGCAAGAGATTGTTTCTCGCTTACGGCCATACCAGCCTGGGTACGCCCGATCTCGTCTGATCTCGGAAGCTAAGCAGGGTCGGGCCTGGTTAGTACTTGGATGGGAGACCGCCTGGGAATACCAGGTGCTGTAAGCATTTTGTCCACGAGGGTGTGCCCCTGCACTATTTCATCAGCAACACTGCCTTGTAGTAAGCATTTAATGATGAATTGACTAAATGCAGCTTCCTGCCTTTTTAATAGGATCAAATTTCCTTGTGTTTTCAATTAGCATCTGCCTTGTATTTATAAGACAAACAAGAATATTGTTGCTGAATGCAGCTTGTGTGTGCTTTGTGCTCCTTTGCCCTGTTCAAATGATGAAAGGAAATAAAGTTTGTATTTTATCCAACTACCTGTGCTAAAAAGTGATGGGAACAGTGTTTGTAATTTCTTCTACTTTTTCAGTGACACAAAGTTCAAGCTGCTTATCTAATTGGTGAAAATGCAATGTCTGTTTATCACACTCACTTTGACTATATATGTTGTAGCAAGAGATTGTTTCTCGCTTACGGCCATACCAGCCTGGGTACGCCCGATCTCGTCTGATCTCGGAAGCTAAGCAGGGTCGGGCCTGGTTAGTACTTGGATGGGAGACCGCCTGGGAATACCAGGTGCTGTAAGCATTTTGTCCACGAGGGTGTGCCCCTGCACTATTTCATCAGCAACACTGCCTTGTAGTAAGCATTTAATGATGAATTGACTAAATGCAGCTTCCTGCCTTTTTAATAGGATCAAATTTCCTTGTGTTTTCAATTAGCATCTGCCTTGTATTTATAAGACAAACAAGAATATTGTTGCTGAATGCAGCTTGTGTGTGCTTTGTGCTCCTTTGCCCTGTTCAAATGATGAAAGGAAATAAAGTTTGTATTTTATCCAACTACCTGTGCTAAAAAGTGATGGGAACAGTGTTTGTAATTTCTTCTACTTTTTCAGTGACACAAAGTTCAAGCTGCTTATCTAATTGGTGAAAATGCAATGTCTGTTTATCACACTCACTTTGACTATATATGTTGTAGCAAGAGATTGTTTCTCGCTTACGGCCATACCAGCCTGGGTACGCCCGATCTCGTCTGATCTCGGAAGCTAAGCAGGGTCGGGCCTGGTTAGTACTTGGATGGGAGACCGCCTGGGAATACCAGGTGCTGTAAGCATTTTGTCCACGAGGGTGTGCTCTTGCACTATTTCATCAGCAACACTGCCTTGTATTAAGCATTTAATGATGAATTGACTAAATGTCTGTTTTATCAGACTCACTTTGACTATATATGTTGTAGCAAGAGATTGTTTCTCGCTTACGGCCATACCAGCCTGGGTACGCCCGATCTCGTCTGATCTCGGAAGCTAAGCAGGGTCGGGCCTGGTTAGTACTTGGATGGGAGACCGCCTGGGAATACCAGGTGCTGTAAGCATTTTGTCCACGAGGGTGTGCCCCTGCACTATTTCATCAGCAACACTGCCTTGTAGTAAGCATTTAATGATGAATTGACTAAATGCAGCTTCCTGCCTTTTTAATAGGATCAAATTTCCTTGTGTTTTCAATTAGCATCTGCCTTGTATTTATAAGACAAACAAGAATATTGTTGCTGAATGCAGCTTGTGTGTGCTTTGTGCTCCTTTGCCCTGTTCAAATGATGAAAGGAAATAAAGTTTGTATTTTATCCAACTACCTGTGCTAAAAAGTGATGGGAACAGTGTTTGTAATTTCTTCTACTTTTTCAGTGACACAAAGTTCAAGCTGCTTATCTAATTGGTGAAAATGCAATGTCTGTTTATCACACTCACTTTGACTATATATGTTGTAGCAAGAGATTGTTTCTCGCTTACGGCCATACCAGCCTGGGTACGCCCGATCTCGTCTGATCTCGGAAGCTAAGCAGGGTCGGGCCTGGTTAGTACTTGGATGGGAGACCGCCTGGGAATACCAGGTGCTGTAAGCATTTTGTCCACGAGGGTGTGCTCTTGCACTATTTCATCAGCAACACTGCCTTGTATTAAGCATTTAATGATGAATTGACTAAATGTCTGTTTTATCAGACTCACTTTGACTATATATGTTGTAGCAAGAGATTGTTTCTCGCTTACGGCCATACCAGCCTGGGTACGCCCGATCTCGTCTGATCTCGGAAGCTAAGCAGGGTCGGGCCTGGTTAGTACTTGGATGGGAGACCGCCTGGGAATACCAGGTGCTGTAAGCATTTTGTCCACGAGGGTGTGCCCCTGCACTATTTCATCAGCAACACTGCCTTGTAGTAAGCATTTAATGATGAATTGACTAAATGCAGCTTCCTGCCTTTTTAATAGGATCAAATTTCCTTGTGTTTTCAATTAGCATCTGCCTTGTATTTATAAGACAAACAAGAATATTGTTGCTGAATGCAGCTTGTGTGTGCTTTGTGCTCCTTTGCCCTGTTCAAATGATGAAAGGAAATAAAGTTTGTATTTTATCCAACTACCTGTGCTAAAAAGTGATGGGAACAGTGTTTGTAATTTCTTCTACTTTTTCAGTGACACAAAGTTCAAGCTGCTTATCTAATTGGTGAAAATGCAATGTCTGTTTATCACACTCACTTTGACTATATATGTTGTAGCAAGAGATTGTTTCTCGCTTACGGCCATACCAGCCTGGGTACGCCCGATCTCGTCTGATCTCGGAAGCTAAGCAGGGTCGGGCCTGGTTAGTACTTGGATGGGAGACCGCCTGGGAATACCAGGTGCTCTAAGCATTTTGTCCACGAGGGTGTGCTCTTGCACTATTTCATCAGCAACACTGCCTTGTATTAAGCATTTAATGATGAATTGACTAAATGTCTGTTTTATCAGACTCACTTTGACTATATATGTTGTAGCAAGAGATTGTTTCTCGCTTACGGCCATACCAGCCTGGGTACGCCCGATCTCGTCTGATCTCGGAAGCTAAGCAGGGTCGGGCCTGGTTAGTACTTGGATGGGAGACCGCCTGGGAATACCAGGTGCTGTAAGCATTTTGTCCACGAGGGTGTGCCCCTGCACTATTTCATCAGCAACACTGCCTTGTAGTAAGCATTTAATGATGAATTGACTAAATGCAGCTTCCTGCCTTTTTAATAGGATCAAATTTCCTTGTGTTTTCAATTAGCATCTGCCTTGTATTTATAAGACAAACAAGAATATTGTTGCTGAATGCAGCTTGTGTGTGCTTTGTGCTCCTTTGCCCTGTTCAAATGATGAAAGGAAATAAAGTTTGTATTTTATCCAACTACCTGTGCTAAAAAGTGATGGGAACAGTGTTTGTAATTTCTTCTACTTTTTCAGTGACACAAAGTTCAAGCTGCTTATCTAATTGGTGAAAATGCAATGTCTGTTTATCACACTCACTTTGACTATATATGTTGTAGCAAGAGATCGTTTCTCGCTTACGGCCATACCAGCCTGGGTACGCCCGATCTCGTCTGATCTCGGAAGCTAAGCAGGGTCGGGCCTGGTTAGTACTTGGATGGGAGACCGCCTGGGAATACCAGGTGCTGTAAGCATTTTGTCCACGAGGGTGTGCTCTTGCACTATTTCATCAGCAACACTGCCTTGTATTAAGCATTTAATGATGAATTGACTAAATGTCTGTTTTATCAGACTCACTTTGACTATATATGTTGTAGCAAGAGATTGTTTCTCGCTTACGGCCATACCAGCCTGGGTACGCCCGATCTCGTCTGATCTCGGAAGCTAAGCAGGGTCGGGCCTGGTTAGTACTTGGATGGGAGACCGCCTGGGAATACCAGGTGCTGTAAGCATTTTGTCCACGAGGGTGTGCCCCTGCACTATTTCATCAGCAACACTGCCTTGTAGTAAGCATTTAATGATGAATTGACTAAATGCAGCTTCCTGCCTTTTTAATAGGATCAAATTTCCTTGTGTTTTCAATTAGCATCTGCCTTGTATTTATAAGACAAACAAGAATATTGTTGCTGAATGCAGCTTGTGTGTGCTTTGTGCTCCTTTGCCCTGTTCAAATGATGAAAGGAAATAAAGTTTGTATTTTATCCAACTACCTGTGCTAAAAAGTGATGGGAACAGTGTTTGTAATTTCTTCTACTTTTTCAGTGACACAAAGTTCAAGCTGCTTATCTAATTGGTGAAAATGCAATGTCTGTTTATCACACTCACTTTGACTATATATGTTGTAGCAAGAGATTGTTTCTCGCTTACGGCCATACCAGCCTGGGTACGCCCGATCTCGTCTGATCTCGGAAGCTAAGCAGGGTCGGGCCTGGTTAGTACTTGGATGGGAGACCGCCTGGGAATACCAGGTGCTCTAAGCATTTTGTCCACGAGGGTGTGCTCTTGCACTATTTCATCAGCAACACTGCCTTGTATTAAGCATTTAATGATGAATTGACTAAATGTCTGTTTTATCAGACTCACTTTGACTATATATGTTGTAGCAAGAGATTGTTTCTCGCTTACGGCCATACCAGCCTGGGTACGCCCGATCTCGTCTGATCTCGGAAGCTAAGCAGGGTCGGGCCTGGTTAGTACTTGGATGGGAGACCGCCTGGGAATACCAGGTGCTGTAAGCATTTTGTCCACGAGGGTGTGCCCCTGCACTATTTCATCAGCAACACTGCCTTGTAGTAAGCATTTAATGATGAATTGACTAAATGCAGCTTCCTGCCTTTTTAATAGGATCAAATTTCCTTGTGTTTTCAATTAGCATCTGCCTTGTATTTATAAGACAAACAAGAATATTGTTGCTGAATGCAGCTTGTGTGTGCTTTGTGCTCCTTTGCCCTGTTCAAATGATGAAAGGAAATAAAGTTTGTATTTTATCCAACTACCTGTGCTAAAAAGTGATGGGAACAGTGTTTGTAATTTCTTCTACTTTTTCAGTGACACAAAGTTCAAGCTGCTTATCTAATTGGTGAAAATGCAATGTCTGTTTATCACACTCACTTTGACTATATATGTTGTAGCAAGAGATCGTTTCTCGCTTACGGCCATACCAGCCTGGGTACGCCCGATCTCGTCTGATCTCGGAAGCTAAGCAGGGTCGGGCCTGGTTAGTACTTGGATGGGAGACCGCCTGGGAATACCAGGTGCTGTAAGCATTTTGTCCACGAGGGTGTGCTCTTGCACTATTTCATCAGCAACACTGCCTTGTATTAAGCATTTAATGATGAATTGACTAAATGTCTGTTTTATCAGACTCACTTTGACTATATATGTTGTAGCAAGAGATTGTTTCTCGCTTACGGCCATACCAGCCTGGGTACGCCCGATCTCGTCTGATCTCGGAAGCTAAGCAGGGTCGGGCCTGGTTAGTACTTGGATGGGAGACCGCCTGGGAATACCAGGTGCTGTAAGCATTTTGTCCACGAGGGTGTGCCCCTGCACTATTTCATCAGCAACACTGCCTTGTAGTAAGCATTTAATGATGAATTGACTAAATGCAGCTTCCTGCCTTTTTAATAGGATCAAATTTCCTTGTGTTTTCAATTAGCATCTGCCTTGTATTTATAAGACAAACAAGAATATTGTTGCTGAATGCAGCTTGTGTGTGCTTTGTGCTCCTTTGCCCTGTTCAAATGATGAAAGGAAATAAAGTTTGTATTTTATCCAACTACCTGTGCTAAAAAGTGATGGGAACAGTGTTTGTAATTTCTTCTACTTTTTCAGTGACACAAAGTTCAAGCTGCTTATCTAATTGGTGAAAATGCAATGTCTGTTTATCACACTCACTTTGACTATATATGTTGTAGCAAGAGATTGTTTCTCGCTTACGGCCATACCAGCCTGGGTACGCCCGATCTCGTCTGATCTCGGAAGCTAAGCAGGGTCGGGCCTGGTTAGTACTTGGATGGGAGACCGCCTGGGAATACCAGGTGCTGTAAGCATTTTGTCCACGAGGGTGTGCCCCTGCACTATTTCATCAGCAACACTGCCTTGTAGTAAGCATTTAATGATGAATTGACTAAATGCAGCTTCCTGCCTTTTTAATAGGATCAAATTTCCTTGTGTTTTCAATTAGCATCTGCCTTGTATTTATAAGACAAACAAGAATATTGTTGCTGAATGCAGCTTGTGTGTGCTTTGTGCTCCTTTGCCCTGTTCAAATGATGAAAGGAAATAAAGTTTGTATTTTATCCAACTACCTGTGGTAAAAAGTGATGGGAACAGTGTTTGTAATTTCTTCTACTTTTTCAGTGACACAAAGTTCAAGCTGCTTATCTAATTGGTGAAAATGCAATGTCTGTTTATCACACTCACTTTGACTATATATGTTGTAGCAAGAGATTGTTTCTCGCTTACGGCCATACCAGCCTGGGTACGCCTGATCTCGTCTGATCTCGGAAGCTAAGCAGGGTCGGGCCTGGTTAGTACTTGGATGGGAGACCGCCTGGGAATACCAGGTGCTGTAAGCATTTTGTCCACGAGGGTGTGCTCTTGCACTATTTCATCAGCAACACTGCCTTGTATTAAGCATTTAATGATGAATTGACTAAATGTCTGTTTTATCAGACTCACTTTGACTATATATGTTGTAGCAAGAGATTGTTTCTCGCTTACGGCCATACCAGCCTGGGTACGCCCGATCTCGTCTGATCTCGGAAGCTAAGCAGGGTCGGGCCTGGTTAGTACTTGGATGGGAGACCGCCTGGGAATACCAGGTGCTGTAAGCATTTTGTCCACGAGGGTGTGCCCCTGCACTATTTCATCAGCAACACTGCCTTGTAGTAAGCATTTAATGATGAATTGACTAAATGCAGCTTCCTGCCTTTTTAATAGGATCAAATTTCCTTGTGTTTTCAATTAGCATCTGCCTTGTATTTATAAGACAAACAAGAATATTGTTGCTGAATGCAGCTTGTGTGTGCTTTGTGCTCCTTTGCCCTGTTCAAATGATGAAAGGAAATAAAGTTTGTATTTTATCCAACTACCTGTGCTAAAAAGTGATGGGAACAGTGTTTGTAATTTCTTCTACTTTTTCAGTGACACAAAGTTCAAGCTGCTTATCTAATTGGTGAAAATGCAATGTCTGTTTATCACACTCACTTTGACTATATATGTTGTAGCAAGAGATTGTTTCTCGCTTACGGCCATACCAGCCTGGGTACGCCCGATCTCGTCTGATCTCGGAAGCTAAGCAGGGTCGGGCCTGGTTAGTACTTGGATGGGAGACCGCCTGGGAATACCAGGTGCTGTAAGCATTTTGTCCACGAGGGTGTGCCCCTGCACTATTTCATCAGCAACACTGCCTTGTAGTAAGCATTTAATGATGAATTGACTAAATGCAGCTTCCTGCCTTTTTAATAGGATCAAATTTCCTTGTGTTTTCAATTAGCATCTGCCTTGTATTTATAAGACAAACAAGAATATTGTTGCTGAATGCAGCTTGTGTGTGCTTTGTGCTCCTTTGCCCTGTTCAAATGATGAAAGGAAATAAAGTTTGTATTTTATCCAACTACCTGTGCTAAAAAGTGATGGGAACAGTGTTTGTAATTTCTTCTACTTTTTCAGTGACACAAAGTTCAAGCTGCTTATCTAATTGGTGAAAATGCAATGTCTGTTTATCACACTCACTTTGACTATATATGTTGTAGCAAGAGATTGTTTCTCGCTTACGGCCATACCAGCCTGGGTACGCCTGATCTCGTCTGATCTCGGAAGCTAAGCAGGGTCGGGCCTGGTTAGTACTTGGATGGGAGACCGCCTGGGAATACCAGGTGCTGTAAGCATTTTGTCCACGAGGGTGTGCTCTTGCACTATTTCATCAGCAACACTGCCTTGTATTAAGCATTTAATGATGAATTGACTAAATGTCTGTTTTATCAGACTCACTTTGACTATATATGTTGTAGCAAGAGATTGTTTCTCGCTTACGGCCATACCAGCCTGGGTACGCCCGATCTCGTCTGATCTCGGAAGCTAAGCAGGGTCGGGCCTGGTTAGTACTTGGATGGGAGACCGCCTGGGAATACCAGGTGCTGTAAGCATTTTGTCCACGAGGGTGTGCCCCTGCACTATTTCATCAGCAACACTGCCTTGTAGTAAGCATTTAATGATGAATTGACTAAATGCAGCTTCCTGCCTTTTTAATAGGATCAAATTTCCTTGTGTTTTCAATTAGCATCTGCCTTGTATTTATAAGACAAACAAGAATATTGTTGCTGAATGCAGCTTGTGTGTGCTTTGTGCTCCTTTGCCCTGTTCAAATGATGAAAGGAAATAAAGTTTGTATTTTATCCAACTACCTGTGCTAAAAAGTGATGGGAACAGTGTTTGTAATTTCTTCTACTTTTTCAGTGACACAAAGTTCAAGCTGCTTATCTAATTGGTGAAAATGCAATGTCTGTTTATCACACTCACTTTGACTATATATGTTGTAGCAAGAGATTGTTTCTCGCTTACGGCCATACCAGCCTGGGTACGCCCGATCTCGTCTGATCTCGGAAGCTAAGCAGGGTCGGGCCTGGTTAGTACTTGGATGGGAGACCGCCTGGGAATACCAGGTGCTGTAAGCATTTTGTCCACGAGGGTGTGCCCCTGCACTATTTCATCAGCAACACTGCCTTGTAGTAAGCATTTAATGATGAATTGACTAAATGCAGCTTCCTGCCTTTTTAATAGGATCAAATTTCCTTGTGTTTTCAATTAGCATCTGCCTTGTATTTATAAGACAAACAAGAATATTGTTGCTGAATGCAGCTTGTGTGTGCTTTGTGCTCCTTTGCCCTGTTCAAATGATGAAAGGAAATAAAGTTTGTATTTTATCCAACTACCTGTGCTAAAAAGTGATGGGAACAGTGTTTGTAATTTCTTCTACTTTTTCAGTGACACAAAGTTCAAGCTGCTTATCTAATTGGTGAAAATGCAATGTCTGTTTATCACACTCACTTTGACTATATATGTTGTAGCAAGAGATTGTTTCTCGCTTACGGCCATACCAGCCTGGGTACGCCCGATCTCGTCTGATCTCGGAAGCTAAGCAGGGTCGGGCCTGGTTAGTACTTGGATGGGAGACCGCCTGGGAATACCAGGTGCTGTAAGCATTTTGTCCACGAGGGTGTGCTCTTGCACTATTTCATCAGCAACACTGCCTTGTATTAAGCATTTAATGATGAATTGACTAAATGTCTGTTTTATCAGACTCACTTTGACTATATATGTTGTAGCAAGAGATTGTTTCTCGCTTACGGCCATACCAGCCTGGGTACGCCCGATCTCGGAAGCTAAGCAGGGTCGGGCCTGGTTAGTACTTGGATGGGAGACCGCCTGGGAATACCAGGTGCTGTAAGCATTTTGTCCACGAGGGTGTGCCCCTGCACTATTTCATCAGCAACACTGCCTTGTAGTAAGCATTTAATGATGAATTGACTAAATGCAGCTTCCTGCCTTTTTAATAGGATCAAATTTCCTTGTGTTTTCAATTAGCATCTGCCTTGTATTTATAAGACAAACAAGAATATTGTTGCTGAATGCAGCTTGTGTGTGCTTTGTGCTCCTTTGCCCTGTTCAAATGATGAAAGGAAATAAAGTTTGTATTTTATCCAACTACCTGTGCTAAAAAGTGATGGGAACAGTGTTTGTAATTTCTTCTACTTTTTCAGTGACACAAAGTTCAAGCTGCTTATCTAATTGGTGAAAATGCAATGTCTGTTTATCACACTCACTTTGACTATATATGTTGTAGCAAGAGATTGTTTCTCGCTTACGGCCATACCAGCCTGGGTACGCCTGATCTCGTCTGATCTCGGAAGCTAAGCAGGGTCGGGCCTGGTTAGTACTTGGATGGGAGACCGCCTGGGAATACCAGGTGCTGTAAGCATTTTGTCCACGAGGGTGTGCTCTTGCACTATTTCATCAGCAACACTGCCTTGTATTAAGCATTTAATGATGAATTGACTAAATGTCTGTTTTATCAGACTCACTTTGACTATATATGTTGTAGCAAGAGATTGTTTCTCGCTTACGGCCATACCAGCCTGGGTACGCCCGATCTCGTCTGATCTCGGAAGCTAAGCAGGGTCGGGCCTGGTTAGTACTTGGATGGGAGACCGCCTGGGAATACCAGGTGCTGTAAGCATTTTGTCCACGAGGGTGTGCCCCTGCACTATTTCATCAGCAACACTGCCTTGTAGTAAGCATTTAATGATGAATTGACTAAATGCAGCTTCCTGCCTTTTTAATAGGATCAAATTTCCTTGTGTTTTCAATTAGCATCTGCCTTGTATTTATAAGACAAACAAGAATATTGTTGCTGAATGCAGCTTGTGTGTGCTTTGTGCTCCTTTGCCCTGTTCAAATGATGAAAGGAAATAAAGTTTGTATTTTATCCAACTACCTGTGCTAAAAAGTGATGGGAACAGTGTTTGTAATTTCTTCTACTTTTTCAGTGACACAAAGTTCAAGCTGCTTATCTAATTGGTGAAAATGCAATGTCTGTTTATCACACTCACTTTGACTATATATGTTGTAGCAAGAGATTGTTTCTCGCTTACGGCCATACCAGCCTGGGTACGCCCGATCTCGTCTGATCTCGGAAGCTAAGCAGGGTCGGGCCTGGTTAGTACTTGGATGGGAGACCGCCTGGGAATACCAGGTGCTGTAAGCATTTTGTCCACGAGGGTGTGCCCCTGCACTATTTCATCAGCAACACTGCCTTGTAGTAAGCATTTAATGATGAATTGACTAAATGCAGCTTCCTGCCTTTTTAATAGGATCAAATTTCCTTGTGTTTTCAATTAGCATCTGCCTTGTATTTATAAGACAAACAAGAATATTGTTGCTGAATGCAGCTTGTGTGTGCTTTGTGCTCCTTTGCCCTGTTCAAATGATGAAAGGAAATAAAGTTTGTATTTTATCCAACTACCTGTGCTAAAAAGTGATGGGAACAGTGTTTGTAATTTCTTCTACTTTTTCAGTGACACAAAGTTCAAGCTGCTTATCTAATTGGTGAAAATGCAATGTCTGTTTATCACACTCACTTTGACTATATATGTTGTAGCAAGAGATTGTTTCTCGCTTACGGCCATACCAGCCTGGGTACGCCCGATCTCGTCTGATCTCGGAAGCTAAGCAGGGTCGGGCCTGGTTAGTACTTGGATGGGAGACCGCCTGGGAATACCAGGTGCTCTAAGCATTTTGTCCACGAGGGTGTGCTCTTGCACTATTTCATCAGCAACACTGCCTTGTATTAAGCATTTAATGATGAATTGACTAAATGTCTGTTTTATCAGACTCACTTTGACTATATATGTTGTAGCAAGAGATTGTTTCTCGCTTACGGCCATACCAGCCTGGGTACGCCCGATCTCGTCTGATCTCGGAAGCTAAGCAGGGTCGGGCCTGGTTAGTACTTGGATGGGAGACCGCCTGGGAATACCAGGTGCTGTAAGCATTTTGTCCACGAGGGTGTGCCCCTGCACTATTTCATCAGCAACACTGCCTTGTAGTAAGCATTTAATGATGAATTGACTAAATGCAGCTTCCTGCCTTTTTAATAGGATCAAATTTCCTTGTGTTTTCAATTAGCATCTGCCTTGTATTTATAAGACAAACAAGAATATTGTTGCTGAATGCAGCTTGTGTGTGCTTTGTGCTCCTTTGCCCTGTTCAAATGATGAAAGGAAATAAAGTTTGTATTTTATCCAACTACCTGTGCTAAAAAGTGATGGGAACAGTGTTTGTAATTTCTTCTACTTTTTCAGTGACACAAAGTTCAAGCTGCTTATCTAATTGGTGAAAATGCAATGTCTGTTTATCACACTCACTTTGACTATATATGTTGTAGCAAGAGATTGTTTCTCGCTTACGGCCATACCAGCCTGGGTACGCCCGATCTCGTCTGATCTCGGAAGCTAAGCAGGGTCGGGCCTGGTTAGTACTTGGATGGGAGACCGCCTGGGAATACCAGGTGCTCTAAGCATTTTGTCCACGAGGGTGTGCTCTTGCACTATTTCATCAGCAACACTGCCTTGTATTAAGCATTTAATGATGAATTGACTAAATGTCTGTTTTATCAGACTCACTTTGACTATATATGTTGTAGCAAGAGATTGTTTCTCGCTTACGGCCATACCAGCCTGGGTACGCCCGATCTCGTCTGATCTCGGAAGCTAAGCAGGGTCGGGCCTGGTTAGTACTTGGATGGGAGACCGCCTGGGAATACCAGGTGCTGTAAGCATTTTGTCCACGAGGGTGTGCCCCTGCACTATTTCATCAGCAACACTGCCTTGTAGTAAGCATTTAATGATGAATTGACTAAATGCAGCTTCCTGCCTTTTTAATAGGATCAAATTTCCTTGTGTTTTCAATTAGCATCTGCCTTGTATTTATAAGACAAACAAGAATATTGTTGCTGAATGCAGCTTGTGTGTGCTTTGTGCTCCTTTGCCCTGTTCAAATGATGAAAGGAAATAAAGTTTGTATTTTATCCAACTACCTGTGCTAAAAAGTGATGGGAACAGTGTTTGTAATTTCTTCTACTTTTTCAGTGACACAAAGTTCAAGCTGCTTATCTAATTGGTGAAAATGCAATGTCTGTTTATCACACTCACTTTGACTATATATGTTGTAGCAAGAGATTGTTTCTCGCTTACGGCCATACCAGCCTGGGTACGCCCGATCTCGTCTGATCTCGGAAGCTAAGCAGGGTCGGGCCTGGTTAGTACTTGGATGGGAGACCGCCTGGGAATACCAGGTGCTGTAAGCATTTTGTCCACGAGGGTGTGCTCTTGCACTATTTCATCAGCAACACTGCCTTGTATTAAGCATTTAATGATGAATTGACTAAATGTCTGTTTTATCAGACTCACTTTGACTATATATGTTGTAGCAAGAGATTGTTTCTCGCTTACGGCCATACCAGCCTGGGTACGCCCGATCTCGTCTGATCTCGGAAGCTAAGCAGGGTCGGGCCTGGTTAGTACTTGGATGGGAGACCGCCTGGGAATACCAGGTGCTGTAAGCATTTTGTCCACGAGGGTGTGCCCCTGCACTATTTCATCAGCAACACTGCCTTGTAGTAAGCATTTAATGATGAATTGACTAAATGCAGCTTCCTGCCTTTTTAATAGGATCAAATTTCCTTGTGTTTTCAATTAGCATCTGCCTTGTATTTATAAGACAAACAAGAATATTGTTGCTGAATGCAGCTTGTGTGTGCTTTGTGCTCCTTTGCCCTGTTCAAATGATGAAAGGAAATAAAGTTTGTATTTTATCCAACTACCTGTGCTAAAAAGTGATGGGAACAGTGTTTGTAATTTCTTCTACTTTTTCAGTGACACAAAGTTCAAGCTGCTTATCTAATTGGTGAAAATGCAATGTCTGTTTATCACACTCACTTTGACTATATATGTTGTAGCAAGAGATTGTTTCTCGCTTACGGCCATACCAGCCTGGGTACGCCTGATCTCGTCTGATCTCGGAAGCTAAGCAGGGTCGGGCCTGGTTAGTACTTGGATGGGAGACCGCCTGGGAATACCAGGTGCTGTAAGCATTTTGTCCACGAGGGTGTGCTCTTGCACTATTTCATCAGCAACACTGCCTTGTATTAAGCATTTAATGATGAATTGACTAAATGTCTGTTTTATCAGACTCACTTTGACTATATATGTTGTAGCAAGAGATTGTTTCTCCCTTACGGCCATACCAGCCTGGGTACGCCCGATCTCGTCTGATCTCGGAAGCTAAGCAGGGTCGGGCCTGGTTAGTACTTGGATGGGAGACCGCCTGGGAATACCAGGTGCGGTAAGCATTTTGTCCACGAGGGTGTGCCCCTGCACTATTTCATCAGCAACACTGCCTTGTAGTAAGCATTTAATGATGAATTGACTAAATGCAGCTTCCTGCCTTTTTAATAGGATCAAATTTCCTTGTGTTTTCAATTAGCATCTGCCTTGTATTTATAAGACAAACAAGAATATTGTTGCTGAATGCAGCTTGTGTGTGCTTTGTGCTCCTTTGCCCTGTTCAAATGATGAAAGGAAATAAAGTTTGTATTTTATCCAACTACCTGTGCTAAAAAGTGATGGGAACAGTGTTTGTAATTTCTTCTACTTTTTCAGTGACACAAAGTTCAAGCTGCTTATCTAATTGGTGAAAATGCAATGTCTGTTTATCACACTCACTTTGACTATATATGTTGTAGCAAGAGATTGTTTCTCGCTTACGGCCATACCAGCCTGGGTACGCCCGATCTCGTCTGATCTCGGAAGCTAAGCAGGGTCGGGCCTGGTTAGTACTTGGATGGGAGACCGCCTGGGAATACCAGGTGCTGTAAGCATTTTGTCCACGAGGGTGTGCCCCTGCACTATTTCATCAGCAACACTGCCTTGTAGTAAGCATTTAATGATGAATTGACTAAATGCAGCTTCCTGCCTTTTTAATAGGATCAAATTTCCTTGTGTTTTCAATTAGCATCTGCCTTGTATTTATAAGACAAACAAGAATATTGTTGCTGAATGCAGCTTGTGTGTGCTTTGTGCTCCTTTGCCCTGTTCAAATGATGAAAGGAAATAAAGTTTGTATTTTATCCAACTACCTGTGCTAAAAAGTGATGGGAACAGTGTTTGTAATTTCTTCTACTTTTTCAGTGACACAAAGTTCAAGCTGCTTATCTAATTGGTGAAAATGCAATGTCTGTTTATCACACTCACTTTGACTATATATGTTGTAGCAAGAGATTGTTTCTCGCTTACGGCCATACCAGCCTGGGTACGCCCGATCTCGTCTGATCTCGGAAGCTAGGCAGGGTCGGGCCTGGTTAGTACTTGGATGGGAGACCGCCTGGGAATACCAGGTGCTGTAAGCATTTTGTCCACGAGGGTGTGCTCTTGCACTATTTCATCAGCAACACTGCCTTGTATTAAGCATTTAATGATGAATTGACTAAATGTCTGTTTTATCAGACTCACTTTGACTATATATGTTGTAGCAAGAGATTGTTTCTCGCTTACGGCCATACCAGCCTGGGTACGCCCGATCTCGTCTGATCTCGGAAGCTAAGCAGGGTCGGGCCTGGTTAGTACTTGGATGGGAGACCGCCTGGGAATACCAGGTGCTGTAAGCATTTTGTCCACGAGGGTGTGCCCCTGCACTATTTCATCAGCAACACTGCCTTGTAGTAAGCATTTAATGATGAATTGACTAAATGCAGCTTCCTGCCTTTTTAATAGGATCAAATTTCCTTGTGTTTTCAATTAGCATCTGCCTTGTATTTATAAGACAAACAAGAATATTGTTGCTGAATGCAGCTTGTGTGTGCTTTGTGCTCCTTTGCCCTGTTCAAATGATGAAAGGAAATAAAGTTTGTATTTTATCCAACTACCTGTGCTAAAAAGTGATGGGAACAGTGTTTGTAATTTCTTCTACTTTTTCAGTGACACAAAGTTCAAGCTGCTTATCTAATTGGTGAAAATGCAATGTCTGTTTATCACACTCACTTTGACTATATATGTTGTAGCAAGAGATTGTTTCTCGCTTACGGCCATACCAGCCTGGGTACGCCCGATCTCGTCTGATCTCGGAAGCTAAGCAGGGTCGGGCCTGGTTAGTACTTGGATGGGAGACCGCCTGGGAATACCAGGTGCTGTAAGCATTTTGTCCACGAGGGTGTGCTCTTGCACTATTTCATCAGCAACACTGCCTTGTATTAAGCATTTAATGATGAATTGACTAAATGTCTGTTTTATCAGACTCACTTTGACTATATATGTTGTAGCAAGAGATTGTTTCTCGCTTACGGCCATACCAGCCTGGGTACGCCCGATCTCGTCTGATCTCGGAAGCTAGGCAGGGTCGGGCCTGGTTAGTACTTGGATGGGAGACCGCCTGGGAATACCAGGTGCTGTAAGCATTTTGTCCACGAGGGTGTGCCCCTGCACTATTTCATCAGCAACACTGCCTTGTAGTAAGCATTTAATGATGAATTGACTAAATGCAGCTTCCTGCCTTTTTAATAGGATCAAATTTCCTTGTGTTTTCAATTAGCATCTGCCTTGTATTTATAAGACAAACAAGAATATTGTTGCTGAATGCAGCTTGTGTGTGCTTTGTGCTCCTTTGCCCTGTTCAAATGATGAAAGGAAATAAAGTTTGTATTTTATCCAACTACCTGTGCTAAAAAGTGATGGGAACAGTGTTTGTAATTTCTTCTACTTTTTCAGTGACACAAAGTTCAAGCTGCTTATCTAATTGGTGAAAATGCAATGTCTGTTTATCACACTCACTTTGACTATATATGTTGTAGCAAGAGATTGTTTCTCGCTTACGGCCATACCAGCCTGGGTACGCCCGATCTCGTCTGATCTCGGAAGCTAGGCAGGGTCGGGCCTGGTTAGTACTTGGATGGGAGACCGCCTGGGAATACCAGGTGCTGTAAGCATTTTGTCCACGAGGGTGTGCTCTTGCACTATTTCATCAGCAACACTGCCTTGTATTAAGCATTTAATGATGAATTGACTAAATGTCTGTTTTATCAGACTCACTTTGACTATATATGTTGTAGCAAGAGATTGTTTCTCGCTTACGGCCATACCAGCCTGGGTACGCCCGATCTCGTCTGATCTCGGAAGCTAAGCAGGGTCGGGCCTGGTTAGTACTTGGATGGGAGACCGCCTGGGAATACCAGGTGCTGTAAGCATTTTGTCCACGAGGGTGTGCCCCTGCACTATTTCATCAGCAACACTGCCTTGTAGTAAGCATTTAATGATGAATTGACTAAATGCAGCTTCCTGCCTTTTTAATAGGATCAAATTTCCTTGTGTTTTCAATTAGCATCTGCCTTGTATTTATAAGACAAACAAGAATATTGTTGCTGAATGCAGCTTGTGTGTGCTTTGTGCTCCTTTGCCCTGTTCAAATGATGAAAGGAAATAAAGTTTGTATTTTATCCAACTACCTGTGCTAAAAAGTGATGGGAACAGTGTTTGTAATTTCTTCTACTTTTTCAGTGACACAAAGTTCAAGCTGCTTATCTAATTGGTGAAAATGCAATGTCTGTTTATCACACTCACTTTGACTATATATGTTGTAGCAAGAGATTGTTTCTCGCTTACGGCCATACCAGCCTGGGTACGCCCGATCTCGTCTGATCTCGGAAGCTAAGCAGGGTCGGGCCTGGTTAGTACTTGGATGGGAGACCGCCTGGGAATACCAGGTGCTGTAAGCATTTTGTCCACGAGGGTGTGCTCTTGCACTATTTCATCAGCAACACTGCCTTGTATTAAGCATTTAATGATGAATTGACTAAATGTCTGTTTTATCAGACTCACTTTGACTATATATGTTGTAGCAAGAGATTGTTTCTCGCTTACGGCCATACCAGCCTGGGTACGCCCGATCTCGTCTGATCTCGGAAGCTAAGCAGGGTCGGGCCTGGTTAGTACTTGGATGGGAGACCGCCTGGGAATACCAGGTGCTGTAAGCATTTTGTCCACGAGGGTGTGCCCCTGCACTATTTCATCAGCAACACTGCCTTGTAGTAAGCATTTAATGATGAATTGACTAAATGCAGCTTCCTGCCTTTTTAATAGGATCAAATTTCCTTGTGTTTTCAATTAGCATCTGCCTTGTATTTATAAGACAAACAAGAATATTGTTGCTGAATGCAGCTTGTGTGTGCTTTGTGCTCCTTTGCCCTGTTCAAATGATGAAAGGAAATAAAGTTTGTATTTTATCCAACTACCTGTGCTAAAAAGTGATGGGAACAGTGTTTGTAATTTCTTCTACTTTTTCAGTGACACAAAGTTCAAGCTGCTTATCTAATTGGTGAAAATGCAATGTCTGTTTATCACACTCACTTTGACTATATATGTTGTAGCAAGAGATTGTTTCTCGCTTACGGCCATACCAGCCTGGGTACGCCCGATCTCGTCTGATCTCGGAAGCTAAGCAGGGTCGGGCCTGGTTAGTACTTGGATGGGAGACCGCCTGGGAATACCAGGTGCTGTAAGCATTTTGTCCACGAGGGTGTGCTCTTGCACTATTTCATCAGCAACACTGCCTTGTATTAAGCATTTAATGATGAATTGACTAAATGTCTGTTTTATCAGACTCACTTTGACTATATATGTTGTAGCAAGAGATTGTTTCTCGCTTACGGCCATACCAGCCTGGGTACGCCCGATCTCGTCTGATCTCGGAAGCTAGGCAGGGTCGGGCCTGGTTAGTACTTGGATGGGAGACCGCCTGGGAATACCAGGTGCTGTAAGCATTTTGTCCACGAGGGTGTGCTCTTGCACTATTTCATCAGCAACACTGCCTTGTATTAAGCATTTAATGATGAATTGACTAAATGTCTGTTTTATCAGACTCACTTTGACTATATATGTTGTAGCAAGAGATTGTTTCTCGCTTACGGCCATACCAGCCTGGGTACGCCCGATCTCGTCTGATCTCGGAAGCTAAGCAGGGTCGGGCCTGGTTAGTACTTGGATGGGAGACCGCCTGGGAATACCAGGTGCTGTAAGCATTTTGTCCACGAGGGTGTGCCCCTGCACTATTTCATCAGCAACACTGCCTTGTAGTAAGCATTTAATGATGAATTGACTAAATGCAGCTTCCTGCCTTTTTAATAGGATCAAATTTCCTTGTGTTTTCAATTAGCATCTGCCTTGTATTTATAAGACAAACAAGAATATTGTTGCTGAATGCAGCTTGTGTGTGCTTTGTGCTCCTTTGCCCTGTTCAAATGATGAAAGGAAATAAAGTTTGTATTTTATCCAACTACCTGTGCTAAAAAGTGATGGGAACAGTGTTTGTAATTTCTTCTACTTTTTCAGTGACACAAAGTTCAAGCTGCTTATCTAATTGGTGAAAATGCAATGTCTGTTTATCACACTCACTTTGACTATATATGTTGTAGCAAGAGATTGTTTCTCGCTTACGGCCATACCAGCCTGGGTACGCCCGATCTCGTCTGATCTCGGAAGCTAAGCAGGGTCGGGCCTGGTTAGTACTTGGATGGGAGACCGCCTGGGAATACCAGGTGCTGTAAGCATTTTGTCCACGAGGGTGTGCTCTTGCACTATTTCATCAGCAACACTGCCTTGTATTAAGCATTTAATGATGAATTGACTAAATGTCTGTTTTATCAGACTCACTTTGACTATATATGTTGTAGCAAGAGATTGTTTCTCGCTTACGGCCATACCAGCCTGGGTACGCCCGATCTCGTCTGATCTCGGAAGCTAAGCAGGGTCGGGCCTGGTTAGTACTTGGATGGGAGACCGCCTGGGAATACCAGGTGCTGTAAGCATTTTGTCCACGAGGGTGTGCCCCTGCACTATTTCATCAGCAACACTGCCTTGTAGTAAGCATTTAATGATGAATTGACTAAATGCAGCTTCCTGCCTTTTTAATAGGATCAAATTTCCTTGTGTTTTCAATTAGCATCTGCCTTGTATTTATAAGACAAACAAGAATATTGTTGCTGAATGCAGCTTGTGTGTGCTTTGTGCTCCTTTGCCCTGTTCAAATGATGAAAGGAAATAAAGTTTGTATTTTATCCAACTACCTGTGCTAAAAAGTGATGGGAACAGTGTTTGTAATTTCTTCTACTTTTTCAGTGACACAAAGTTCAAGCTGCTTATCTAATTGGTGAAAATGCAATGTCTGTTTATCACACTCACTTTGACTATATATGTTGTAGCAAGAGATTGTTTCTCGCTTACGGCCATACCAGCCTGGGTACGCCCGATCTCGTCTGATCTCGGAAGCTAGGCAGGGTCGGGCCTGGTTAGTACTTGGATGGGAGACCGCCTGGGAATACCAGGTGCTGTAAGCATTTTGTCCACGAGGGTGTGCTCTTGCACTATTTCATCAGCAACACTGCCTTGTATTAAGCATTTAATGATGAATTGACTAAATGTCTGTTTTATCAGACTCACTTTGACTATATATGTTGTAGCAAGAGATTGTTTCTCGCTTACGGCCATACCAGCCTGGGTACGCCCGATCTCGTCTGATCTCGGATGCTAAGCAGGGTCGGGCCTGGTTAGTACTTGGATGGGAGACCGCCTGGGAATACTAGGTGCTGTAAGCATTTTGTCCACGAGGGTGTGCCCCTGCACTATTTCATCAGCAACACTGCCTTGTAGTAAGCATTTAATGATGAATTGACTAAATGCAGCTTCCTGCCTTTTTAATAGGATCAAATTTCCTTGTGTTTTCAATTAGCATCTGCCTTGTATTTATAAGACAAACAAGAATATTGTTGCTGAATGCAGCTTGTGTGTGCTTTGTGCTCCTTTGCCCTGTACAAATGATGAAAGGAAATAAAGTTTGTATTTTATCCAACTACCTGTGCTAAAAAGTGATGGGAACAGTGTTTGTAATTTCTTCTACTTTTTCAGTGACACAAAGTTCAAGCTGCTTATCTAATTGGTGAAAATGCAATGTCTGTTTATCACACTCACTTTGACTATATATGTTGTAGCAAGAGATTGTTTCTCGCTTACGGCCATACCAGCCTGGGTACGCCCGATCTCGTCTGATCTCGGAAGCTAAGCAGGGTCGGTCCTGGTTAGTACTTGGATGGGAGACCGCCTGGGAATACCAGGTGCTGTAAGCATTTTGTCCACGAGGGTGTGCTCTTGCACTATTTCATCAGCAACACTGCCTTGTATTAAGCATTTAATGATGAATTGACTAAATGTCTGTTTTATCAAACTCACTTTGACTATATATGTTGTAGCAAGAGATTGTTTCTCGCTTACGGCCATACCAGCCTGGGTACGCCCGATCTCGTCTGATCTCGGAAGCTAAGCAGGGTCGGGCCTGGTTAGTACTTGGATGGGAGACCGCCTGGGAATACCAGGTGCTGTAAGCATATAGTGCCCCTGCACTATTTCATCAGCAATATTTTATTTTATATATAAATGCTTCCGCTCAGTGTTTGAGATCAATTGACACCCTTTACCATGGCACTTTGAGATTTATTTTTAATTGCAAAACCCTTACGCACCACTGCACTTTGTATACCAGGGTTGGCTGGCCTTCTCTAGTCACTCGTAGGCTCAGTCACTGGTATACTTTTATTTACAAAGCCATTTTGGGTTTACTACCTTTTTATTTGGGCATTTTTATTGTTCAGAAATGTGGTGGGTACTCTCTTCGTTCGAGGGACTTTATCTTGCTAACTGTTCCAAATGTCCGAACTGAATTTGGTAAAAGGGCTTTTATGTACTCTGCGCCATCGTCTTGGAATGCCTTACAAAATACTTTTAAACTGGAAGAACTTGTCCCGATTGGTATTTTTAAATCACTGATGAATGATCTTGAGACTGATTCCCTGACCTGTCAATGTTTTTAATTTGCTGTTTTTGATTTTGTTATATTCTTTGTTAATTTTATGGTTTTTACTAGATTACTTGTAGTTTTTCATGTTGTTTGTCTAATTTTTGTAATGACTTGGCGCTGCCTATCTTGGCCAGGACGCTCTTGAAAAAGAGATTTTAAATCTCAATGAGCCTTTCCTGGTTAAATAAAGGTTTAAAAAAAAAAATAATAAAAAAAAAAAAAAAAAAAAAAAAAACACTGCCTTGTAGTAAGCATTTAATGATGAATTGACTAAATGCAGCTTCCTGCCTTTTTAATAGGATCAAATTTCCTTGTGTTTTCAATTAGCATCTGCCTTGTATTTATAAGACAAACAAGAATATTGTTGCTGAATGCAGCTTGTGTGTGCTTTGTGCTCCTTTGCCCTGTTCAAATGATGAAAGGAAATAAAGTTTGTATTTTATCCAACTACCTGTGCTAAAAAGTGATGGGAACAGTGTTTGTAATTTCTTCTACTTTTTCAGTGACACAAAGTTCAAGCTGCTTATCTAATTGGTGAAAATGCAATGTCTGTTTATCACACTCACTTTGACTATATATGTTGTAGCAAGAGATTGTTTCTCGCTTACGGCCATACCAGCCTGGGTACGCCCGATCTCGTCTGATCTCGGAAGCTAAGCAGGGTCGGGCCTGGTTAGTACTTGGATGGGAGACCGCCTGGGAATACCAGGTGCTGTAAGCATTTTGTCCACGAGGGTGTGCCCCTGCACTATTTCATCAGCAACACTGCCTTGTAGTAAGCATTTAATGATGAATTGACTAAATGCAGCTTCCTGCCTTTTTAATAGGATCAAATTTCCTTGTGTTTTCAATTAGCATCTGCCTTGTATTTATAAGACAAACAAGAATATTGTTGCTGAATGCAGCTTGTGTGTGCTTTGTGCTCCTTTGCCCTGTTCAAATGATGAAAGGAAATAAAGTTTGTATTTTATCCAACTACCTGTGCTAAAAAGTGATGGGAACAGTGTTTGTAATTTCTTCTACTTTTTCAGTGACACAAAGTTCAAGCTGCTTATCTAATTGGTGAAAATGCAATGTCTGTTTATCACACTCACTTTGACTATATATGTTGTAGCAAGAGATTGTTTCTCGCTTACGGCCATACCAGCCTGGGTACGCCCGATCTCGTCTGATCTCGGAAGCTAAGCAGGGTCGGGCCTGGTTAGTACTTGGATGGGAGACCGCCTGGGAATACTAGGTGCTGTAAGCATTTTGTCCACGAGGGTGTGCCCCTGCACTATTTCATCAGCAACACTGCCTTGTATTAAGCATTTAATGATGAATTGACTAAATGTCTGTTTTATCAGACTCACTTTGACTATATATGTTGTAGCAAGAGATTGTTTCTCGCTTACGGCCATACCAGCCTGGGTACGCCCGATCTCGTCTGATCTCGGATGCTAAGCAGGGTCGGGCCTGGTTAGTACTTGGATGGGAGACCGCCTGGGAATACTAGGTGCTGTAAGCATTTTGTCCACGAGGGTGTGCCCCTGCACTATTTCATCAGCAACACTGCCTTGTAGTAAGCATTTAATGATGAATTGACTAAATGCAGCTTCCTGCCTTTTTAATAGGATCAAATTTCCTTGTGTTTTCAATTAGCATCTGCCTTGTATTTATAAGACAAACAAGAATATTGTTGCTGAATGCAGCTTGTGTGTGCTTTGTGCTCCTTTGCCCTGTACAAATGATGAAAGGAAATAAAGTTTGTATTTTATCCAACTACCTGTGCTAAAAAGTGATGGGAACAGTGTTTGTAATTTCTTCTACTTTTTCAGTGACACAAAGTTCAAGCTGCTTATCTAATTGGTGAAAATGCAATGTCTGTTTATCACACTCACTTTGACTATATATGTTGTAGCAAGAGATTGTTTCTCGCTTACGGCCATACCAGCCTGGGTACGCCCGATCTCGTCTGATCTCGGAAGCTAAGCAGGGTCGGTCCTGGTTAGTACTTGGATGGGAGACCGCCTGGGAATACCAGGTGCTGTAAGCATTTTGTCCACGAGGGTGTGCTCTTGCACTATTTCATCAGCAACACTGCCTTGTATTAAGCATTTAATGATGAATTGACTAAATGTCTGTTTTATCAAACTCACTTTGACTATATATGTTGTAGCAAGAGATTGTTTCTCGCTTACGGCCATACCAGCCTGGGTACGCCCGATCTCGTCTGATCTCGGAAGCTAAGCAGGGTCGGGCCTGGTTAGTACTTGGATGGGAGACCGCCTGGGAATACCAGGTGCTGTAAGCATATAGTGCCCCTGCACTATTTCATCAGCAATATTTTATTTTATATATAAATGCTTCCGCTCAGTGTTTGAGATCAATTGACACCCTTTACCATGGCACTTTGAGATTTATTTTAAATTGCAAAACCCTTACGCACCACTGCACTTTGTATACCAGGGTTGGCTGGCCTTCTCTAGTCACTCGTAGGCTCAGTCACTGGTATACTTTTATTTACAAAGCCATTTTGGGTTTACTACCTTTTTATTTGGGCATTTTTATTGTTCAGAAATGTGGTGGGTACTCTCTTCGTTCGAGGGACTTTATCTTGCTAACTGTTCCAAATGTCCGAACTGAATTTGGTAAAAGGGCTTTTATGTACTCTGCGCCATCGTCTTGGAATGCCTTACAAAATACTTTTAAACTGGAAGAACTTGTCCCGATTGGTATTTTTAAATCACTGATGAATGATCTTGAGACTGATTCCCTGACCTGTCAATGTTTTTAATTTGCTGTTTTTGATTTTGTTATATTCTTTGTTAATTTTATGGTTTTTACTAGATTACTTGTAGTTTTTCATGTTGTTTGTCTAATTTTTGTAATGACTTGGCGCTGCCTATCTTGGCCAGGACGCTCTTGAAAAAGAGAATTTAAATCTCAATGAGCCTTTCCTGGTTAAATAAAGGTTTAAAAAAAAAAAAAAAAAAAAAAAAAAAAAAAAAAAAAAAAACACTGCCTTGTAGTAAGCATTTAATGATGAATTGACTAAATGCAGCTTCCTGCCTTTTTAATAGGATCAAATTTCCTTGTGTTTTCAATTAGCATCTGCCTTGTATTTATAAGACAAACAAGAATATTGTTGCTGAATGCAGCTTATGTGTGCTTTGTGCTCCTTTGCCCTGTACAAATGATGAAAGGAAATAAAGTTTGTATTTTATCCAACTACCTGTGCTAAAAAGTGATGGGAACAGTGTTTGTAATTTCTTCTACTTTTTCAGTGACACAAAGTTCAAGCTGCTTATCTAATTGGTGAAAATGCAATGTCTGTTTATCACACTCACTTTGACTATATATGTTGTAGCAAGAGATTGTTTCTCGCTTACGGCCATACCAGCCTGGGTACGCCCGATCTCGTCTGATCTCGGAAGCTAAGCAGGGTCGGTCCTGGTTAGTACTTGGATGGGAGACCGCCTGGGAATACCAGGTGCTGTAAGCATTTTGTCCACGAGGGTGTGCTCTTGCACTATTTCATCAGCAACACTGCCTTGTATTAAGCATTTAATGATGAATTGACTAAATGTCTGTTTTATCAAACTCACTTTGACTATATATGTTGTAGCAAGAGATTGTTTCTCGCTTACGGCCATACCAGCCTGGGTACGCCCGATCTCGTCTGATCTCGGAAGCTAAGCAGGGTCGGGCCTGGTTAGTACTTGGATGGGAGACCGCCTGGGAATACCAGGTGCTGTAAGCATTTTGTCCACGAGGGTGTGCCCCTGCACTATTTCATCAGCAACACTGCCTTGTAGTAAGCATTTAATGATGAATTGACTAAATGCAGCTTCCTGCCTTTTTAATAGGATCAAATTTCCTTGTGTTTTCAATTAGCATCTGCCTTGTATTTATAAGACAAACAAGAATATTGTTGCTGAATGCAGCTTGTGTGTGCTTTGTGCTCCTTTGCCCTGTTCAAATGATGAAAGGAAATAAAGTTTGTATTTTATCCAACTACCTGTGCTAAAAAGTGATGGGAACAGTGTTTGTAATTTCTTCTACTTTTTCAGTGACACAAAGTTCAAGCTGCTTATCTAATTGGTGAAAATGCAATGTCTGTTTATCACACTCACTTTGACTATATATGTTGTAGCAAGAGATTGTTTCTCGCTTACGGCCATACCAGCCTGGGTACGCCCGATCTCGTCTGATCTCGGAAGCTAAGCAGGGTCGGGCCTGGTTAGTACTTGGATGGGAGACCGCCTGGGAATACCAGGTGCTGTAAGCATTTTGTCCACGAGGGTGTGCCCCTGCACTATTTCATCAGCAACACTGCCTTGTAGTAAGCATTTAATGATGAATTGACTAAATGCAGCTTCCTGCCTTTTTAATAGGATCAAATTTCCTTGTGTTTTCAATTAGCATCTGCCTTGTATTTATAAGACAAACAAGAATATTGTTGCTGAATGCAGCTTGTGTGTGCTTTGTGCTCCTTTGCCCTGTTCAAATGATGAAAGGAAATAAAGTTTGTATTTTATCCAACTACCTGTGCTAAAAAGTGATGGGAACAGTGTTTGTAATTTCTTCTACTTTTTCAGTGACACAAAGTTCAAGCTGCTTATCTAATTGGTGAAAATGCAATGTCTGTTTATCACACTCACTTTGACTATATATGTTGTAGCAAGAGATTGTTTCTCGCTTACGCCCATACCAGCCTGGGTACGCCCGATCTCGTCTGATCTCGGAAGCTAAGCAGGGTCGGGCCTGGTTAGTACTTGGATGGGAGACCGCCTGGGAATACCAGGTGCTGTAAGCATTTTGTCCACGAGGGTGTGCTCTTGCACTATTTCATCAGCAACACTGCCTTGTATTAAGCATTTAATGATGAATTGACTAAATGTCTGTTTTATCAGACTCACTTTGACTATATATGTTGTAGCAAGAGATTGTTTCTCGCTTACGGCCATACCAGCCTGGGTACGCCCGATCTCGTCTGATCTCGGAAGCTAAGCAGGGTCGGGCCTGGTTAGTACTTGGATGGGAGACCGCCTGGGAATACCAGGTGCTGTAAGCATTTTGTCCACGAGGGTGTGCCCCTGCACTATTTCATCAGCAACACTGCCTTGTAGTAAGCATTTAATGATGAATTGACTAAATGCAGCTTCCTGCCTTTTTAATAGGATCAAATTTCCTTGTGTTTTCAATTAGCATCTGCCTTGTATTTATAAGACAAACAAGAATATTGTTGCTGAATGCAGCTTGTGTGTGCTTTGTGCTCCTTTGCCCTGTTCAAATGATGAAAGGAAATAAAGTTTGTATTTTATCCAACTACCTGTGCTAAAAAGTGATGGGAACAGTGTTTGTAATTTCTTCTACTTTTTCAGTGACACAAAGTTCAAGCTGCTTATCTAATTGGTGAAAATGCAATGTCTGTTTATCACACTCACTTTGACTATATATGTTGTAGCAAGAGATTGTTTCTCGCTTACGCCCATACCAGCCTGGGTACGCCCGATCTCGTCTGATCTCGGAAGCTAAGCAGGGTCGGGCCTGGTTAGTACTTGGATGGGAGACCGCCTGGGAATACCAGGTGCTGTAAGCATTTTGTCCACGAGGGTGTGCTCTTGCACTATTTCATCAGCAACACTGCCTTGTATTAAGCATTTAATGATGAATTGACTAAATGTCTGTTTTATCAGACTCACTTTGACTATATATGTTGTAGCAAGAGATTGTTTCTCGCTTACGGCCATACCAGCCTGGGTACGCCCGATCTCGTCTGATCTCGGAAGCTAAGCAGGGTCGGGCCTGGTTAGTACTTGGATGGGAGACCGCCTGGGAATACCAGGTGCTGTAAGCATTTTGTCCACGAGGGTGTGCCCCTGCACTATTTCATCAGCAACACTGCCTTGTAGTAAGCATTTAATGATGAATTGACTAAATGCAGCTTCCTGCCTTTTTAATAGGATCAAATTTCCTTGTGTTTTCAATTAGCATCTGCCTTGTATTTATAAGACAAACAAGAATATTGTTGCTGAATGCAGCTTGTGTGTGCTTTGTGCTCCTTTGCCCTGTTCAAATGATGAAAGGAAATAAAGTTTGTATTTTATCCAACTACCTGTGCTAAAAAGTGATGGGAACAGTGTTTGTAATTTCTTCTACTTTTTCAGTGACACAAAGTTCAAGCTGCTTATCTAATTGGTGAAAATGCAATGTCTGTTTATCACACTCACTTTGACTATATATGTTGTAGCAAGAGATTGTTTCTCGCTTACGGCCATACCAGCCTGGGTACGCCCGATCTCGTCTGATCTCGGAAGCTAAGCAGGGTCGGGCCTGGTTAGTACTTGGATGGGAGACCGCCTGGGAATACCAGGTGCTGTAAGCATTTTGTCCACGAGGGTGTGCTCTTGCACTATTTCATCAGCAACACTGCCTTGTATTAAGCATTTAATGATGAATTGACTAAATGTCTGTTTTATCAGACTCACTTTGACTATATATGTTGTAGCAAGAGATTGTTTCTCGCTTACGGCCATACCAGCCTGGGTACGCCCGATCTCGTCTGATCTCGGAAGCTAAGCAGGGTCGGGCCTGGTTAGTACTTGGATGGGAGACCGCCTGGGAATACCAGGTGCTGTAAGCATTTTGTCCACGAGGGTGTGCCCCTGCACTATTTCATCAGCAACACTGCCTTGTAGTAAGCATTTAATGATGAATTGACTAAATGCAGCTTCCTGCCTTTTTAATAGGATCAAATTTCCTTGTGTTTTCAATTAGCATCTGCCTTGTATTTATAAGACAAACAAGAATATTGTTGCTGAATGCAGCTTGTGTGTGCTTTGTGCTCCTTTGCCCTGTTCAAATGATGAAAGGAAATAAAGTTTGTATTTTATCCAACTACCTGTGCTAAAAAGTGATGGGAACAGTGTTTGTAATTTCTTCTACTTTTTCAGTGACACAAAGTTCAAGCTGCTTATCTAATTGGTGAAAATGCAATGTCTGTTTATCACACTCACTTTGACTATATATGTTGTAGCAAGAGATTGTTTCTCGCTTACGGCCATACCAGCCTGGGTACGCCCGATCTCGTCTGATCTCGGATGCTAAGCAGGGTCGGGCCTGGTTAGTACTTGGATGGGAGACCGCCTGGGAATACTAGGTGCTGTAAGCATTTTGTCCACGAGGGTGTGCCCCTGCACTATTTCATCAGCAACACTGCCTTGTAGTAAGCATTTAATGATGAATTGACTAAATGCAGCTTCCTGCCTTTTTAATAGGATCAAATTTCCTTGTGTTTTCAATTAGCATCTGCCTTGTATTTATAAGACAAACAAGAATATTGTTGCTGAATGCAGCTTATGTGTGCTTTGTGCTCCTTTGCCCTGTACAAATGATGAAAGGAAATAAAGTTTGTATTTTATCCAACTACCTGTGCTAAAAAGTGATGGGAACAGTGTTTGTAATTTCTTCTACTTTTTCAGTGACACAAAGTTCAAGCTGCTTATCTAATTGGTGAAAATGCAATGTCTGTTTATCACACTCACTTTGACTATATATGTTGTAGCAAGAGATTGTTTCTCGCTTACGGCCATACCAGCCTGGGTACGCCCGATCTCGTCTGATCTCGGAAGCTAAGCAGGGTCGGTCCTGGTTAGTACTTGGATGGGAGACCGCCTGGGAATACCAGGTGCTGTAAGCATTTTGTCCACGAGGGTGTGCTCTTGCACTATTTCATCAGCAACACTGCCTTGTATTAAGCATTTAATGATGAATTGACTAAATGTCTGTTTTATCAAACTCACTTTGACTATATATGTTGTAGCAAGAGATTGTTTCTCGCTTACGGCCATACCAGCCTGGGTACGCCCGATCTCGTCTGATCTCGGAAGCTAAGCAGGGTCGGGCCTGGTTAGTACTTGGATGGGAGACCGCCTGGGAATACCAGGTGCTGTAAGCATTTTGTCCACGAGGGTGTGCCCCTGCACTATTTCATCAGCAACACTGCCTTGTAGTAAGCATTTAATGATGAATTGACTAAATGCAGCTTCCTGCCTTTTTAATAGGATCAAATTTCCTTGTGTTTTCAATTAGCATCTGCCTTGTATTTATAAGACAAACAAGAATATTGTTGCTGAATGCAGCTTGTGTGTGCTTTGTGCTCCTTTGCCCTGTTCAAATGATGAAAGGAAATAAAGTTTGTATTTTATCCAACTACCTGTGCTAAAAAGTGATGGGAACAGTGTTTGTAATTTCTTCTACTTTTTCAGTGACACAAAGTTCAAGCTGCTTATCTAATTGGTGAAAATGCAATGTCTGTTTATCACACTCACTTTGACTATATATGTTGTAGCAAGAGATTGTTTCTCGCTTACGGCCATACCAGCCTGGGTACGCCCGATCTCGTCTGATCTCGGAAGCTAAGCAGGGTCGGGCCTGGTTAGTACTTGGATGGGAGACCGCCTGGGAATACCAGGTGCTGTAAGCATTTTGTCCACGAGGGTGTGCCCCTGCACTATTTCATCAGCAACACTGCCTTGTAGTAAGCATTTAATGATGAATTGACTAAATGCAGCTTCCTGCCTTTTTAATAGGATCAAATTTCCTTGTGTTTTCAATTAGCATCTGCCTTGTATTTATAAGACAAACAAGAATATTGTTGCTGAATGCAGCTTGTGTGTGCTTTGTGCTCCTTTGCCCTGTTCAAATGATGAAAGGAAATAAAGTTTGTATTTTATCCAACTACCTGTGCTAAAAAGTGATGGGAACAGTGTTTGTAATTTCTTCTACTTTTTCAGTGACACAAAGTTCAAGCTGCTTATCTAATTGGTGAAAATGCAATGTCTGTTTATCACACTCACTTTGACTATATATGTTGTAGCAAGAGATTGTTTCTCGCTTACGCCCATACCAGCCTGGGTACGCCCGATCTCGTCTGATCTCGGAAGCTAAGCAGGGTCGGGCCTCGTTAGTACTTGGATGGGAGACCGCCTGGGAATACCAGGTGCTGTAAGCATTTTGTCCACGAGGGTGTGCTCTTGCACTATTTCATCAGCAACACTGCCTTGTATTAAGCATTTAATGATGAATTGACTAAATGTCTGTTTTATCAGACTCACTTTGACTATATATGTTGTAGCAAGAGATTGTTTCTCGCTTACGGCCATACCAGCCTGGGTACGCCCGATCTCGTCTGATCTCGGAAGCTAAGCAGGGTCGGGCCTGGTTAGTACTTGGATGGGAGACCGCCTGGGAATACCAGGTGCTGTAAGCATTTTGTCCACGAGGGTGTGCCCCTGCACTATTTCATCAGCAACACTGCCTTGTAGTAAGCATTTAATGATGAATTGACTAAATGCAGCTTCCTGCCTTTTTAATAGGATCAAATTTCCTTGTGTTTTCAATTAGCATCTGCCTTGTATTTATAAGACAAACAAGAATATTGTTGCTGAATGCAGCTTGTGTGTGCTTTGTGCTCCTTTGCCCTGTTCAAATGATGAAAGGAAATAAAGTTTGTATTTTATCCAACTACCTGTGCTAAAAAGTGATGGGAACAGTGTTTGTAATTTCTTCTACTTTTTCAGTGACACAAAGTTCAAGCTGCTTATCTAATTGGTGAAAATGCAATGTCTGTTTATCACACTCACTTTGACTATATATGTTGTAGCAAGAGATTGTTTCTCGCTTACGCCCATACCAGCCTGGGTACGCCCGATCTCGTCTGATCTCGGAAGCTAAGCAGGGTCGGGCCTGGTTAGTACTTGGATGGGAGACCGCCTGGGAATACCAGGTGCTGTAAGCATTTTGTCCACGAGGGTGTGCTCTTGCACTATTTCATCAGCAACACTGCCTTGTATTAAGCATTTAATGATGAATTGACTAAATGTCTGTTTTATCAGACTCACTTTGACTATATATGTTGTAGCAAGAGATTGTTTCTCGCTTACGGCCATACCAGCCTGGGTACGCCCGATCTCGTCTGATCTCGGAAGCTAAGCAGGGTCGGGCCTGGTTAGTACTTGGATGGGAGACCGCCTGGGAATACCAGGTGCTGTAAGCATTTTGTCCACGAGGGTGTGCCCCTGCACTATTTCATCAGCAACACTGCCTTGTAGTAAGCATTTAATGATGAATTGACTAAATGCAGCTTCCTGCCTTTTTAATAGGATCAAATTTCCTTGTGTTTTCAATTAGCATCTGCCTTGTATTTATAAGACAAACAAGAATATTGTTGCTGAATGCAGCTTGTGTGTGCTTTGTGCTCCTTTGCCCTGTTCAAATGATGAAAGGAAATAAAGTTTGTATTTTATCCAACTACCTGTGCTAAAAAGTGATGGGAACAGTGTTTGTAATTTCTTCTACTTTTTCAGTGACACAAAGTTCAAGCTGCTTATCTAATTGGTGAAAATGCAATGTCTGTTTATCACACTCACTTTGACTATATATGTTGTAGCAAGAGATTGTTTCTCGCTTACGCCCATACCAGCCTGGGTACGCCCGATCTCGTCTGATCTCGGAAGCTAAGCAGGGTCGGGCCTGGTTAGTACTTGGATGGGAGACCGCCTGGGAATACCAGGTGCTGTAAGCATTTTGTCCACGAGGGTGTGCTCTTGCACTATTTCATCAGCAACACTGCCTTGTATTAAGCATTTAATGATGAATTGACTAAATGTCTGTTTTATCAGACTCACTTTGACTATATATGTTGTAGCAAGAGATTGTTTCTCGCTTACGGCCATACCAGCCTGGGTACGCCCGATCTCGTCTGATCTCGGAAGCTAAGCAGGGTCGGGCCTGGTTAGTACTTGGATGGGAGACCGCCTGGGAATACCAGGTGCTGTAAGCATTTTGTCCACGAGGGTGTGCCCCTGCACTATTTCATCAGCAACACTGCCTTGTAGTAAGCATTTAATGATGAATTGACTAAATGCAGCTTCCTGCCTTTTTAATAGGATCAAATTTCCTTGTGTTTTCAATTAGCATCTGCCTTGTATTTATAAGACAAACAAGAATATTGTTGCTGAATGCAGCTTGTGTGTGCTTTGTGCTCCTTTGCCCTGTTCAAATGATGAAAGGAAATAAAGTTTGTATTTTATCCAACTACCTGTGCTAAAAAGTGATGGGAACAGTGTTTGTAATTTCTTCTACTTTTTCAGTGACACAAAGTTCAAGCTGCTTATCTAATTGGTGAAAATGCAATGTCTGTTTATCACACTCACTTTGACTATATATGTTGTAGCAAGAGATTGTTTCTCGCTTACGGCCATACCAGCCTGGGTACGCCCGATCTCGTCTGATCTCGGAAGCTAAGCAGGGTCGGGCCTGGTTAGTACTTGGATGGGAGACCGCCTGGGAATACCAGGTGCTGTAAGCATTTTGTCCACGAGGGTGTGCTCTTGCACTATTTCATCAGCAACACTGCCTTGTATTAAGCATTTAATGATGAATTGACTAAATGTCTGTTTTATCAGACTCACTTTGACTATATATGTTGTAGCAAGAGATTGTTTCTCGCTTACGGCCATACCAGCCTGGGTACGCCCGATCTCGTCTGATCTCGGAAGCTAAGCAGGGTCGGGCCTGGTTAGTACTTGGATGGGAGACCGCCTGGGAATACCAGGTGCTGTAAGCATTTTGTCCACGAGGGTGTGCCCCTGCACTATTTCATCAGCAACACTGCCTTGTAGTAAGCATTTAATGATGAATTGACTAAATGCAGCTTCCTGCCTTTTTAATAGGATCAAATTTCCTTGTGTTTTCAATTAGCATCTGCCTTGTATTTATAAGACAAACAAGAATATTGTTGCTGAATGCAGCTTGTGTGTGCTTTGTGCTCCTTTGCCCTGTTCAAATGATGAAAGGAAATAAAGTTTGTATTTTATCCAACTACCTGTGCTAAAAAGTGATGGGAACAGTGTTTGTAATTTCTTCTACTTTTTCAGTGACACAAAGTTCAAGCTGCTTATCTAATTGGTGAAAATGCAATGTCTGTTTATCACACTCACTTTGACTATATATGTTGTAGCAAGAGATTGTTTCTCGCTTACGGCCATACCAGCCTGGGTACGCCCGATCTCGTCTGATCTCGGAAGCTAAGCAGGGTCGGGCCTGGTTAGTACTTGGATGGGAGACCGCCTGGGAATACCAGGTGCTGTAAGCATTTTGTCCACGAGGGTGTGCCCCTGCACTATTTCATCAGCAACACTGCCTTGTAGTAAGCATTTAATGATGAATTGACTAAATGCAGCTTCCTGCCTTTTTAATAGGATCAAATTTCCTTGTGTTTTCAATTAGCATCTGCCTTGTATTTATAAGACAAACAAGAATATTGTTGCTGAATGCAGCTTGTGTGTGCTTTGTGCTCCTTTGCCCTGTTCAAATGATGAAAGGAAATAAAGTTTGTATTTTATCCAACTACCTGTGCTAAAAAGTGATGGGAACAGTGTTTGTAATTTCTTCTACTTTTTCAGTGACACAAAGTTCAAGCTGCTTATCTAATTGGTGAAAATGCAATGTCTGTTTATCACACTCACTTTGACTATATATGTTGTAGCAAGAGATTGTTTCTCGCTTACGGCCATACCAGCCTGGGTACGCCCGATCTCGTCTGATCTCGGAAGCTAAGCAGGGTCGGGCCTGGTTAGTACTTGGATGGGAGACCGCCTGGGAATACCAGGTGCTGTAAGCATTTTGTCCACGAGGGTGTGCTCTTGCACTATTTCATCAGCAACACTGCCTTGTATTAAGCATTTAATGATGAATTGACTAAATGTCTGTTTTATCAGACTCACTTTGACTATATATGTTGTAGCAAGAGATTGTTTCTCGCTTACGGCCATACCAGCCTGGGTACGCCCGATCTCGTCTGATCTCGGAAGCTAAGCAGGGTCGGGCCTGGTTAGTACTTGGATGGGAGACCGCCTGGGAATACCAGGTGCTGTAAGCATTTTGTCCACGAGGGTGTGCCCCTGCACTATTTCATCAGCAACACTGCCTTGTAGTAAGCATTTAATGATGAATTGACTAAATGCAGCTTCCTGCCTTTTTAATAGGATCAAATTTCCTTGTGTTTTCAATTAGCATCTGCCTTGTATTTATAAGACAAACAAGAATATTGTTGCTGAATGCAGCTTGTGTGTGCTTTGTGCTCCTTTGCCCTGTTCAAATGATGAAAGGAAATAAAGTTTGTATTTTATCCAACTACCTGTGCTAAAAAGTGATGGGAACAGTGTTTGTAATTTCTTCTACTTTTTCAGTGACACAAAGTTCAAGCTGCTTATCTAATTGGTGAAAATGCAATGTCTGTTTATCACACTCACTTTGACTATATATGTTGTAGCAAGAGATTGTTTCTCGCTTACGGCCATACCAGCCTGGGTACGCCCGATCTCGTCTGATCTCGGAAGCTAAGCAGGGTCGGGCCTGGTTAGTACTTGGATGGGAGACCGCCTGGGAATACCAGGTGCTGTAAGCATTTTGTCCACGAGGGTGTGCCCCTGCACTATTTCATCAGCAACACTGCCTTGTAGTAAGCATTTAATGATGAATTGACTAAATGCAGCTTCCTGCCTTTTTAATAGGATCAAATTTCCTTGTGTTTTCAATTAGCATCTGCCTTGTATTTATAAGACAAACAAGAATATTGTTGCTGAATGCAGCTTGTGTGTGCTTTGTGCTCCTTTGCCCTGTTCAAATGATGAAAGGAAATAAAGTTTGTATTTTATCCAACTACCTGTGGTAAAAAGTGATGGGAACAGTGTTTGTAATTTCTTCTACTTTTTCAGTGACACAAAGTTCAAGCTGCTTATCTAATTGGTGAAAATGCAATGTCTGTTTATCACACTCACTTTGACTATATATGTTGTAGCAAGAGATTGTTTCTCGCTTACGGCCATACCAGCCTGGGTACGCCCGATCTCGTCTGATCTCGGAAGCTAAGCAGGGTCGGGCCTGGTTAGTACTTGGATGGGAGACCGCCTGGGAATACCAGGTGCTGTAAGCATTTTGTCCACGAGGGTGTGCCCCTGCACTATTTCATCAGCAACACTGCCTTGTAGTAAGCATTTAATGATGAATTGACTAAATGCAGCTTCCTGCCTTTTTAATAGGATCAAATTTCCTTGTGTTTTCAATTAGCATCTGCCTTGTATTTATAAGACAAACAAGAATATTGTTGCTGAATGCAGCTTGTGTGTGCTTTGTGCTCCTTTGCCCTGTTCAAATGATGAAAGGAAATAAAGTTTGTATTTTATCCAACTACCTGTGCTAAAAAGTGATGGGAACAGTGTTTGTAATTTCTTCTACTTTTTCAGTGACACAAAGTTCAAGCTGCTTATCTAATTGGTGAAAATGCAATGTCTGTTTATCACACTCACTTTGACTATATATGTTGTAGCAAGAGATTGTTTCTCGCTTACGGCCATACCAGCCTGGGTACGCCCGATCTCGTCTGATCTCGGAAGCTAAGCAGGGTCGGGCCTGGTTAGTACTTGGATGGGAGACCGCCTGGGAATACCAGGTGCTGTAAGCATTTTGTCCACGAGGGTGTGCTCTTGCACTATTTCATCAGCAACACTGCCTTGTATTAAGCATTTAATGATGAATTGACTAAATCTCTGTTTTATCAGACTCACTTTGACTATATATGTTGTAGCAAGAGATTGTTTCTCGCTTACGGCCATACCAGCCTGGGTACGCCCGATCTCGTCTGATCTCGGAAGCTAAGCAGGGTCGGGCCTGGTTAGTACTTGGATGGGAGACCGCCTGGGAATACCAGGTGCTGTAAGCATTTTGTCCACGAGGGTGTGCCCCTGCACTATTTCATCAGCAACACTGCCTTGTAGTAAGCATTTAATGATGAATTGACTAAATGCAGCTTCCTGCCTTTTTAATAGGATCAAATTTCCTTGTGTTTTCAATTAGCATCTGCCTTGTATTTATAAGACAAACAAGAATATTGTTGCTGAATGCAGCTTGTGTGTGCTTTGTGCTCCTTTGCCCTGTTCAAATGATGAAAGGAAATAAAGTTTGTATTTTATCCAACTACCTGTGCTAAAAAGTGATGGGAACAGTGTTTGTAATTTCTTCTACTTTTTCAGTGACACAAAGTTCAAGCTGCTTATCTAATTGGTGAAAATGCAATGTCTGTTTATCACACTCACTTTGACTATATATGTTGTAGCAAGAGATTGGTTCTCGCTTACGGCCATACCAGCCTGGGTACGCCCGATCTCGTCTGATCTCGGAAGCTAAGCAGGGTCAGGCCTGGTTAGTACTTGGATGGGAGACCGCCTGGGAATACCAGGTGCTGTAAGCATTTTGTCCACGAGGGTGTGCCCCTGCACTATTTCATCAGCAACACTGCCTTGTAGTAAGCATTTAATGATGAATTGACTAAATGCAGCTTCCTGCCTTTTTAATAGGATCAAATTTCCTTGTGTTTTCAATTAGCATCTGCCTTGTATTTATAAGACAAACAAGAATATTGTTGCTGAATGCAGCTTGTGTGTGCTTTGTGCTCCTTTGCCCTGTTCAAATGATGAAAGGAAATAAAGTTTGTATTTTATCCAACTACCTGTGCTAAAAAGTGATGGGAACAGTGTTTGTAATTTCTTCTACTTTTTCAGTGACACAAAGTTCAAGCTGCTTATCTAATTGGTGAAAATGCAATGTCTGTTTATCACACTCACTTTGACTATATATGTTGTAGCAAGAGATTGTTTCTCGCTTACGGCCATACCAGCCTGGGTACGCCCGATCTCGTCTGATCTCGGAAGCTAAGCAGGGTCGGGCCTGGTTAGTACTTGGATGGGAGACCGCCTGGGAATACCAGGTGCTGTAAGCATTTTGTCCACGAGGGTGTGCTCTTGCACTATTTCATCAGCAACACTGCCTTGTATTAAGCATTTAATGATGAATTGACTAAATGTCTGTTTTATCAGACTCACTTTGACTATATATGTTGTAGCAAGAGATTGTTTCTCGCTTACGGCCATACCAGCCTGGGTACGCCCGATCTCGTCTGATCTCGGAAGCTAAGCAGGGTCGGGCCTGGTTAGTACTTGGATGGGAGACCGCCTGGGAATACCAGGTGCTGTAAGCATTTTGTCCACGAGGGTGTGCCCCTGCACTATTTCATCAGCAACACTGCCTTGTAGTAAGCATTTAATGATGAATTGACTAAATGCAGCTTCCTGCCTTTTTAATAGGATCAAATTTCCTTGTGTTTTCAATTAGCATCTGCCTTGTATTTATAAGACAAACAAGAATATTGTTGCTGAATGCAGCTTGTGTGTGCTTTGTGCTCCTTTGCCCTGTTCAAATGATGAAAGGAAATAAAGTTTGTATTTTATCCAACTACCTGTGCTAAAAAGTGATGGGAACAGTGTTTGTAATTTCTTCTACTTTTTCAGTGACACAAAGTTCAAGCTGCTTATCTAATTGGTGAAAATGCAATGTCTGTTTATCACACTCACTTTGACTATATATGTTGTAGCAAGAGATTGGTTCTCGCTTACGGCCATACCAGCCTGGGTACGCCCGATCTCGTCTGATCTCGGAAGCTAAGCAGGGTCAGGCCTGGTTAGTACTTGGATGGGAGACCGCCTGGGAATACCAGGTGCTGTAAGCATTTTGTCCACGAGGGTGTGCCCCTGCACTATTTCATCAGCAACACTGCCTTGTAGTAAGCATTTAATGATGAATTGACTAAATGCAGCTTCCTGCCTTTTTAATAGGATCAAATTTCCTTGTGTTTTCAATTAGCATCTGCCTTGTATTTATAAGACAAACAAGAATATTGTTGCTGAATGCAGCTTGTGTGTGCTTTGTGCTCCTTTGCCCTGTTCAAATGATGAAAGGAAATAAAGTTTGTATTTTATCCAACTACCTGTGGTAAAAAGTGATGGGAACAGTGTTTGTAATTTCTTCTACTTTTTCAGTGACACAAAGTTCAAGCTGCTTATCTAATTGGTGAAAATGCAATGTCTGTTTATCACACTCACTTTGACTATATATGTTGTAGCAAGAGATTGTTTCTCGCTTACGGCCATACCAGCCTGGGTACGCCCGATCTCGTCTGATCTCGGAAGCTAAGCAGGGTCGGGCCTGGTTAGTACTTGGATGGGAGACCGCCTGGGAATACCAGGTGCTGTAAGCATTTTGTCCACGAGGGTGTGCCCCTGCACTATTTCATCAGCAACACTGCCTTGTAGTAAGCATTTAATGATGAATTGACTAAATGCAGCTTCCTGCCTTTTTAATAGGATCAAATTTCCTTGTGTTTTCAATTAGCATCTGCCTTGTATTTATAAGACAAACAAGAATATTGTTGCTGAATGCAGCTTGTGTGTGCTTTGTGCTCCTTTGCCCTGTTCAAATGATGAAAGGAAATAAAGTTTGTATTTTATCCAACTACCTGTGCTAAAAAGTGATGGGAACAGTGTTTGTAATTTCTTCTACTTTTTCAGTGACACAAAGTTCAAGCTGCTTATCTAATTGGTGAAAATGCAATGTCTGTTTATCACACTCACTTTGACTATATATGTTGTAGCAAGAGATTGTTTCTCGCTTACGGCCATACCAGCCTGGGTACGCCCGATCTCGTCTGATCTCGGAAGCTAAGCAGGGTCGGGCCTGGTTAGTACTTGGATGGGAGACCGCCTGGGAATACCAGGTGCTGTAAGCATTTTGTCCACGAGGGTGTGCTCTTGCACTATTTCATCAGCAACACTGCCTTGTATTAAGCATTTAATGATGAATTGACTAAATGTCTGTTTTATCAGACTCACTTTGACTATATATGTTGTAGCAAGAGATTGTTTCTCGCTTACGGCCATACCAGCCTGGGTACGCCCGATCTCGTCTGATCTCGGAAGCTAAGCAGGGTCGGGCCTGGTTAGTACTTGGATGGGAGACCGCCTGGGAATACCAGGTGCTGTAAGCATTTTGTCCACGAGGGTGTGCCCCTGCACTATTTCATCAGCAACACTGCCTTGTAGTAAGCATTTAATGATGAATTGACTAAATGCAGCTTCCTGCCTTTTTAATAGGATCAAATTTCCTTGTGTTTTCAATTAGCATCTGCCTTGTATTTATAAGACAAACAAGAATATTGTTGCTGAATGCAGCTTGTGTGTGCTTTGTGCTCCTTTGCCCTGTTCAAATGATGAAAGGAAATAAAGTTTGTATTTTATCCAACTACCTGTGCTAAAAAGTGATGGGAACAGTGTTTGTAATTTCTTCTACTTTTTCAGTGACACAAAGTTCAAGCTGCTTATCTAATTGGTGAAAATGCAATGTCTGTTTATCACACTCACTTTGACTATATATGTTGTAGCAAGAGATTGTTTCTCGCTTACGGCCATACCAGCCTGGGTACGCCCGATCTCGTCTGATCTCGGAAGCTAAGCAGGGTCGGGCCTGGTTAGTACTTGGATGGGAGACCGCCTGGGAATACCAGGTGCTGTAAGCATTTTGTCCACGAGGGTGTGCTCTTGCACTATTTCATCAGCAACACTGCCTTGTATTAAGCATTTAATGATGAATTGACTAAATGTCTGTTTTATCAGACTCACTTTGACTATATATGTTGTAGCAAGAGATTGTTTCTCGCTTACGGCCATACCAGCCTGGGTACGCCCGATCTCGTCTGATCTCGGAAGCTAAGCAGGGTCGGGCCTGGTTAGTACTTGGATGGGAGACCGCCTGGGAATACCAGGTGCTGTAAGCATTTTGTCCACGAGGGTGTGCCCCTGCACTATTTCATCAGCAACACTGCCTTGTAGTAAGCATTTAATGATGAATTGACTAAATGCAGCTTCCTGCCTTTTTAATAGGATCAAATTTCCTTGTGTTTTCAATTAGCATCTGCCTTGTATTTATAAGACAAACAAGAATATTGTTGCTGAATGCAGCTTGTGTGTGCTTTGTGCTCCTTTGCCCTGTTCAAATGATGAAAGGAAATAAAGTTTGTATTTTATCCAACTACCTGTGCTAAAAAGTGATGGGAACAGTGTTTGTAATTTCTTCTACTTTTTCAGTGACACAAAGTTCAAGCTGCTTATCTAATTGGTGAAAATGCAATGTCTGTTTATCACACTCACTTTGACTATATATGTTGTAGCAAGAGATTGTTTCTCGCTTACGGCCATACCAGCCTGGGTACGCCCGATCTCGTCTGATCTCGGAAGCTAAGCAGGGTCGGGCCTGGTTAGTACTTGGATGGGAGACCGCCTGGGAATACCAGGTGCTGTAAGCATTTTGTCCACGAGGGTGTGCTCTTGCACTATTTCATCAGCAACACTGCCTTGTATTAAGCATTTAATGATGAATTGACTAAATGTCTGTTTTATCAGACTCACTTTGACTATATATGTTGTAGCAAGAGATTGTTTCTCGCTTACGGCCATACCAGCCTGGGTACGCCCGATCTCGTCTGATCTCGGAAGCTAAGCAGGGTCGGGCCTGGTTAGTACTTGGATGGGAGACCGCCTGGGAATACCAGGTGCTGTAAGCATTTTGTCCACGAGGGTGTGCCCCTGCACTATTTCATCAGCAACACTGCCTTGTAGTAAGCATTTAATGATGAATTGACTAAATGCAGCTTCCTGCCTTTTTAATAGGATCAAATTTCCTTGTGTTTTCAATTAGCATCTGCCTTGTATTTATAAGACAAACAAGAATATTGTTGCTGAATGCAGCTTGTGTGTGCTTTGTGCTCCTTTGCCCTGTTCAAATGATGAAAGGAAATAAAGTTTGTATTTTATCCAACTACCTGTGCTAAAAAGTGATGGGAACAGTGTTTGTAATTTCTTCTACTTTTTCAGTGACACAAAGTTCAAGCTGCTTATCTAATTGGTGAAAATGCAATGTCTGTTTATCACACTCACTTTGACTATATATGTTGTAGCAAGAGATTGTTTCTCGCTTACGGCCATACCAGCCTGGGTACGCCCGATCTCGTCTGATCTCGGAAGCTAAGCAGGGTCGGGCCTGGTTAGTACTTGGATGGGAGACCGCCTGGGAATACCAGGTGCTGTAAGCATTTTGTCCACGAGGGTGTGCTCTTGCACTATTTCATCAGCAACACTGCCTTGTATTAAGCATTTAATGATGAATTGACTAAATGTCTGTTTTATCAGACTCACTTTGACTATATATGTTGTAGCAAGAGATTGTTTCTCGCTTACGGCCATACCAGCCTGGGTACGCCCGATCTCGTCTGATCTCGGAAGCTAAGCAGGGTCGGGCCTGGTTAGTACTTGGATGGGAGACCGCCTGGGAATACCAGGTGCTGTAAGCATTTTGTCCACGAGGGTGTGCCCCTGCACTATTTCATCAGCAACACTGCCTTGTAGTAAGCATTTAATGATGAATTGACTAAATGCAGCTTCCTGCCTTTTTAATAGGATCAAATTTCCTTGTGTTTTCAATTAGCATCTGCCTTGTATTTATAAGACAAACAAGAATATTGTTGCTGAATGCAGCTTGTGTGTGCTTTGTGCTCCTTTGCCCTGTTCAAATGATGAAAGGAAATAAAGTTTGTATTTTATCCAACTACCTGTGGTAAAAAGTGATGGGAACAGTGTTTGTAATTTCTTCTACTTTTTCAGTGACACAAAGTTCAAGCTGCTTATCTAATTGGTGAAAATGCAATGTCTGTTTATCACACTCACTTTGACTATATATGTTGTAGCAAGAGATTGTTTCTCGCTTACGGCCATACCAGCCTGGGTACGCCCGATCTCGTCTGATCTCGGAAGCTAAGCAGGGTCGGGCCTGGTTAGTACTTGGATGGGAGACCGCCTGGGAATACCAGGTGCTGTAAGCATTTTGTCCACGAGGGTGTGCTCTTGCACTATTTCATCAGCAACACTGCCTTGTATTAAGCATTTAATGATGAATTGACTAAATGTCTGTTTTATCAGACTCACTTTGACTATATATGTTGTAGCAAGAGATTGTTTCTCGCTTACGGCCATACCAGCCTGGGTACGCCCGATCTCGTCTGATCTCGGAAGCTAAGCAGGGTCGGGCCTGGTTAGTACTTGGATGGGAGACCGCCTGGGAATACCAGGTGCTGTAAGCATTTTGTCCACGAGGGTGTGCCCCTGCACTATTTCATCAGCAACACTGCCTTGTAGTAAGCATTTAATGATGAATTGACTAAATGCAGCTTCCTGCCTTTTTAATAGGATCAAATTTCCTTGTGTTTTCAATTAGCATCTGCCTTGTATTTATAAGACAAACAAGAATATTGTTGCTGAATGCAGCTTGTGTGTGCTTTGTGCTCCTTTGCCCTGTTCAAATGATGAAAGGAAATAAAGTTTGTATTTTATCCAACTACCTGTGCTAAAAAGTGATGGGAACAGTGTTTGTAATTTCTTCTACTTTTTCAGTGACACAAAGTTCAAGCTGCTTATCTAATTGGTGAAAATGCAATGTCTGTTTATCACACTCACTTTGACTATATATGTTGTAGCAAGAGATTGTTTCTCGCTTACGGCCATACCAGCCTGGGTATGCCCGATCTCGTCTGATCTCGGAAGCTAAGCAGGGTAGGGCCTGGTTAGTACTTGGATGGGAGACCGCCTGGGAATACCAGGTGCTGTAAGCATTTTGTCCACGAGGGTGTGCTCTTGCACTATTTCATCAGCAACACTGCCTTGTATTAAGCATTTAATGATGAATTGACTAAATGTCTGTTTTATCAGACTCACTTTGACTATATATGTTGTAGCAAGAGATTGTTTCTCGCTTACGGCCATACCAGCCTGGGTACGCCCGATCTCGTCTGATCTCGGAAGCTAAGCAGGGTCGGGCCTGGTTAGTACTTGGATGGGAGACCGCCTGGGAATACCAGGTGCTGTAAGCATTTTGTCCACGAGGGTGTGCCCCTGCACTATTTCATCAGCAACACTGCCTTGTAGTAAGCATTTAATGATGAATTGACTAAATGCAGCTTCCTGCCTTTTTAATAGGATCAAATTTCCTTGTGTTTTCAATTAGCATCTGCCTTGTATTTATAAGACAAACAAGAATATTGTTGCTGAATGCAGCTTGTGTGTGCTTTGTGCTCCTTTGCCCTGTTCAAATGATGAAAGGAAATAAAGTTTGTATTTTATCCAACTACCTGTGCTAAAAAGTGATGGGAACAGTGTTTGTAATTTCTTCTACTTTTTCAGTGACACAAAGTTCAAGCTGCTTATCTAATTGGTGAAAATGCAATGTCTGTTTATCACACTCACTTTGACTATATATGTTGTAGCAAGAGATTGTTTCTCGCTTACGGCCATACCAGCCTGGGTACGCCCGATCTCGTCTGATCTCGGAAGCTAAGCAGGGTAGGGCCTGGTTAGTACTTGGATGGGAGACCGCCTGGGAATACCAGGTGCTGTAAGCATTTTGTCCACGAGGGTGTGCTCTTGCACTATTTCATCAGCAACACTGCCTTGTATTAAGCATTTAATGATGAATTGACTAAATGTCTGTTTTATCAGACTCACTTTGACTATATATGTTGTAGCAAGAGATTGTTTCTCGCTTACGGCCATACCAGCCTGGGTACGCCCGATCTCGTCTGATCTCGGAAGCTAAGCAGGGTCGGGCCTGGTTAGTACTTGGATGGGAGACCGCCTGGGAATACCAGGTGCTGTAAGCATTTTGTCCACGAGGGTGTGCCCCTGCACTATTTCATCAGCAACACTGCCTTGTAGTAAGCATTTAATGATGAATTGACTAAATGCAGCTTCCTGCCTTTTTAATAGGATCAAATTTCCTTGTGTTTTCAATTAGCATCTGCCTTGTATTTATAAGACAAACAAGAATATTGTTGCTGAATGCAGCTTGTGTGTGCTTTGTGCTCCTTTGCCCTGTTCAAATGATGAAAGGAAATAAAGTTTGTATTTTATCCAACTACCTGTGCTAAAAAGTGATGGGAACAGTGTTTGTAATTTCTTCTACTTTTTCAGTGACACAAAGTTCAAGCTGCTTATCTAATTGGTGAAAATGCAATGTCTGTTTATCACACTCACTTTGACTATATATGTTGTAGCAAGAGATTGTTTCTCGCTTACGGCCATACCAGCCTGGGTACGCCCGATCTCGTCTGATCTCGGAAGCTAAGCAGGGTCGGGCCTGGTTAGTACTTGGATGGGAGACCGCCTGGGAATACCAGGTGCTGTAAGCATTTTGTCCACGAGGGTGTGCTCTTGCACTATTTCATCAGCAACACTGCCTTGTATTAAGCATTTAATGATGAATTGACTAAATGTCTGTTTTATCAGACTCACTTTGACTATATATGTTGTAGCAAGAGATTGTTTCTCGCTTACGGCCATACCAGCCTGGGTACGCCCGATCTCGTCTGATCTCGGAAGCTAAGCAGGGTCGGGCCTGGTTAGTACTTGGATGGGAGACCGCCTGGGAATACCAGGTGCTGTAAGCATTTTGTCCACGAGGGTGTGCCCCTGCACTATTTCATCAGCAACACTGCCTTGTAGTAAGCATTTAATGATGAATTGACTAAATGCAGCTTCCTGCCTTTTTAATAGGATCAAATTTCCTTGTGTTTTCAATTAGCATCTGCCTTGTATTTATAAGACAAACAAGAATATTGTTGCTGAATGCAGCTTGTGTGTGCTTTGTGCTCCTTTGCCCTGTTCAAATGATGAAAGGAAATAAAGTTTGTATTTTATCCAACTACCTGTGCTAAAAAGTGATGGGAACAGTGTTTGTAATTTCTTCTACTTTTTCAGTGACACAAAGTTCAAGCTGCTTATCTAATTGGTGAAAATGCAATGTCTGTTTATCACACTCACTTTGACTATATATGTTGTAGCAAGAGATTGTTTCTCGCTTACGGCCATACCAGCCTGGGTACGCCCGATCTCGTCTGATCTCGGAAGCTAAGCAGGGTCGGGCCTGGTTAGTACTTGGATGGGAGACCGCCTGGGAATACCAGGTGCTGTAAGCATTTTGTCCACGAGGGTGTGCCCCTGCACTATTTCATCAGCAACACTGCCTTGTAGTAAGCATTTAATGATGAATTGACTAAATGCAGCTTCCTGCCTTTTTAATAGGATCAAATTTCCTTGTGTTTTCAATTAGCATCTGCCTTGTATTTATAAGACAAACAAGAATATTGTTGCTGAATGCAGCTTGTGTGTGCTTTGTGCTCCTTTGCCCTGTTCAAATGATGAAAGGAAATAAAGTTTGTATTTTATCCAACTACCTGTGCTAAAAAGTGATGGGAACAGTGTTTGTAATTTCTTCTACTTTTTCAGTGACACAAAGTTCAAGCTGCTTATCTAATTGGTGAAAATGCAATGTCTGTTTATCACACTCACTTTGACTATATATGTTGTAGCAAGAGATTGTTTCTCGCTTACGGCCATACCAGCCTGGGTACGCCCGATCTCGTCTGATCTCGGAAGCTAAGCAGGGTCGGGCCTGGTTAGTACTTGGATGGGAGACCGCCTGGGAATACCAGGTGCTGTAAGCATTTTGTCCACGAGGGTGTGCCCCTGCACTATTTCATCAGCAACACTGCCTTGTAGTAAGCATTTAATGATGAATTGACTAAATGCAGCTTCCTGCCTTTTTAATAGGATCAAATTTCCTTGTGTTTTCAATTAGCATCTGCCTTGTATTTATAAGACAAACAAGAATATTGTTGCTGAATGCAGCTTGTGTGTGCTTTGTGCTCCTTTGCCCTGTTCAAATGATGAAAGGAAATAAAGTTTGTATTTTATCCAACTACCTGTGCTAAAAAGTGATGGGAACAGTGTTTGTAATTTCTTCTACTTTTTCAGTGACACAAAGTTCAAGCTGCTTATCTAATTGGTGAAAATGCAATGTCTGTTTATCACACTCACTTTGACTATATATGTTGTAGCAAGAGATTGTTTCTCGCTTACGGCCATACCAGCCTGGGTACGCCCGATCTCGTCTGATCTCGGAAGCTAAGCAGGGTAGGGCCTGGTTAGTACTTGGATGGGAGACCGCCTGGGAATACCAGGTGCTGTAAGCATTTTGTCCACGAGGGTGTGCTCTTGCACTATTTCATCAGCAACACTGCCTTGTATTAAGCATTTAATGATGAATTGACTAAATGTCTGTTTTATCAGACTCACTTTGACTATATATGTTGTAGCAAGAGATTGTTTCTCGCTTACGGCCATACCAGCCTGGGTACGCCCGATCTCGTCTGATCTCGGAAGCTAAGCAGGGTCGGGCCTGGTTAGTACTTGGATGGGAGACCGCCTGGGAATACCAGGTGCTGTAAGCATTTTGTCCACGAGGGTGTGCCCCTGCACTATTTCATCAGCAACACTGCCTTGTAGTAAGCATTTAATGATGAATTGACTAAATGCAGCTTCCTGCCTTTTTAATAGGATCAAATTTCCTTGTGTTTTCAATTAGCATCTGCCTTGTATTTATAAGACAAACAAGAATATTGTTGCTGAATGCAGCTTGTGTGTGCTTTGTGCTCCTTTGCCCTGTTCAAATGATGAAAGGAAATAAAGTTTGTATTTTATCCAACTACCTGTGCTAAAAAGTGATGGGAACAGTGTTTGTAATTTCTTCTACTTTTTCAGTGACACAAAGTTCAAGCTGCTTATCTAATTGGTGAAAATGCAATGTCTGTTTATCACACTCACTTTGACTATATATGTTGTAGCAAGAGATTGTTCCTCGCTTACGGCCATACCAGCCTGGGTACGCCTGATCTCGTCTGATCTCGGAAGCTAAGCAGGGTCGGGCCTGGTTAGTACTTGGATGGGAGACCGCCTGGGAATACCAGGTGCTGTAAGCATTTTGTCCACGAGGGTGTGCTCTTGCACTATTTCATCAGCAACACTGCCTTGTATTAAGCATTTAATGATGAATTGACTAAATGTCTGTTTTATCAGACTCACTTTGACTATATATGTTGTAGCAAGAGATTGTTTCTCGCTTACGGCCATACCAGCCTGGGTACGCCCGATCTCGTCTGATCTCGGAAGCTAAGCAGGGTCGGGCCTGGTTAGTACTTGGATGGGAGACCGCCTGGGAATACCAGGTGCTGTAAGCATTTTGTCCACGAGGGTGTGCCCCTGCACTATTTCATCAGCAACACTGCCTTGTAGTAAGCATTTAATGATGAATTGACTAAATGCAGCTTCCTGCCTTTTTAATAGGATCAAATTTCCTTGTGTTTTCAATTAGCATCTGCCTTGTATTTATAAGACAAACAAGAATATTGTTGCTGAATGCAGCTTGTGTGTGCTTTGTGCTCCTTTGCCCTGTTCAAATGATGAAAGGAAATAAAGTTTGTATTTTATCCAACTACCTGTGCTAAAAAGTGATGGGAACAGTGTTTGTAATTTCTTCTACTTTTTCAGTGACACAAAGTTCAAGCTGCTTATCTAATTGGTGAAAATGCAATGTCTGTTTATCACACTCACTTTGACTATATATGTTGTAGCAAGAGATTGTTTCTCGCTTACGGCCATACCAGCCTGGGTACGCCCGATCTCGTCTGATCTCGGAAGCTAAGCAGGGTCGGGCCTGGTTAGTACTTGGATGGGAGACCGCCTGGGAATACCAGGTGCTGTAAGCATTTTGTCCACGAGGGTGTGCCCCTGCACTATTTCATCAGCAACACTGCCTTGTAGTAAGCATTTAATGATGAATTGACTAAATGCAGCTTCCTGCCTTTTTAATAGGATCAAATTTCCTTGTGTTTTCAATTAGCATCTGCCTTGTATTCATAAGACAAACAAGAATATTGTTGCTGAATGCAGCTTGTGTGTGCTTTGTGCTCCTTTGCCCTGTTCAAATGATGAAAGGAAATAAAGTTTGTATTTTATCCAACTACCTGTGCTAAAAAGTGATGGGAACAGTGTTTGTAATTTCTTCTACTTTTTCAGTGACACAAAGTTCAAGCTGCTTATCTAATTGGTGAAAATGCAATGTCTGTTTATCACACTCACTTTGACTATATATGTTGTAGCAAGAGATTGTTTCTCGCTTACGGCCATACCAGCCTGGGTACGCCTGATCTCGTCTGATCTCGGAAGCTAAGCAGGGTCGGGCCTGGTTAGTACTTGGATGGGAGACCGCCTGGGAATACCAGGTGCTGTAAGCATTTTGTCCACGAGGGTGTGCTCTTGCACTATTTCATCAGCAACACTGCCTTGTATTAAGCATTTAATGATGAATTGACTAAATGTCTGTTTTATCAGACTCACTTTGACTATATATGTTGTAGCAAGAGATTGTTTCTCGCTTACGGCCATACCAGCCTGGGTACGCCCGATCTCGTCTGATCTCGGAAGCTAAGCAGGGTCGGGCCTGGTTAGTACTTGGATGGGAGACCGCCTGGGAATACCAGGTGCTGTAAGCATTTTGTCCACGAGGGTGTGCCCCTGCACTATTTCATCAGCAACACTGCCTTGTAGTAAGCATTTAATGATGAATTGACTAAATGCAGCTTCCTGCCTTTTTAATAGGATCAAATTTCCTTGTGTTTTCAATTAGCATCTGCCTTGTATTTATAAGACAAACAAGAATATTGTTGCTGAATGCAGCTTGTGTGTGCTTTGTGCTCCTTTGCCCTGTTCAAATGATGAAAGGAAATAAAGTTTGTATTTTATCCAACTACCTGTGCTAAAAAGTGATGGGAACAGTGTTTGTAATTTCTTCTACTTTTTCAGTGACACAAAGTTCAAGCTGCTTATCTAATTGGTGAAAATGCAATGTCTGTTTATCACACTCACTTTGACTATATATGTTGTAGCAAGAGATTGTTTCTCGCTTACGGCCATACCAGCCTGGGTACGCCCGATCTCGTCTGATCTCGGAAGCTAAGCAGGGTCGGGCCTGGTTAGTACTTGGATGGGAGACCGCCTGGGAATACCAGGTGCTGTAAGCATTTTGTCCACGAGGGTGTGCTCTTGCACTATTTCATCAGCAACACTGCCTTGTATTAAGCATTTAATGATGAATTGACTAAATGTCTGTTTTATCAGACTCACTTTGACTATATATGTTGTAGCAAGAGATTGTTTCTCGCTTACGGCCATACCAGCCTGGGTACGCCCGATCTCGTCTGATCTCGGAAGCTAAGCAGGGTCGGGCCTGGTTAGTACTTGGATGGGAGACCGCCTGGGAATACCAGGTGCTGTAAGCATTTTGTCCACGAGGGTGTGCCCCTGCACTATTTCATCAGCAACACTGCCTTGTAGTAAGCATTTAATGATGAATTGACTAAATGCAGCTTCCTGCCTTTTTAATAGGATCAAATTTCCTTGTGTTTTCAATTAGCATCTGCCTTGTATTTATAAGACAAACAAGAATATTGTTGCTGAATGCAGCTTGTGTGTGCTTTGTGCTCCTTTGCCCTGTTCAAATGATGAAAGGAAATAAAGTTTGTATTTTATCCAACTACCTGTGCTAAAAAGTGATGGGAACAGTGTTTGTAATTTCTTCTACTTTTTCAGTGACACAAAGTTCAAGCTGCTTATCTAATTGGTGAAAATGCAATGTCTGTTTATCACACTCACTTTGACTATATATGTTGTAGCAAGAGATTGTTTCTCGCTTACGGCCATACCAGCCTGGGTACGCCCGATCTCGTCTGATCTCGGAAGCTAAGCAGGGTCGGGCCTGGTTAGTACTTGGATGGGAGACCGCCTGGGAATACCAGGTGCTGTAAGCATTTTGTCCACGAGGGTGTGCCCCTGCACTATTTCATCAGCAACACTGCCTTGTAGTAAGCATTTAATGATGAATTGACTAAATGCAGCTTCCTGCCTTTTTAATAGGATCAAATTTCCTTGTGTTTTCAATTAGCATCTGCCTTGTATTCATAAGACAAACAAGAATATTGTTGCTGAATGCAGCTTGTGTGTGCTTTGTGCTCCTTTGCCCTGTTCAAATGATGAAAGGAAATAAAGTTTGTATTTTATCCAACTACCTGTGCTAAAAAGTGATGGGAACAGTGTTTGTAATTTCTTCTACTTTTTCAGTGACACAAAGTTCAAGCTGCTTATCTAATTGGTGAAAATGCAATGTCTGTTTATCACACTCACTTTGACTATATATGTTGTAGCAAGAGATTGTTTCTCGCTTACGGCCATACCAGCCTGGGTACGCCTGATCTCGTCTGATCTCGGAAGCTAAGCAGGGTCGGGCCTGGTTAGTACTTGGATGGGAGACCGCCTGGGAATACCAGGTGCTGTAAGCATTTTGTCCACGAGGGTGTGCTCTTGCACTATTTCATCAGCAACACTGCCTTGTATTAAGCATTTAATGATGAATTGACTAAATGTCTGTTTTATCAGACTCACTTTGACTATATATGTTGTAGCAAGAGATTGTTTCTCGCTTACGGCCATACCAGCCTGGGTACGCCCGATCTCGTCTGATCTCGGAAGCTAAGCAGGGTCGGGCCTGGTTAGTACTTGGATGGGAGACCGCCTGGGAATACCAGGTGCTGTAAGCATTTTGTCCACGAGGGTGTGCCCCTGCACTATTTCATCAGCAACACTGCCTTGTAGTAAGCATTTAATGATGAATTGACTAAATGCAGCTTCCTGCCTTTTTAATAGGATCAAATTTCCTTGTGTTTTCAATTAGCATCTGCCTTGTATTTATAAGACAAACAAGAATATTGTTGCTGAATGCAGCTTGTGTGTGCTTTGTGCTCCTTTGCCCTGTTCAAATGATGAAAGGAAATAAAGTTTGTATTTTATCCAACTACCTGTGCTAAAAAGTGATGGGAACAGTGTTTGTAATTTCTTCTACTTTTTCAGTGACACAAAGTTCAAGCTGCTTATCTAATTGGTGAAAATGCAATGTCTGTTTATCACACTCACTTTGACTATATATGTTGTAGCAAGAGATTGTTTCTCGCTTACGGCCATACCAGCCTGGGTACGCCCGATCTCGTCTGATCTCGGAAGCTAAGCAGGGTCGGGCCTGGTTAGTACTTGGATGGGAGACCGCCTGGGAATACCAGGTGCTGTAAGCATTTTGTCCACGAGGGTGTGCTCTTGCACTATTTCATCAGCAACACTGCCTTGTATTAAGCATTTAATGATGAATTGACTAAATGTCTGTTTTATCAGACTCACTTTGACTATATATGTTGTAGCAAGAGATTGTTTCTCGCTTACGGCCATACCAGCCTGGGTACGCCCGATCTCGTCTGATCTCGGAAGCTAAGCAGGGTCGGGCCTGGTTAGTACTTGGATGGGAGACCGCCTGGGAATACCAGGTGCTGTAAGCATTTTGTCCACGAGGGTGTGCCCCTGCACTATTTCATCAGCAACACTGCCTTGTAGTAAGCATTTAATGATGAATTGACTAAATGCAGCTTCCTGCCTTTTTAATAGGATCAAATTTCCTTGTGTTTTCAATTAGCATCTGCCTTGTATTTATAAGACAAACAAGAATATTGTTGCTGAATGCAGCTTGTGTGTGCTTTGTGCTCCTTTGCCCTGTTCAAATGATGAAAGGAAATAAAGTTTGTATTTTATCCAACTACCTGTGCTAAAAAGTGATGGGAACAGTGTTTGTAATTTCTTCTACTTTTTCAGTGACACAAAGTTCAAGCTGCTTATCTAATTGGTGAAAATGCAATGTCTGTTTATCACACTCACTTTGACTATATATGTTGTAGCAAGAGATTGTTTCTCGCTTACGGCCATACCAGCCTGGGTACGCCCGATCTCGTCTGATCTCGGAAGCTAAGCAGGGTCGGGCCTGGTTAGTACTTGGATGGGAGACCGCCTGGGAATACCAGGTGCTGTAAGCATTTTGTCCACGAGGGTGTGCCCCTGCACTATTTCATCAGCAACACTGCCTTGTAGTAAGCATTTAATGATGAATTGACTAAATGCAGCTTCCTGCCTTTTTAATAGGATCAAATTTCCTTGTGTTTTCAATTAGCATCTGCCTTGTATTTATAAGACAAACAAGAATATTGTTGCTGAATGCAGCTTGTGTGTGCTTTGTGCTCCTTTGCCCTGTTCAAATGATGAAAGGAAATAAAGTTTGTATTTTATCCAACTACCTGTGCTAAAAAGTGATGGGAACAGTGTTTGTAATTTCTTCTACTTTTTCAGTGACACAAAGTTCAAGCTGCTTATCTAATTGGTGAAAATGCAATGTCTGTTTATCACACTCACTTTGACTATATATGTTGTAGCAAGAGATTGTTTCTCGCTTACGGCCATACCAGCCTGGGTACGCCCGATCTCGTCTGATCTCGGAAGCTAAGCAGGGTCGGGCCTGGTTAGTACTTGGATGGGAGACCGCCTGGGAATACCAGGTGCTGTAAGCATTTTGTCCACGAGGGTGTGCTCTTGCACTATTTCATCAGCAACACTGCCTTGTATTAAGCATTTAATGATGAATTGACTAAATGTCTGTTTTATCAGACTCACTTTGACTATATATGTTGTAGCAAGAGATTGTTTCTCGCTTACGGCCATACCAGCCTGGGTACGCCCGATCTCGTCTGATCTCGGAAGCTAAGCAGGGTCGGGCCTGGTTAGTACTTGGATGGGAGACCGCCTGGGAATACCAGGTGCTGTAAGCATTTTGTCCACGAGGGTGTGCCCCTGCACTATTTCATCAGCAACACTGCCTTGTAGTAAGCATTTAATGATGAATTGACTAAATGCAGCTTCCTGCCTTTTTAATAGGATCAAATTTCCTTGTGTTTTCAATTAGCATCTGCCTTGTATTTATAAGACAAACAAGAATATTGTTGCTGAATGCAGCTTGTGTGTGCTTTGTGCTCCTTTGCCCTGTTCAAATGATGAAAGGAAATAAAGTTTGTATTTTATCCAACTACCTGTGCTAAAAAGTGATGGGAACAGTGTTTGTAATTTCTTCTACTTTTTCAGTGACACAAAGTTCAAGCTGCTTATCTAATTGGTGAAAATGCAATGTCTGTTTATCACACTCACTTTGACTATATATGTTGTAGCAAGAGATTGTTTCTCGCTTACGGCCATACCAGCCTGGGTACGCCCGATCTCGTCTGATCTCGGAAGCTAAGCAGGGTCGGGCCTGGTTAGTACTTGGATGGGAGACCGCCTGGGAATACCAGGTGCTGTAAGCATTTTGTCCACGAGGGTGTGCTCTTGCACTATTTCATCAGCAACACTGCCTTGTATTAAGCATTTAATGATGAATTGACTAAATGTCTGTTTTATCAGACTCACTTTGACTATATATGTTGTAGCAAGAGATTGTTTCTCGCTTACGGCCATACCAGCCTGGGTACGCCCGATCTCGTCTGATCTCGGAAGCTAAGCAGGGTCGGGCCTGGTTAGTACTTGGATGGGAGACCGCCTGGGAATACCAGGTGCTGTAAGCATTTTGTCCACGAGGGTGTGCCCCTGCACTATTTCATCAGCAACACTGCCTTGTAGTAAGCATTTAATGATGAATTGACTAAATGCAGCTTCCTGCCTTTTTAATAGGATCAAATTTCCTTGTGTTTTCAATTAGCATCTGCCTTGTATTTATAAGACAAACAAGAATATTGTTGCTGAATGCAGCTTGTGTGTGCTTTGTGCTCCTTTGCCCTGTTCAAATGATGAAAGGAAATAAAGTTTGTATTTTATCCAACTACCTGTGCTAAAAAGTGATGGGAACAGTGTTTGTAATTTCTTCTACTTTTTCAGTGACACAAAGTTCAAGCTGCTTATCTAATTGGTGAAAATGCAATGTCTGTTTATCACACTCACTTTGACTATATATGTTGTAGCAAGAGATTGTTTCTCGCTTACGGCCATACCAGCCTGGGTACGCCCGATCTCGTCTGATCTCGGAAGCTAAGCAGGGTCGGGCCTGGTTAGTACTTGGATGGGAGACCGCCTGGGAATACCAGGTGCTGTAAGCATTTTGTCCACGAGGGTGTGCCCCTGCACTATTTCATCAGCAACACTGCCTTGTAGTAAGCATTTAATGATGAATTGACTAAATGCAGCTTCCTGCCTTTTTAATAGGATCAAATTTCCTTGTGTTTTCAATTAGCATCTGCCTTGTATTTATAAGACAAACAAGAATATTGTTGCTGAATGCAGCTTGTGTGTGCTTTGTGCTCCTTTGCCCTGTTCAAATGATGAAAGGAAATAAAGTTTGTATTTTATCCAACTACCTGTGCTAAAAAGTGATGGGAACAGTGTTTGTAATTTCTTCTACTTTTTCAGTGACACAAAGTTCAAGCTGCTTATCTAATTGGTGAAAATGCAATGTCTGTTTATCACACTCACTTTGACTATATATGTTGTAGCAAGAGATTGTTTCTCGCTTACGGCCATACCAGCCTGGGTACGCCCGATCTCGTCTGATCTCGGAAGCTAAGCAGGGTCGGGCCTGGTTAGTACTTGGATGGGAGACCGCCTGGGAATACCAGGTGCTGTAAGCATTTTGTCCACGAGGGTGTGCCCCTGCACTATTTCATCAGCAACACTGCCTTGTAGTAAGCATTTAATGATGAATTGACTAAATGCAGCTTCCTGCCTTTTTAATAGGATCAAATTTCCTTGTGTTTTCAATTAGCATCTGCCTTGTATTTATAAGACAAACAAGAATATTGTTGCTGAATGCAGCTTGTGTGTGCTTTGTGCTCCTTTGCCCTGTTCAAATGATGAAAGGAAATAAAGTTTGTATTTTATCCAACTACCTGTGCTAAAAAGTGATGGGAACAGTGTTTGTAATTTCTTCTACTTTTTCAGTGACACAAAGTTCAAGCTGCTTATCTAATTGGTGAAAATGCAATGTCTGTTTATCACACTCACTTTGACTATATATGTTGTAGCAAGAGATTGTTTCTCGCTTACGGCCATACCAGCCTGGGTACGCCCGATCTCGTCTGATCTCGGAAGCTAAGCAGGGTCGGGCCTGGTTAGTACTTGGATGGGAGACCGCCTGGGAATACCAGGTGCTGTAAGCATTTTGTCCACGAGGGTGTGCTCTTGCACTATTTCATCAGCAACACTGCCTTGTATTAAGCATTTAATGATGAATTGACTAAATGTCTGTTTTATCAGACTCACTTTGACTATATATGTTGTAGCAAGAGATTGTTTCTCGCTTACGGCCATACCAGCCTGGGTACGCCCGATCTCGTCTGATCTCGGAAGCTAAGCAGGGTCGGGCCTGGTTAGTACTTGGATGGGAGACCGCCTGGGAATACCAGGTGCTGTAAGCATTTTGTCCACGAGGGTGTGCCCCTGCACTATTTCATCAGCAACACTGCCTTGTTGTAAGCATTTAATGATGAATTGACTAAATGCAGCTTCCTGCCTTTTTAATAGGATCAAATTTCCTTGTGTTTTCAATTAGCATCTGCCTTGTATTTATAAGACAAACAAGAATATTGTTGCTGAATGCAGCTTGTGTGTGCTTTGTGCTCCTTTGCCCTGTTCAAATGATGAAAGGAAATAAAGTTTGTATTTTATCCAACTACCTGTGCTAAAAAGTGATGGGAACAGTGTTTGTAATTTCTTCTACTTTTTCAGTGACACAAAGTTCAAGCTGCTTATATAATTGGTGAAAATGCAATGTCTGTTTATCACACTCACTTTGACTATATATGTTGTAGCAAGAGATTGTTTCTCGCTTACGGCCATACCAGCCTGGGTACGCCCGATCTCGTCTGATCTCGGAAGCTAAGCAGGGTCGGGCCTGGTTAGTACTTGGATGGGAGACCGCCTGGGAATACCAGGTGCTGTAAGCATTTTGTCCACGAGGGTGTGCCCCTGCACTATTTCATCAGCAACACTGCCTTGTAGTAAGCATTTAATGATGAATTGACTAAATGCAGCTTCCTGCCTTTTTAATAGGATCAAATTTCCTTGTGTTTTCAATTAGCATCTGCCTTGTATTTATAAGACAAACAAGAATATTGTTGCTGAATGCAGCTTGTGTGTGCTTTGTGCTCCTTTGCCCTGTTCAAATGATGAAAGGAAATAAAGTTTGTATTTTATCCAACTACCTGTGCTAAAAAGTGATGGGAACAGTGTTTGTAATTTCTTCTACTTTTTCAGTGACACAAAGTTCAAGCTGCTTATCTAATTGGTGAAAATGCAATGTCTGTTTATCACACTCACTTTGACTATATATGTTGTAGCAAGAGATTGTTTCTCGCTTACGGCCATACCAGCCTGGGTACGCCCGATCTCGTCTGATCTCGGAAGCTAAGCAGGGTCGGGCCTGGTTAGTACTTGGATGGGAGACCGCCTGGGAATACCAGGTGCTGTAAGCATTTTGTCCACGAGGGTGTGCCCCTGCACTATTTCATCAGCAACACTGCCTTGTAGTAAGCATTTAATGATGAATTGACTAAATGCAGCTTCCTGCCTTTTTAATAGGATCAAATTTCCTTGTGTTTTCAATTAGCATCTGCCTTGTATTTATAAGACAAACAAGAATATTGTTGCTGAATGCAGCTTGTGTGTGCTTTGTGCTCCTTTGCCCTGTTCAAATGATGAAAGGAAATAAAGTTTGTATTTTATCCAACTACCTGTGGTAAAAAGTGATGGGAACAGTGTTTGTAATTTCTTCTACTTTTTCAGTGACACAAAGTTCAAGCTGCTTATCTAATTGGTGAAAATGCAATGTCTGTTTATCACACTCACTTTGACTATATATGTTGTAGCAAGAGATTGTTTCTCGCTTACGGCCATACCAGCCTGGGTACGCCTGATCTCGTCTGATCTCGGAAGCTAAGCAGGGTCGGGCCTGGTTAGTACTTGGATGGGAGACCGCCTGGGAATACCAGGTGCTGTAAGCATTTTGTCCACGAGGGTGTGCTCTTGCACTATTTCATCAGCAACACTGCCTTGTATTAAGCATTTAATGATGAATTGACTAAATGTCTGTTTTATCAGACTCACTTTGACTATATATGTTGTAGCAAGAGATTGTTTCTCGCTTACGGCCATACCAGCCTGGGTACGCCCGATCTCGTCTGATCTCGGAAGCTAAGCAGGGTCGGGCCTGGTTAGTACTTGGATGGGAGACCGCCTGGGAATACCAGGTGCTGTAAGCATTTTGTCCACGAGGGTGTGCCCCTGCACTATTTCATCAGCAACACTGCCTTGTAGTAAGCATTTAATGATGAATTGACTAAATGCAGCTTCCTGCCTTTTTAATAGGATCAAATTTCCTTGTGTTTTCAATTAGCATCTGCCTTGTATTTATAAGACAAACAAGAATATTGTTGCTGAATGCAGCTTGTGTGTGCTTTGTGCTCCTTTGCCCTGTTCAAATGATGAAAGGAAATAAAGTTTGTATTTTATCCAACTACCTGTGCTAAAAAGTGATGGGAACAGTGTTTGTAATTTCTTCTACTTTTTCAGTGACACAAAGTTCAAGCTGCTTATCTAATTGGTGAAAATGCAATGTCTGTTTATCACACTCACTTTGACTATATATGTTGTAGCAAGAGATTGTTTCTCGCTTACGGCCATACCAGCCTGGGTACGCCCGATCTCGTCTGATCTCGGAAGCTAAGCAGGGTCGGGCCTGGTTAGTACTTGGATGGGAGACCGCCTGGGAATACCAGGTGCTGTAAGCATTTTGTCCACGAGGGTGTGCCCCTGCACTATTTCATCAGCAACACTGCCTTGTAGTAAGCATTTAATGATGAATTGACTAAATGCAGCTTCCTGCCTTTTTAATAGGATCAAATTTCCTTGTGTTTTCAATTAGCATCTGCCTTGTATTTATAAGACAAACAAGAATATTGTTGCTGAATGCAGCTTGTGTGTGCTTTGTGCTCCTTTGCCCTGTTCAAATGATGAAAGGAAATAAAGTTTGTATTTTATCCAACTACCTGTGCTAAAAAGTGATGGGAACAGTGTTTGTAATTTCTTCTACTTTTTCAGTGACACAAAGTTCAAGCTGCTTATCTAATTGGTGAAAATGCAATGTCTGTTTATCACACTCACTTTGACTATATATGTTGTAGCAAGAGATTGTTTCTCGCTTACGGCCATACCAGCCTGGGTACGCCCGATCTCGTCTGATCTCGGAAGCTAAGCAGGGTCGGGCCTGGTTAGTACTTGGATGGGAGACCGCCTGGGAATACCAGGTGCTGTAAGCATTTTGTCCACGAGGGTGTGCTCTTGCACTATTTCATCAGCAACACTGCCTTGTATTAAGCATTTAATGATGAATTGACTAAATGTCTGTTTTATCAGACTCACTTTGACTATATATGTTGTAGCAAGAGATTGTTTCTCGCTTACGGCCATACCAGCCTGGGTACGCCCGATCTCGTCTGATCTCGGAAGCTAAGCAGGGTCGGGCCTGGTTAGTACTTGGATGGGAGACCGCCTGGGAATACCAGGTGCTGTAAGCATTTTGTCCACGAGGGTGTGCCCCTGCACTATTTCATCAGCAACACTGCCTTGTAGTAAGCATTTAATGATGAATTGACTAAATGCAGCTTCCTGCCTTTTTAATAGGATCAAATTTCCTTGTGTTTTCAATTAGCATCTGCCTTGTATTTATAAGACAAACAAGAATATTGTTGCTGAATGCAGCTTGTGTGTGCTTTGTGCTCCTTTGCCCTGTTCAAATGATGAAAGGAAATAAAGTTTGTATTTTATCCAACTACCTGTGGTAAAAAGTGATGGGAACAGTGTTTGTAATTTCTTCTACTTTTTCAGTGACACAAAGTTCAAGCTGCTTATCTAATTGGTGAAAATGCAATGTCTGTTTATCACACTCACTTTGACTATATATGTTGTAGCAAGAGATTGTTTCTCGCTTACGGCCATACCAGCCTGGGTACGCCTGATCTCGTCTGATCTCGGAAGCTAAGCAGGGTCGGGCCTGGTTAGTACTTGGATGGGAGACCGCCTGGGAATACCAGGTGCTGTAAGCATTTTGTCCACGAGGGTGTGCTCTTGCACTATTTCATCAGCAACACTGCCTTGTATTAAGCATTTAATGATGAATTGACTAAATGTCTGTTTTATCAGACTCACTTTGACTATATATGTTGTAGCAAGAGATTGTTTCTCGCTTACGGCCATACCAGCCTGGGTACGCCCGATCTCGTCTGATCTCGGAAGCTAAGCAGGGTCGGGCCTGGTTAGTACTTGGATGGGAGACCGCCTGGGAATACCAGGTGCTGTAAGCATTTTGTCCACGAGGGTGTGCCCCTGCACTATTTCATCAGCAACACTGCCTTGTAGTAAGCATTTAATGATGAATTGACTAAATGCAGCTTCCTGCCTTTTTAATAGGATCAAATTTCCTTGTGTTTTCAATTAGCATCTGCCTTGTATTTATAAGACAAACAAGAATATTGTTGCTGAATGCAGCTTGTGTGTGCTTTGTGCTCCTTTGCCCTGTTCAAATGATGAAAGGAAATAAAGTTTGTATTTTATCCAACTACCTGTGCTAAAAAGTGATGGGAACAGTGTTTGTAATTTCTTCTACTTTTTCAGTGACACAAAGTTCAAGCTGCTTATCTAATTGGTGAAAATGCAATGTCTGTTTATCACACTCACTTTGACTATATATGTTGTAGCAAGAGATTGTTTCTCGCTTACGGCCATACCAGCCTGGGTACGCCCGATCTCGTCTGATCTCGGAAGCTAAGCAGGGTCGGGCCTGGTTAGTACTTGGATGGGAGACCGCCTGGGAATACCAGGTGCTGTAAGCATTTTGTCCACGAGGGTGTGCCCCTGCACTATTTCATCAGCAACACTGCCTTGTAGTAAGCATTTAATGATGAATTGACTAAATGCAGCTTCCTGCCTTTTTAATAGGATCAAATTTCCTTGTGTTTTCAATTAGCATCTGCCTTGTATTTATAAGACAAACAAGAATATTGTTGCTGAATGCAGCTTGTGTGTGCTTTGTGCTCCTTTGCCCTGTTCAAATGATGAAAGGAAATAAAGTTTGTATTTTATCCAACTACCTGTGCTAAAAAGTGATGGGAACAGTGTTTGTAATTTCTTCTACTTTTTCAGTGACACAAAGTTCAAGCTGCTTATCTAATTGGTGAAAATGCAATGTCTGTTTATCACACTCACTTTGACTATATATGTTGTAGCAAGAGATTGTTTCTCGCTTACGGCCATACCAGCCTGGGTACGCCTGATCTCGTCTGATCTCGGAAGCTAAGCAGGGTCGGGCCTGGTTAGTACTTGGATGGGAGACCGCCTGGGAATACCAGGTGCTGTAAGCATTTTGTCCACGAGGGTGTGCTCTTGCACTATTTCATCAGCAACACTGCCTTGTATTAAGCATTTAATGATGAATTGACTAAATGTCTGTTTTATCAGACTCACTTTGACTATATATGTTGTAGCAAGAGATTGTTTCTCGCTTACGGCCATACCAGCCTGGGTACGCCCGATCTCGTCTGATCTCGGAAGCTAAGCAGGGTCGGGCCTGGTTAGTACTTGGATGGGAGACCGCCTGGGAATACCAGGTGCTGTAAGCATTTTGTCCACGAGGGTGTGCCCCTGCACTATTTCATCAGCAACACTGCCTTGTAGTAAGCATTTAATGATGAATTGACTAAATGCAGCTTCCTGCCTTTTTAATAGGATCAAATTTCCTTGTGTTTTCAATTAGCATCTGCCTTGTATTTATAAGACAAACAAGAATATTGTTGCTGAATGCAGCTTGTGTGTGCTTTGTGCTCCTTTGCCCTGTTCAAATGATGAAAGGAAATAAAGTTTGTATTTTATCCAACTACCTGTGCTAAAAAGTGATGGGAACAGTGTTTGTAATTTCTTCTACTTTTTCAGTGACACAAAGTTCAAGCTGCTTATCTAATTGGTGAAAATGCAATGTCTGTTTATCACACTCACTTTGACTATATATGTTGTAGCAAGAGATTGTTTCTCGCTTACGGCCATACCAGCCTGGGTACGCCCGATCTCGTCTGATCTCGGAAGCTAAGCAGGGTCGGGCCTGGTTAGTACTTGGATGGGAGACCGCCTGGGAATACCAGGTGCTGTAAGCATTTTGTCCACGAGGGTGTGCCCCTGCACTATTTCATCAGCAACACTGCCTTGTAGTAAGCATTTAATGATGAATTGACTAAATGCAGCTTCCTGCCTTTTTAATAGGATCAAATTTCCTTGTGTTTTCAATTAGCATCTGCCTTGTATTTATAAGACAAACAAGAATATTGTTGCTGAATGCAGCTTGTGTGTGCTTTGTGCTCCTTTGCCCTGTTCAAATGATGAAAGGAAATAAAGTTTGTATTTTATCCAACTACCTGTGCTAAAAAGTGATGGGAACAGTGTTTGTAATTTCTTCTACTTTTTCAGTGACACAAAGTTCAAGCTGCTTATCTAATTGGTGAAAATGCAATGTCTGTTTATCACACTCACTTTGACTATATATGTTGTAGCAAGAGATTGTTTCTCGCTTACGGCCATACCAGCCTGGGTACGCCCGATCTCGTCTGATCTCGGAAGCTAAGCAGGGTCGGGCCTGGTTAGTACTTGGATGGGAGACCGTCTGGGAATACCAGGTGCTCTAAGCATTTTGTCCACGAGGGTGTGCTCTTGCACTATTTCATCAGCAACACTGCCTTGTATTAAGCATTTAATGATGAATTGACTAAATGTCTGTTTTATCAGACTCACTTTGACTATATATGTTGTAGCAAGAGATTGTTTCTCGCTTACGGCCATACCAGCCTGGGTACGCCCGATCTCGTCTGATCTCGGAAGCTAAGCAGGGTCGGGCCTGGTTAGTACTTGGATGGGAGACCGCCTGGGAATACCAGGTGCTGTAAGCATTTTCTCCACGAGGGTGTGCCCCTGCACTATTTCATCAGCAACACTGCCTTGTAGTAAGCATTTAATGATGAATTGACTAAATGCAGCTTCCTGCCTTTTTAATAGGATCAAATTTCCTTGTGTTTTCAATTAGCATCTGCCTTGTATTTATAAGACAAACAAGAATATTGTTGCTGAATGCAGCTTGTGTGTGCTTTGTGCTCCTTTGCCCTGTTCAAATGATGAAAGGAAATAAAGTTTGTATTTTATCCAACTACCTGTGCTAAAAAGTGATGGGAACAGTGTTTGTAATTTCTTCTACTTTTTCAGTGACACAAAGTTCAAGCTGCTTATCTAATTGGTGAAAATGCAATGTCTGTTTATCACACTCACTTTGACTATATATGTTGTAGCAAGAGATTGTTTCTCGCTTACGGCCATACCAGCCTGGGTACGCCCGATCTCGTCTGATCTCGGAAGCTAAGCAGGGTCGGGCCTGGTTAGTACTTGGATGGGAGACCGCCTGGGAATACCAGGTGCTGTAAGCATTTTGTCCACGAGGGTGTGCTCTTGCACTATTTCATCAGCAACACTGCCTTGTATTAAGCATTTAATGATGAATTGACTAAATGTCTGTTTTATCAGACTCACTTTGACTATATATGTTGTAGCAAGAGATTGTTTCTCGCTTACGGCCATACCAGCCTGGGTACGCCCGATCTCGTCTGATCTCGGAAGCTAAGCAGGGTCGGGCCTGGTTAGTACTTGGATGGGAGACCGCCTGGGAATACCAGGTGCTGTAAGCATTTTGTCCACGAGGGTGTGCCCCTGCACTATTTCATCAGCAACACTGCCTTGTAGTAAGCATTTAATGATGAATTGACTAAATGCAGCTTCCTGCCTTTTTAATAGGATCAAATTTCCTTGTGTTTTCAATTAGCATCTGCCTTGTATTTATAAGACAAACAAGAATATTGTTGCTGAATGCAGCTTGTGTGTGCTTTGTGCTCCTTTGCCCTGTTCAAATGATGAAAGGAAATAAAGTTTGTATTTTATCCAACTACCTGTGCTAAAAAGTGATGGGAACAGTGTTTGTAATTTCTTCTACTTTTTCAGTGACACAAAGTTCAAGCTGCTTATCTAATTGGTGAAAATGCAATGTCTGTTTATCACACTCACTTTGACTATATATGTTGTAGCAAGAGATTGTTTCTCGCTTACGGCCATACCAGCCTGGGTACGCCTGATCTCGTCTGATCTCGGAAGCTAAGCAGGGTCGGGCCTGGTTAGTACTTGGATGGGAGACCGCCTGGGAATACCAGGTGCTGTAAGCATTTTGTCCACGAGGGTGTGCTCTTGCACTATTTCATCAGCAACACTGCCTTGTATTAAGCATTTAATGATGAATTGACTAAATGTCTGTTTTATCAGACTCACTTTGACTATATATGTTGTAGCAAGAGATTGTTTCTCGCTTACGGCCATACCAGCCTGGGTACGCCCGATCTCGTCTGATCTCGGAAGCTAAGCAGGGTCGGGCCTGGTTAGTACTTGGATGGGAGACCGCCTGGGAATACCAGGTGCTGTAAGCATTTTGTCCACGAGGGTGTGCCCCTGCACTATTTCATCAGCAACACTGCCTTGTAGTAAGCATTTAATGATGAATTGACTAAATGCAGCTTCCTGCCTTTTTAATAGGATCAAATTTCCTTGTGTTTTCAATTAGCATCTGCCTTGTATTTATAAGACAAACAAGAATATTGTTGCTGAATGCAGCTTGTGTGTGCTTTGTGCTCCTTTGCCCTGTTCAAATGATGAAAGGAAATAAAGTTTGTATTTTATCCAACTACCTGTGCTAAAAAGTGATGGGAACAGTGTTTGTAATTTCTTCTACTTTTTCAGTGACACAAAGTTCAAGCTGCTTATCTAATTGGTGAAAATGCAATGTCTGTTTATCACACTCACTTTGACTATATATGTTGTAGCAAGAGATTGTTTCTCGCTTACGGCCATACCAGCCTGGGTACGCCCGATCTCGTCTGATCTCGGAAGCTAAGCAGGGTCGGGCCTGGTTAGTACTTGGATGGGAGACCGCCTGGGAATACCAGGTGCTGTAAGCATTTTGTCCACGAGGGTGTGCCCCTGCACTATTTCATCAGCAACACTGCCTTGTAGTAAGCATTTAATGATGAATTGACTAAATGCAGCTTCCTGCCTTTTTAATAGGATCAAATTTCCTTGTGTTTTCAATTAGCATCTGCCTTGTATTTATAAGACAAACAAGAATATTGTTGCTGAATGCAGCTTGTGTGTGCTTTGTGCTCCTTTGCCCTGTTCAAATGATGAAAGGAAATAAAGTTTGTATTTTATCCAACTACCTGTGCTAAAAAGTGATGGGAACAGTGTTTGTAATTTCTTCTACTTTTTCAGTGACACAAAGTTCAAGCTGCTTATCTAATTGGTGAAAATGCAATGTCTGTTTATCACACTCACTTTGACTATATATGTTGTAGCAAGAGATTGTTTCTCGCTTACGGCCATACCAGCCTGGGTACGCCCGATCTCGTCTGATCTCGGAAGCTAAGCAGGGTCGGGCCTGGTTAGTACTTGGATGGGAGACCGCCTGGGAATACCAGGTGCTCTAAGCATTTTGTCCACGAGGGTGTGCTCTTGCACTATTTCATCAGCAACACTGCCTTGTATTAAGCATTTAATGATGAATTGACTAAATGTCTGTTTTATCAGACTCACTTTGACTATATATGTTGTAGCAAGAGATTGTTTCTCGCTTACGGCCATACCAGCCTGGGTACGCCCGATCTCGTCTGATCTCGGAAGCTAAGCAGGGTCGGGCCTGGTTAGTACTTGGATGGGAGACCGCCTGGGAATACCAGGTGCTGTAAGCATTTTCTCCACGAGGGTGTGCCCCTGCACTATTTCATCAGCAACACTGCCTTGTAGTAAGCATTTAATGATGAATTGACTAAATGCAGCTTCCTGCCTTTTTAATAGGATCAAATTTCCTTGTGTTTTCAATTAGCATCTGCCTTGTATTTATAAGACAAACAAGAATATTGTTGCTGAATGCAGCTTGTGTGTGCTTTGTGCTCCTTTGCCCTGTTCAAATGATGAAAGGAAATAAAGTTTGTATTTTATCCAACTACCTGTGCTAAAAAGTGATGGGAACAGTGTTTGTAATTTCTTCTACTTTTTCAGTGACACAAAGTTCAAGCTGCTTATCTAATTGGTGAAAATGCAATGTCTGTTTATCACACTCACTTTGACTATATATGTTGTAGCAAGAGATTGTTTCTCGCTTACGGCCATACCAGCCTGGGTACGCCCGATCTCGTCTGATCTCGGAAGCTAAGCAGGGTCGGGCCTGGTTAGTACTTGGATGGGAGACCGCCTGGGAATACCAGGTGCTGTAAGCATTTTGTCCACGAGGGTGTGCTCTTGCACTATTTCATCAGCAACACTGCCTTGTATTAAGCATTTAATGATGAATTGACTAAATGTCTGTTTTATCAGACTCACTTTGACTATATATGTTGTAGCAAGAGATTGTTTCTCGCTTACGGCCATACCAGCCTGGGTACGCCCGATCTCGTCTGATCTCGGAAGCTAAGCAGGGTCGGGCCTGGTTAGTACTTGGATGGGAGACCGCCTGGGAATACCAGGTGCTGTAAGCATTTTGTCCACGAGGGTGTGCCCCTGCACTATTTCATCAGCAACACTGCCTTGTAGTAAGCATTTAATGATGAATTGACTAAATGCAGCTTCCTGCCTTTTTAATAGGATCAAATTTCCTTGTGTTTTCAATTAGCATCTGCCTTGTATTTATAAGACAAACAAGAATATTGTTGCTGAATGCAGCTTGTGTGTGCTTTGTGCTCCTTTGCCCTGTTCAAATGATGAAAGGAAATAAAGTTTGTATTTTATCCAACTACCTGTGCTAAAAAGTGATGGGAACAGTGTTTGTAATTTCTTCTACTTTTTCAGTGACACAAAGTTCAAGCTGCTTATCTAATTGGTGAAAATGCAATGTCTGTTTATCACACTCACTTTGACTATATATGTTGTAGCAAGAGATTGTTTCTCGCTTACGGCCATACCAGCCTGGGTACGCCTGATCTCGTCTGATCTCGGAAGCTAAGCAGGGTCGGGCCTGGTTAGTACTTGGATGGGAGACCGCCTGGGAATACCAGGTGCTGTAAGCACTTTGTCCACGAGGGTGTGCTCTTGCACTATTTCATCAGCAACACTGCCTTGTATTAAGCATTTAATGATGAATTGACTAAATGTCTGTTTTATCAGACTCACTTTGACTATATATGTTGTAGCAAGAGATTGTTTCTCGCTTACGGCCATACCAGCCTGGGTACGCCCGATCTCGTCTGATCTCGGAAGCTAAGCAGGGTCGGGCCTGGTTAGTACTTGGATGGGAGACCGCCTGGGAATACCAGGTGCGATAAGCATTTTGTCCACGAGGGTGTGCCCCTGCACTATTTCATCAGCAACACTGCCTTGTAGTAAGCATTTAATGATGAATTGACTAAATGCAGCTTCCTGCCTTTTTAATAGGATCAAATTTCCTTGTGTTTTCAATTAGCATCTGCCTTGTATTTATAAGACAAACAAGAATATTGTTGCTGAATGCAGCTTGTGTGTGCTTTGTGCTCCTTTGCCCTGTTCAAATGATGAAAGGAAATAAAGTTTGTATTTTATCCAACTACCTGTGCTAAAAAGTGATGGGAACAGTGTTTGTAATTTCTTCTACTTTTTCAGTGACACAAAGTTCAAGCTGCTTATCTAATTGGTGAAAATGCAATGTCTGTTTATCACACTCACTTTGACTATATATGTTGTAGCAAGAGATTGTTTCTCGCTTACGGCCATACCAGCCTGGGTACGCCCGATCTCGTCTGATCTCGGAAGCTAAGCAGGGTCGGGCCTGGTTAGTACTTGGATGGGAGACCGCCTGGGAATACCAGGTGCTGTAAGCATTTTGTCCACGAGGGTGTGCCCCTGCACTATTTCATCAGCAACACTGCCTTGTAGTAAGCATTTAATGATGAATTGACTAAATGCAGCTTCCTGCCTTTTTAATAGGATCAAATTTCCTTGTGTTTTCAATTAGCATCTGCCTTGTATTTATAAGACAAACAAGAATATTGTTGCTGAATGCAGCTTGTGTGTGCTTTGTGCTCCTTTGCCCTGTTCAAATGATGAAAGGAAATAAAGTTTGTATTTTATCCAACTACCTGTGCTAAAAAGTGATGGGAACAGTGTTTGTAATTTCTTCTACTTTTTCAGTGACACAAAGTTCAAGCTGCTTATCTAATTGGTGAAAATGCAATGTCTGTTTATCACACTCACTTTGACTATATATGTTGTAGCAAGAGATTGTTTCTCGCTTACGGCCATACCAGCCTGGGTACGCCCGATCTCGTCTGATCTCGGAAGCTAGGCAGGGTCGGGCCTGGTTAGTACTTGGATGGGAGACCGCCTGGGAATACCAGGTGCTGTAAGCATTTTGTCCACGAGGGTGTGCTCTTGCACTATTTCATCAGCAACACTGCCTTGTATTAAGCATTTAATGATGAATTGACTAAATGTCTGTTTTATCAGACTCACTTTGACTATATATGTTGTAGCAAGAGATTGTTTCTCGCTTACGGCCATACCAGCCTGGGTACGCCCGATCTCGTCTGATCTCGGAAGCTAAGCAGGGTCGGGCCTGGTTAGTACTTGGATGGGAGACCGCCTGGGAATACCAGGTGCTGTAAGCATTTTGTCCACGAGGGTGTGCCCCTGCACTATTTCATCAGCAACACTGCCTTGTAGTAAGCATTTAATGATGAATTGACTAAATGCAGCTTCCTGCCTTTTTAATAGGATCAAATTTCCTTGTGTTTTCAATTAGCATCTGCCTTGTATTTATAAGACAAACAAGAATATTGTTGCTGAATGCAGCTTGTGTGTGCTTTGTGCTCCTTTGCCCTGTTCAAATGATGAAAGGAAATAAAGTTTGTATTTTATCCAACTACCTGTGCTAAAAAGTGATGGGAACAGTGTTTGTAATTTCTTCTACTTTTTCAGTGACACAAAGTTCAAGCTGCTTATCTAATTGGTGAAAATGCAATGTCTGTTTATCACACTCACTTTGACTATATATGTTGTAGCAAGAGATTGTTTCTCGCTTACGGCCATACCAGCCTGGGTACGCCCGATCTCGTCTGATCTCGGAAGCTAAGCAGGGTCGGGCCTGGTTAGTACTTGGATGGGAGACCGCCTGGGAATACCAGGTGCTGTAAGCATTTTGTCCACGAGGGTGTGCTCTTGCACTATTTCATCAGCAACACTGCCTTGTATTAAGCATTTAATGATGAATTGACTAAATGTCTGTTTTATCAGACTCACTTTGACTATATATGTTGTAGCAAGAGATTGTTTCTCGCTTACGGCCATACCAGCCTGGGTACGCCCGATCTCGTCTGATCTCGGAAGCTAAGCAGGGTCGGGCCTGGTTAGTACTTGGATGGGAGACCGCCTGGGAATACCAGGTGCTGTAAGCATTTTGTCCACGAGGGTGTGCCCCTGCACTATTTCATCAGCAACACTGCCTTGTAGTAAGCATTTAATGATGAATTGACTAAATGCAGCTTCCTGCCTTTTTAATAGGATCAAATTTCCTTGTGTTTTCAATTAGCATCTGCCTTGTATTTATAAGACAAACAAGAATATTGTTGCTGAATGCAGCTTGTGTGTGCTTTGTGCTCCTTTGCCCTGTTCAAATGATGAAAGGAAATAAAGTTTGTATTTTATCCAACTACCTGTGCTAAAAAGTGATGGGAACAGTGTTTGTAATTTCTTCTACTTTTTCAGTGACACAAAGTTCAAGCTGCTTATCTAATTGGTGAAAATGCAATGTCTGTTTATCACACTCACTTTGACTATATATGTTGTAGCAAGAGATTGTTTCTCGCTTACGGCCATACCAGCCTGGGTACGCCCGATCTCGTCTGATCTCGGAAGCTAAGCAGGGTCGGGCCTGGTTAGTACTTGGATGGGAGACCGCCTGGGAATACCAGGTGCTGTAAGCATTTTGTCCACGAGGGTGTGCTCTTGCACTATTTCATCAGCAACACTGCCTTGTATTAAGCATTTAATGATGAATTGACTAAATGTCTGTTTTATCAGACTCACTTTGACTATATATGTTGTAGCAAGAGATTGTTTCTCGCTTACGGCCATACCAGCCTGGGTACGCCCGATCTCGTCTGATCTCGGAAGCTAGGCAGGGTCGGGCCTGGTTAGTACTTGGATGGGAGACCGCCTGGGAATACCAGGTGCTGTAAGCATTTTGTCCACGAGGGTGTGCCCCTGCACTATTTCATCAGCAACACTGCCTTGTAGTAAGCATTTAATGATGAATTGACTAAATGCAGCTTCCTGCCTTTTTAATAGGATCAAATTTCCTTGTGTTTTCAATTAGCATCTGCCTTGTATTTATAAGACAAACAAGAATATTGTTGCTGAATGCAGCTTGTGTGTGCTTTGTGCTCCTTTGCCCTGTTCAAATGATGAAAGGAAATAAAGTTTGTATTTTATCCAACTACCTGTGCTAAAAAGTGATGGGAACAGTGTTTGTAATTTCTTCTACTTTTTCAGTGACACAAAGTTCAAGCTGCTTATCTAATTGGTGAAAATGCAATGTCTGTTTATCACACTCACTTTGACTATATATGTTGTAGCAAGAGATTGTTCCTCGCTTACGGCCATACCAGCCTGGGTACGCCCGATCTCGTCTGATCTCGGAAGCTAGGCAGGGTCGGGCCTGGTTAGTACTTGGATGGGAGACCGCCTGGGAATACCAGGTGCTGTAAGCATTTTGTCCACGAGGGTGTGCTCTTGCACTATTTCATCAGCAACACTGCCTTGTATTAAGCATTTAATGATGAATTGACTAAATGTCTGTTTTATCAGACTCACTTTGACTATATATGTTGTAGCAAGAGATTGTTTCTCGCTTACGGCCATACCAGCCTGGGTACGCCCGATCTCGTCTGATCTCGGAAGCTAAGCAGGGTCGGGCCTGGTTAGTACTTGGATGGGAGACCGCCTGGGAATACCAGGTGCTGTAAGCATTTTGTCCACGAGGGTGTGCCCCTGCACTATTTCATCAGCAACACTGCCTTGTAGTAAGCATTTAATGATGAATTGACTAAATGCAGCTTCCTGCCTTTTTAATAGGATCAAATTTCCTTGTGTTTTCAATTAGCATCTGCCTTGTATTTATAAGACAAACAAGAATATTGTTGCTGAATGCAGCTTGTGTGTGCTTTGTGCTCCTTTGCCCTGTTCAAATGATGAAAGGAAATAAAGTTTGTATTTTATCCAACTACCTGTGCTAAAAAGTGATGGGAACAGTGTTTGTAATTTCTTCTACTTTTTCAGTGACACAAAGTTCAAGCTGCTTATCTAATTGGTGAAAATGCAATGTCTGTTTATCACACTCACTTTGACTATATATGTTGTAGCAAGAGATTGTTTCTCGCTTACGGCCATACCAGCCTGGGTACGCCCGATCTCGTCTGATCTCGGAAGCTAAGCAGGGTCGGGCCTGGTTAGTACTTGGATGGGAGACCGCCTGGGAATACCAGGTGCTGTAAGCATTTTGTCCACGAGGGTGTGCTCTTGCACTATTTCATCAGCAACACTGCCTTGTATTAAGCATTTAATGATGAATTGACTAAATGTCTGTTTTATCAGACTCACTTTGACTATATATGTTGTAGCAAGAGATTGTTTCTCGCTTACGGCCATACCAGCCTGGGTACGCCCGATCTCGTCTGATCTCGGAAGCTAAGCAGGGTCGGGCCTGGTTAGTACTTGGATGGGAGACCGCCTGGGAATACCAGGTGCTGTAAGCATTTTGTCCACGAGGGTGTGCCCCTGCACTATTTCATCAGCAACACTGCCTTGTAGTAAGCATTTAATGATGAATTGACTAAATGCAGCTTCCTGCCTTTTTAATAGGATCAAATTTCCTTGTGTTTTCAATTAGCATCTGCCTTGTATTTATAAGACAAACAAGAATATTGTTGCTGAATGCAGCTTGTGTGTGCTTTGTGCTCCTTTGCCCTGTTCAAATGATGAAAGGAAATAAAGTTTGTATTTTATCCAACTACCTGTGCTAAAAAGTGATGGGAACAGTGTTTGTAATTTCTTCTACTTTTTCAGTGACACAAAGTTCAAGCTGCTTATCTAATTGGTGAAAATGCAATGTCTGTTTATCACACTCACTTTGACTATATATGTTGTAGCAAGAGATTGTTTCTCGCTTACGGCCATACCAGCCTGGGTACGCCCGATCTCGTCTGATCTCGGAAGCTAAGCAGGGTCGGGCCTGGTTAGTACTTGGATGGGAGACCGCCTGGGAATACCAGGTGCTGTAAGCATTTTGTCCACGAGGGTGTGCTCTTGCACTATTTCATCAGCAACACTGCCTTGTATTAAGCATTTAATGATGAATTGACTAAATGTCTGTTTTATCAGACTCACTTTGACTATATATGTTGTAGCAAGAGATTGTTTCTCGCTTACGGCCATACCAGCCTGGGTACGCCCGATCTCGTCTGATCTCGGAAGCTAAGCAGGGTCGGGCCTGGTTAGTACTTGGATGGGAGACCGCCTGGGAATACCAGGTGCTGTAAGCATTTTGTCCACGAGGGTGTGCCCCTGCACTATTTCATCAGCAACACTGCCTTGTAGTAAGCATTTAATGATGAATTGACTAAATGCAGCTTCCTGCCTTTTTAATAGGATCAAATTTCCTTGTGTTTTCAATTAGCATCTGCCTTGTATTTATAAGACAAACAAGAATATTGTTGCTGAATGCAGCTTGTGTGTGCTTTGTGCTCCTTTGCCCTGTTCAAATGATGAAAGGAAATAAAGTTTGTATTTTATCCAACTACCTGTGCTAAAAAGTGATGGGAACAGTGTTTGTAATTTCTTCTACTTTTTCAGTGACACAAAGTTCAAGCTGCTTATCTAATTGGTGAAAATGCAATGTCTGTTTATCACACTCACTTTGACTATATATGTTGTAGCAAGAGATTGTTTCTCGCTTACGGCCATACCAGCCTGGGTACGCCCGATCTCGTCTGATCTCGGAAGCTAAGCAGGGTCGGGCCTGGTTAGTACTTGGATGGGAGACCGCCTGGGAATACCAGGTGCTGTAAGCATTTTGTCCACGAGGGTGTGCTCTTGCACTATTTCATCAGCAACACTGCCTTGTAGTAAGCATTTAATGATGAATTGACTAAATGTCTGTTTTATCAGACTCACTTTGACTATATATGTTGTAGCAAGAGATTGATTCTCGCTTACGGCCATATCAGCCTGGGTACGCCCGATCTCGTCTGATCTCGGAAGCTAAGCAGGGTCGGGCCTGGTTAGTACTTGGATGGGAGACCGCCTGGGAATACCAGGTGCTGTAAGCATTTTGTCCACGAGGGTGTGCTCTTGCACTATTTCATCAGCAACACTGCCTTGTAGTAAGCATTTAATGATGAATTGACTAAATGTCTGTTTTATCAGACTCACTTTGACTATATATGTTGTAGCAAGAGATTGATTCTCGCTTACGGCCATATCAGCCTGGGTACGCCCGATCTCGTCTGATCTCGGAAGCTAAGCAGGGTCGGGCCTGGTTAGTACTTGGATGGGAGACCGCCTGGGAATACCAGGTGCTGTAAGCATTTTGTCCACGAGGGTGTGCTCTTGCACTATTTCATCAGCAACACTGCCTTGTAGTAAGCATTTAATGATGAATTGACAAAATGCAGCTTCCTGCCTTTTTAATAGGATCAAATTTCCTTGTGTTTTCAATTAGCATCTGCCTTGTATTTATAAGACAAACAAGAATATTGTTGCTGAATGCAGCTTGTGTGTGCTTTATGCTCCTTTGCCCTGTTCAAATGATGAAAGGAAATAAAGTTTGTATTTTATCCAACTACCTGTGCTAAAAAGTGATGGGAACAGTGTTTGTAATTTCTTCTACTTTTTCAGTGACACAAAGTTCAAGCTGCTTATCTAATTGGTGAAAATGCAATGTCTGTTTATCACACTCACTTTGACTATATATGTTGTAGCAAGAGATTGTTTCTCGCTTACGGCCATACCAGCCTGGGTACGCCCGATCTCGTCTGATCTAGGAAGCTAAGCAGGGTCGGGCCTGGTTAGTACTTGGATGGGAGGCCGCCTGGGAATACCAGGTGCTGTAAGCATTTTGTCCACGAGGGTGTGCTCTTGCACTATTTCATCAGCAACACTGCCTTGTAGTAAGCATTTAATGATGAATTGACTAAATGTCTGTTTTATCAGACTCACTTTGACTATATATGTTGTAGCAAGAGATTGATTCTCGCTTACGGCCATATCAGCCTGGGTACGCCCGATCTCGTCTGATCTCGGAAGCTAAGCAGGGTCGGGCCTGGTTAGTACTTGGATGGGAGACCGCCTGGGAATACCAGGTGCTGTAAGCATATAGTGCCCCTGCACTATTTCATCAGCAATATTTTATTTTATATATAAATGCTTCCGCTCAGTGTTTGAGATCAATTGACACCCTTTACCATGGCACTTTGAGATTTATTTTAAATTGCAAAACCCTTACGCACCACTGCACTTTGTATACCAGGGTTGGCTGGCCTTCTCTAGTCACTCGTAGGCTCAGTCACTGGTATACTTTTATTTACAAAGCCATTTTGGGTTTACTACCTTTTTATTTGGGCATTTTTATTGTTCAGAAATGTGGTGGGTACTCTCTTCATTCGAGGGACTTTATCTTGCTAACTGTTCCAAATGTCCGAACTGAATTTGGTAAAAGGGCTTTTATGTACTCTGCGCCATCGTCTTGGAATGCCTTACAAAATACTTTTAAACTGGAAGAACTTGTCCCGATTGGTATTTTTAAATCACTGATGAATGATCTTGAGACTGATTCCCTGACCTGTCAATGTTTTTAATTTGCTGTTTTTGATTTTGTTATATTCTTTGTTAATTTTATGGTTTTTACTAGATTACTTGTAGTTTTTCATGTTGTTTGTCTAATTTTTGTAATGACTTGGCGCTGCCTATCTTGGCCAGGACGCTCTTGAAAAAGAGATTTTAAATCTCAATGAGCCTTTCCTGGTTAAATAAAGGTTTAAAAAAAAAAATAATAAAAAAAAAAAAAAAACAAAAAAAAACACTGCCTTGTAGTAAGCATTTAATGATGAATTGACTAAATGCAGCTTCCTGCCTTTTTAATAGGATCAAATTTCCTTGTGTTTTCAATTAGCATCTGCCTTGTATTTATAAGACAAACAAGAATATTGTTGCTGAATGCAGCTTGTGTGTGCTTTGTGCTCCTTTGCCCTGTTCAAATGATGAAAGGAAATAAAGTTTGTATTTTATCCAACTACCTGTGCTAAAAAGTGATGGGAACAGTGTTTGTAATTTCTTCTACTTTTTCAGTGACACAAAGTTCAAGCTGCTTATCTAATTGGTGAAAATGCAATGTCTGTTTATCACACTCACTTTGACTATATATGTTGTAGCAAGAGATTGTTTCTCGCTTACGGCCATACCAGCCTGGGTACGCCCGATCTCGTCTGATCTCGGAAGCTAAGCAGGGTCGGGCCTGGTTAGTACTTGGATGGGAGACCGCCTGGGAATACCAGGTGCTGTAAGCATTTTGTCCACGAGGGTGTGCCCCTGCACTATTTCATCAGCAACACTGCCTTGTAGTAAGCATTTAATGATGAATTGACTAAATGCAGCTTCCTGCCTTTTTAATAGGATCAAATTTCCTTGTGTTTTCAATTAGCATCTGCCTTGTATTTATAAGACAAACAAGAATATTGTTGCTGAATGCAGCTTGTGTGTGCTTTGTGCTCCTTTGCCCTGTTCAAATGATGAAAGGAAATAAAGTTTGTATTTTATCCAACTACCTGTGCTAAAAAGTGATGGGAACAGTGTTTGTAATTTCTTCTACTTTTTCAGTGACACAAAGTTCAAGCTGCTTATCTAATTGGTGAAAATGCAATGTCTGTTTATCACACTCACTTTGACTATATATGTTGTAGCAAGAGATTGTTTCTCGCTTACGGCCATACCAGCCTGGGTACGCCCGATCTCGTCTGATCTCGGAAGCTAAGCAGGGTCGGGCCTGGTTAGTACTTGGATGGGAGACCGCCTGGGAATACTAGGTGCTGTAAGCATTTTGTCCACGAGGGTGTGCCCCTGCACTATTTCATCAGCAACACTGCCTTGTATTAAGCATTTAATGATGAATTGACTAAATGTCTGTTTTATCAGACTCACTTTGACTATATATGTTGTAGCAAGAGATTGTTTCTCGCTTACGGCCATACCAGCCTGGGTACGCCCGATCTCGTCTGATCTCGGATGCTAAGCAGGGTCGGGCCTGGTTAGTACTTGGATGGGAGACCGCCTGGGAATACTAGGTGCTGTAAGCATTTTGTCCACGAGGGTGTGCCCCTGCACTATTTCATCAGCAACACTGCCTTGTAGTAAGCATTTAATGATGAATTGACTAAATGCAGCTTCCTGCCTTTTTAATAGGATCAAATTTCCTTGTGTTTTCAATTAGCATCTGCCTTGTATTTATAAGACAAACAAGAATATTGTTGCTGAATGCAGCTTGTGTGTGCTTTGTGCTCCTTTGCCCTGTACAAATGATGAAAGGAAATAAAGTTTGTATTTTATCCAACTACCTGTGCTAAAAAGTGATGGGAACAGTGTTTGTAATTTCTTCTACTTTTTCAGTGACACAAAGTTCAAGCTGCTTATCTAATTGGTGAAAATGCAATGTCTGTTTATCACACTCACTTTGACTATATATGTTGTAGCAAGAGATTGTTTCTCGCTTACGGCCATACCAGCCTGGGTACGCCCGATCTCGTCTGATCTCGGAAGCTAAGCAGGGTCGGTCCTGGTTAGTACTTGGATGGGAGACCGCCTGGGAATACCAGGTGCTGTAAGCATTTTGTCCACGAGGGTGTGCTCTTGCACTATTTCATCAGCAACACTGCCTTGTATTAAGCATTTAATGATGAATTGACTAAATGTCTGTTTTATCAAACTCACTTTGACTATATATGTTGTAGCAAGAGATTGTTTCTCGCTTACGGCCATACCAGCCTGGGTACGCCCGATCTCGTCTGATCTCGGAAGCTAAGCAGGGTCGGGCCTGGTTAGTACTTGGATGGGAGACCGCCTGGGAATACCAGGTGCTGTAAGCATATAGTGCCCCTGCACTATTTCATCAGCAATATTTTATTTTATATATAAATGCTTCCGCTCAGTGTTTGAGATCAATTGACACCCTTTACCATGGCACTTTGAGATTTATTTTAAATTGCAAAACCCTTACGCACCACTGCACTTTGTATACCAGGGTTGGCTGGCCTTCTCTAGTCACTCGTAGGCTCAGTCACTGGTATACTTTTATTTACAAAGCCATTTTGGGTTTACTACCTTTTTATTTGGGCATTTTTATTGTTCAGAAATGTGGTGGGTACTCTCTTCGTTCGAGGGACTTTATCTTGCTAACTGTTCCAAATGTCCGAACTGAATTTGGTAAAAGGGCTTTTATGTACTCTGCGCCATCGTCTTGGAATGCCTTACAAAAGACTTTTAAACTGGAAGAACTTGTCCCGATTGGTATTTTTAAATCACTGATGAATGATCTTGAGACTGATTCCCTGACCTGTCAATGTTTTTAATTTGCTGTTTTTGATTTTGTTATATTCTTTGTTAATTTTATGGTTTTTACTAGATTACTTGTAGTTTTTCATGTTGTTTGTCTAATTTTTGTAATGACTTGGCGCTGCCTATCTTGGCCAGGACGCTCTTGAAAAAGAGAATTTAAATCTCAATGAGCCTTTCCTGGTTAAATAAAGGTTTAAAAAAAAAATAAATAAAAAAAAAATAAAAATAAAAAAAAACACTGCCTTGTAGTAAGCATTTAATGATGAATTGACTAAATGCAGCTTCCTGCCTTTTTAATAGGATCAAATTTCCTTGTGTTTTCAATTAGCATCTGCCTTGTATTTATAAGACAAACAAGAATATTGTTGCTGAATGCAGCTTATGTGTGCTTTGTGCTCCTTTGCCCTGTACAAATGATGAAAGGAAATAAAGTTTGTATTTTATCCAACTACCTGTGCTAAAAAGTGATGGGAACAGTGTTTGTAATTTCTTCTACTTTTTCAGTGACACAAAGTTCAAGCTGCTTATCTAATTGGTGAAAATGCAATGTCTGTTTATCACACTCACTTTGACTATATATGTTGTAGCAAGAGATTGTTTCTCGCTTACGGCCATACCAGCCTGGGTACGCCCGATCTCGTCTGATCTCGGAAGCTAAGCAGGGTCGGTCCTGGTTAGTACTTGGATGGGAGACCGCCTGGGAATACCAGGTGCTGTAAGCATTTTGTCCACGAGGGTGTGCTCTTGCACTATTTCATCAGCAACACTGCCTTGTATTAAGCATTTAATGATGAATTGACTAAATGTCTGTTTTATCAAACTCACTTTGACTATATATGTTGTAGCAAGAGATTGTTTCTCGCTTACGGCCATACCAGCCTGGGTACGCCCGATCTCGTCTGATCTCGGAAGCTAAGCAGGGTCGGGCCTGGTTAGTACTTGGATGGGAGACCGCCTGGGAATACCAGGTGCTGTAAGCATTTTGTCCACGAGGGTGTGCCCCTGCACTATTTCATCAGCAACACTGCCTTGTAGTAAGCATTTAATGATGAATTGACTAAATGCAGCTTCCTGCCTTTTTAATAGGATCAAATTTCCTTGTGTTTTCAATTAGCATCTGCCTTGTATTTATAAGACAAACAAGAATATTGTTGCTGAATGCAGCTTGTGTGTGCTTTGTGCTCCTTTGCCCTGTTCAAATGATGAAAGGAAATAAAGTTTGTATTTTATCCAACTACCTGTGCTAAAAAGTGATGGGAACAGTGTTTGTAATTTCTTCTACTTTTTCAGTGACACAAAGTTCAAGCTGCTTATCTAATTGGTGAAAATGCAATGTCTGTTTATCACACTCACTTTGACTATATATGTTGTAGCAAGAGATTGTTTCTCGCTTACGGCCATACCAGCCTGGGTACGCCCGATCTCGTCTGATCTCGGAAGCTAAGCAGGGTCGGGCCTGGTTAGTACTTGGATGGGAGACCGCCTGGGAATACCAGGTGCTGTAAGCATTTTGTCCACGAGGGTGTGCCCCTGCACTATTTCATCAGCAACACTGCCTTGTAGTAAGCATTTAATGATGAATTGACTAAATGCAGCTTCCTGCCTTTTTAATAGGATCAAATTTCCTTGTGTTTTCAATTAGCATCTGCCTTGTATTTATAAGACAAACAAGAATATTGTTGCTGAATGCAGCTTGTGTGTGCTTTGTGCTCCTTTGCCCTGTTCAAATGATGAAAGGAAATAAAGTTTGTATTTTATCCAACTACCTGTGCTAAAAAGTGATGGGAACAGTGTTTGTAATTTCTTCTACTTTTTCAGTGACACAAAGTTCAAGCTGCTTATCTAATTGGTGAAAATGCAATGTCTGTTTATCACACTCACTTTGACTATATATGTTGTAGCAAGAGATTGTTTCTCGCTTACGCCCATACCAGCCTGGGTACGCCCGATCTCGTCTGATCTCGGAAGCTAAGCAGGGTCGGGCCTGGTTAGTACTTGGATGGGAGACCGCCTGGGAATACCAGGTGCTGTAAGCATTTTGTCCACGAGGGTGTGCTCTTGCACTATTTCATCAGCAACACTGCCTTGTATTAAGCATTTAATGATGAATTGACTAAATGTCTGTTTTATCAGACTCACTTTGACTATATATGTTGTAGCAAGAGATTGTTTCTCGCTTACGGCCATACCAGCCTGGGTACGCCCGATCTCGTCTGATCTCGGAAGCTAAGCAGGGTCGGGCCTGGTTAGTACTTGGATGGGAGACCGCCTGGGAATACCAGGTGCTGTAAGCATTTTGTCCACGAGGGTGTGCCCCTGCACTATTTCATCAGCAACACTGCCTTGTAGTAAGCATTTAATGATGAATTGACTAAATGCAGCTTCCTGCCTTTTTAATAGGATCAAATTTCCTTGTGTTTTCAATTAGCATCTGCCTTGTATTTATAAGACAAACAAGAATATTGTTGCTGAATGCAGCTTGTGTGTGCTTTGTGCTCCTTTGCCCTGTTCAAATGATGAAAGGAAATAAAGTTTGTATTTTATCCAACTACCTGTGCTAAAAAGTGATGGGAACAGTGTTTGTAATTTCTTCTACTTTTTCAGTGACACAAAGTTCAAGCTGCTTATCTAATTGGTGAAAATGCAATGTCTGTTTATCACACTCACTTTGACTATATATGTTGTAGCAAGAGATTGTTTCTCGCTTACGCCCATACCAGCCTGGGTACGCCCGATCTCGTCTGATCTCGGAAGCTAAGCAGGGTCGGGCCTGGTTAGTACTTGGATGGGAGACCGCCTGGGAATACCAGGTGCTGTAAGCATTTTGTCCACGAGGGTGTGCTCTTGCACTATTTCATCAGCAACACTGCCTTGTATTAAGCATTTAATGATGAATTGACTAAATGTCTGTTTTATCAGACTCACTTTGACTATATATGTTGTAGCAAGAGATTGTTTCTCGCTTACGGCCATACCAGCCTGGGTACGCCCGATCTCGTCTGATCTCGGAAGCTAAGCAGGGTCGGGCCTGGTTAGTACTTGGATGGGAGACCGCCTGGGAATACCAGGTGCTGTAAGCATTTTGTCCACGAGGGTGTGCCCCTGCACTATTTCATCAGCAACACTGCCTTGTAGTAAGCATTTAATGATGAATTGACTAAATGCAGCTTCCTGCCTTTTTAATAGGATCAAATTTCCTTGTGTTTTCAATTAGCATCTGCCTTGTATTTATAAGACAAACAAGAATATTGTTGCTGAATGCAGCTTGTGTGTGCTTTGTGCTCCTTTGCCCTGTTCAAATGATGAAAGGAAATAAAGTTTGTATTTTATCCAACTACCTGTGCTAAAAAGTGATGGGAACAGTGTTTGTAATTTCTTCTACTTTTTCAGTGACACAAAGTTCAAGCTGCTTATCTAATTGGTGAAAATGCAATGTCTGTTTATCACACTCACTTTGACTATATATGTTGTAGCAAGAGATTGTTTCTCGCTTACGCCCATACCAGCCTGGGTACGCCCGATCTCGTCTGATCTCGGAAGCTAAGCAGGGTCGGGCCTGGTTAGTACTTGGATGGGAGACCGCCTGGGAATACCAGGTGCTGTAAGCATTTTGTCCACGAGGGTGTGCTCTTGCACTATTTCATCAGCAACACTGCCTTGTATTAAGCATTTAATGATGAATTGACTAAATGTCTGTTTTATCAGACTCACTTTGACTATATATGTTGTAGCAAGAGATTGTTTCTCGCTTACGGCCATACCAGCCTGGGTACGCCCGATCTCGTCTGATCTCGGAAGCTAAGCAGGGTCGGGCCTGGTTAGTACTTGGATGGGAGACCGCCTGGGAATACCAGGTGCTGTAAGCATTTTGTCCACGAGGGTGTGCTCTTGCACTATTTCATCAGCAACACTGCCTTGTATTAAGCATTTAATGATGAATTGACTAAATGTCTGTTTTATCAGACTCACTTTGACTATATATGTTGTAGCAAGAGATTGTTTCTCGCTTACGGCCATACCAGCCTGGGTACGCCCGATCTCGTCTGATCTCGGAAGCTAAGCAGGGTCGGGCCTGGTTAGTACTTGGATGGGAGACCGCCTGGGAATACCAGGTGCTGTAAGCATTTTGTCCACGAGGGTGTGCCCCTGCACTATTTCATCAGCAACACTGCCTTGTAGTAAGCATTTAATGATGAATTGACTAAATGCAGCTTCCTGCCTTTTTAATAGGATCAAATTTCCTTGTGTTTTCAATTAGCATCTGCCTTGTATTTATAAGACAAACAAGAATATTGTTGCTGAATGCAGCTTGTGTGTGCTTTGTGCTCCTTTGCCCTGTTCAAATGATGAAAGGAAATAAAGTTTGTATTTTATCCAACTACCTGTGCTAAAAAGTGATGGGAACAGTGTTTGTAATTTCTTCTACTTTTTCAGTGACACAAAGTTCAAGCTGCTTATCTAATTGGTGAAAATGCAATGTCTGTTTATCACACTCACTTTGACTATATATGTTGTAGCAAGAGATTGTTTCTCGCTTACGGCCATACCAGCCTGGGTACGCCCGATCTCGTCTGATCTCGGAAGCTAAGCAGGGTCGGGCCTGGTTAGTACTTGGATGGGAGACCGCCTGGGAATACCAGGTGCTGTAAGCATTTTGTCCACGAGGGTGTGCCCCTGCACTATTTCATCAGCAACACTGCCTTGTAGTAAGCATTTAATGATGAATTGACTAAATGCAGCTTCCTGCCTTTTTAATAGGATCAAATTTCCTTGTGTTTTCAATTAGCATCTGCCTTGTATTTATAAGACAAACAAGAATATTGTTGCTGAATGCAGCTTGTGTGTGCTTTGTGCTCCTTTGCCCTGTTCAAATGATGAAAGGAAATAAAGTTTGTATTTTATCCAACTACCTGTGCTAAAAAGTGATGGGAACAGTGTTTGTAATTTCTTCTACTTTTTCAGTGACACAAAGTTCAAGCTGCTTATCTAATTGGTGAAAATGCAATGTCTGTTTATCACACTCACTTTGACTATATATGTTGTAGCAAGAGATTGTTTCTCGCTTACGCCCATACCAGCCTGGGTACGCCCGATCTCGTCTGATCTCGGAAGCTAAGCAGGGTCGGGCCTGGTTAGTACTTGGATGGGAGACCGCCTGGGAATACCAGGTGCTGTAAGCATTTTGTCCACGAGGGTGTGCTCTTGCACTATTTCATCAGCAACACTGCCTTGTATTAAGCATTTAATGATGAATTGACTAAATGTCTGTTTTATCAGACTCACTTTGACTATATATGTTGTAGCAAGAGATTGTTTCTCGCTTACGGCCATACCAGCCTGGGTACGCCCGATCTCGTCTGATCTCGGAAGCTAAGCAGGGTCGGGCCTGGTTAGTACTTGGATGGGAGACCGCCTGGGAATACCAGGTGCTGTAAGCATTTTGTCCACGAGGGTGTGCTCTTGCACTATTTCATCAGCAACACTGCCTTGTATTAAGCATTTAATGATGAATTGACTAAATGTCTGTTTTATCAGACTCACTTTGACTATATATGTTGTAGCAAGAGATTGTTTCTCGCTTACGGCCATACCAGCCTGGGTACGCCCGATCTCGTCTGATCTCGGAAGCTAAGCAGGGTCGGGCCTGGTTAGTACTTGGATGGGAGACCGCCTGGGAATACCAGGTGCTGTAAGCATTTTGTCCACGAGGGTGTGCCCCTGCACTATTTCATCAGCAACACTGCCTTGTAGTAAGCATTTAATGATGAATTGACTAAATGCAGCTTCCTGCCTTTTTAATAGGATCAAATTTCCTTGTGTTTTCAATTAGCATCTGCCTTGTATTTATAAGACAAACAAGAATATTGTTGCTGAATGCAGCTTGTGTGTGCTTTGTGCTCCTTTGCCCTGTTCAAATGATGAAAGGAAATAAAGTTTGTATTTTATCCAACTACCTGTGCTAAAAAGTGATGGGAACAGTGTTTGTAATTTCTTCTACTTTTTCAGTGACACAAAGTTCAAGCTGCTTATCTAATTGGTGAAAATGCAATGTCTGTTTATCACACTCACTTTGACTATATATGTTGTAGCAAGAGATTGTTTCTCGCTTACGGCCATACCAGCCTGGGTACGCCCGATCTCGTCTGATCTCGGAAGCTAAGCAGGGTCGGGCCTGGTTAGTACTTGGATGGGAGACCGCCTGGGAATACCAGGTGCTGTAAGCATTTTGTCCACGAGGGTGTGCTCTTGCACTATTTCATCAGCAACACTGCCTTGTATTAAGCATTTAATGATGAATTGACTAAATGTCTGTTTTATCAGACTCACTTTGACTATATATGTTGTAGCAAGAGATTGTTTCTCGCTTACGGCCATACCAGCCTGGGTACGCCCGATCTCGTCTGATCTCGGAAGCTAAGCAGGGTCGGGCCTGGTTAGTACTTGGATGGGAGACCGCCTGGGAATACCAGGTGCTGTAAGCATTTTGTCCACGAGGGTGTGCCCCTGCACTATTTCATCAGCAACACTGCCTTGTAGTAAGCATTTAATGATGAATTGACTAAATGCAGCTTCCTGCCTTTTTAATAGGATCAAATTTCCTTGTGTTTTCAATTAGCATCTGCCTTGTATTTATAAGACAAACAAGAATATTGTTGCTGAATGCAGCTTGTGTGTGCTTTGTGCTCCTTTGCCCTGTTCAAATGATGAAAGGAAATAAAGTTTGTATTTTATCCAACTACCTGTGCTAAAAAGTGATGGGAACAGTGTTTGTAATTTCTTCTACTTTTTCAGTGACACAAAGTTCAAGCTGCTTATCTAATTGGTGAAAATGCAATGTCTGTTTATCACACTCACTTTGACTATATATGTTGTAGCAAGAGATTGTTTCTCGCTTACGGCCATACCAGCCTGGGTACGCCCGATCTCGTCTGATCTCGGAAGCTAAGCAGGGTCGGGCCTGGTTAGTACTTGGATGGGAGACCGCCTGGGAATACCAGGTGCTGTAAGCATTTTGTCCACGAGGGTGTGCTCTTGCACTATTTCATCAGCAACACTGCCTTGTATTAAGCATTTAATGATGAATTGACTAAATGTCTGTTTTATCAGACTCACTTTGACTATATATGTTGTAGCAAGAGATTGTTTCTCGCTTACGGCCATACCAGCCTGGGTACGCCCGATCTCGTCTGATCTCGGAAGCTAAGCAGGGTCGGGCCTGGTTAGTACTTGGATGGGAGACCGCCTGGGAATACCAGGTGCTGTAAGCATTTTGTCCACGAGGGTGTGCTCTTGCACTATTTCATCAGCAACACTGCCTTGTATTAAGCATTTAATGATGAATTGACTAAATGTCTGTTTTATCAGACTCACTTTGACTATATATGTTGTAGCAAGAGATTGTTTCTCGCTTACGGCCATACCAGCCTGGGTACGCCCGATCTCGTCTGATCTCGGAAGCTAAGCAGGGTCGGGCCTGGTTAGTACTTGGATGGGAGACCGCCTGGGAATACCAGGTGCTGTAAGCATTTTGTCCACGAGGGTGTGCCCCTGCACTATTTCATCAGCAACACTGCCTTGTAGTAAGCATTTAATGATGAATTGACTAAATGCAGCTTCCTGCCTTTTTAATAGGATCAAATTTCCTTGTGTTTTCAATTAGCATCTGCCTTGTATTTATAAGACAAACAAGAATATTGTTGCTGAATGCAGCTTGTGTGTGCTTTGTGCTCCTTTGCCCTGTTCAAATGATGAAAGGAAATAAAGTTTGTATTTTATCCAACTACCTGTGCTAAAAAGTGATGGGAACAGTGTTTGTAATTTCTTCTACTTTTTCAGTGACACAAAGTTCAAGCTGCTTATCTAATTGGTGAAAATGCAATGTCTGTTTATCACACTCACTTTGACTATATATGTTGTAGCAAGAGATTGTTTCTCGCTTACGGCCATACCAGCCTGGGTACGCCCGATCTCGTCTGATCTCGGAAGCTAAGCAGGGTCGGGCCTGGTTAGTACTTGGATGGGAGACCGCCTGGGAATACCAGGTGCTGTAAGCATTTTGTCCACGAGGGTGTGCTCTTGCACTATTTCATCAGCAACACTGCCTTGTATTAAGCATTTAATGATGAATTGACTAAATGTCTGTTTTATCAGACTCACTTTGACTATATATGTTGTAGCAAGAGATTGTTTCTCGCTTACGGCCATACCAGCCTGGGTACGCCCGATCTCGTCTGATCTCGGAAGCTAAGCAGGGTCGGGCCTGGTTAGTACTTGGATGGGAGACCGCCTGGGAATACCAGGTGCTGTAAGCATTTTGTCCACGAGGGTGTGCCCCTGCACTATTTCATCAGCAACACTGCCTTGTAGTAAGCATTTAATGATGAATTGACTAAATGCAGCTTCCTGCCTTTTTAATAGGATCAAATTTCCTTGTGTTTTCAATTAGCATCTGCCTTGTATTTATAAGACAAACAAGAATATTGTTGCTGAATGCAGCTTGTGTGTGCTTTGTGCTCCTTTGCCCTGTTCAAATGATGAAAGGAAATAAAGTTTGTATTTTATCCAACTACCTGTGCTAAAAAGTGATGGGAACAGTGTTTGTAATTTCTTCTACTTTTTCAGTGACACAAAGTTCAAGCTGCTTATCTAATTGGTGAAAATGCAATGTCTGTTTATCACACTCACTTTGACTATATATGTTGTAGCAAGAGATTGTTTCTCGCTTACGGCCATACCAGCCTGGGTACGCCCGATCTCGTCTGATCTCGGAAGCTAAGCAGGGTCGGGCCTGGTTAGTACTTGGATGGGAGACCGCCTGGGAATACCAGGTGCTGTAAGCATTTTGTCCACGAGGGTGTGCTCTTGCACTATTTCATCAGCAACACTGCCTTGTATTAAGCATTTAATGATGAATTGACTAAATGTCTGTTTTATCAGACTCACTTTGACTATATATGTTGTAGCAAGAGATTGTTTCTCGCTTACGGCCATACCAGCCTGGGTACGCCCGATCTCGTCTGATCTCGGAAGCTAAGCAGGGTCGGGCCTGGTTAGTACTTGGATGGGAGACCGCCTGGGAATACCAGGTGCTGTAAGCATTTTGTCCACGAGGGTGTGCCCCTGCACTATTTCATCAGCAACACTGCCTTGTAGTAAGCATTTAATGATGAATTGACTAAATGCAGCTTCCTGCCTTTTTAATAGGATCAAATTTCCTTGTGTTTTCAATTAGCATCTGCCTTGTATTTATAAGACAAACAAGAATATTGTTGCTGAATGCAGCTTGTGTGTGCTTTGTGCTCCTTTGCCCTGTTCAAATGATGAAAGGAAATAAAGTTTGTATTTTATCCAACTACCTGTGCTAAAAAGTGATGGGAACAGTGTTTGTAATTTCTTCTACTTTTTCAGTGACACAAAGTTCAAGCTGCTTATCTAATTGGTGAAAATGCAATGTCTGTTTATCACACTCACTTTGACTATATATGTTGTAGCAAGAGATTGTTTCTCGCTTACGGCCATACCAGCCTGGGTACGCCCGATCTCGTCTGATCTCGGAAGCTAAGCAGGGTCGGGCCTGGTTAGTACTTGGATGGGAGACCGCCTGGGAATACCAGGTGCTGTAAGCATTTTGTCCACGAGGGTGTGCCCCTGCACTATTTCATCAGCAACACTGCCTTGTAGTAAGCATTTAATGATGAATTGACTAAATGCAGCTTCCTGCCTTTTTAATAGGATCAAATTTCCTTGTGTTTTCAATTAGCATCTGCCTTGTATTTATAAGACAAACAAGAATATTGTTGCTGAATGCAGCTTGTGTGTGCTTTGTGCTCCTTTGCCCTGTTCAAATGATGAAAGGAAATAAAGTTTGTATTTTATCCAACTACCTGTGCTAAAAAGTGATGGGAACAGTGTTTGTAATTTCTTCTACTTTTTCAGTGACACAAAGTTCAAGCTGCTTATCTAATTGGTGAAAATGCAATGTCTGTTTATCACACTCACTTTGACTATATATGTTGTAGCAAGAGATTTTTTCTCGCTTACGGCCATACCAGCCTGGGTACGCCCGATCTCGTCTGATCTCGGAAGCTAAGCAGGGTCGGGCCTGGTTAGTACTTGGATGGGAGACCGCCTGGGAATACCAGGTGCTGTAAGCATTTTGTCCACGAGGGTGTGCCCCTGCACTATTTCATCAGCAACACTGCCTTGTAGTAAGCATTTAATGATGAATTGACTAAATGCAGCTTCCTGCCTTTTTAATAGGATCAAATTTCCTTGTGTTTTCAATTAGCATCTGCCTTGTATTTATAAGACAAACAAGAATATTGTTGCTGAATGCAGCTTGTGTGTGCTTTGTGCTCCTTTGCCCTGTTCAAATGATGAAAGGAAATAAAGTTTGTATTTTATCCAACTACCTGTGCTAAAAAGTGATGGGAACAGTGTTTGTAATTTCTTCTACTTTTTCAGTGACACAAAGTTCAAGCTGCTTATCTAATTGGTGAAAATGCAATGTCTGTTTATCACACTCACTTTGACTATATATGTTGTAGCAAGAGATTGTTTCTCGCTTACGGCCATACCAGCCTGGGTACGCCCGATCTCGTCTGATCTCGGAAGCTAAGCAGGGTCGGGCCTGGTTAGTACTTGGATGGGAGACCGCCTGGGAATACCAGGTGCTGTAAGCATTTTGTCCACGAGGGTGTGCTCTTGCACTATTTCATCAGCAACACTGCCTTGTATTAAGCATTTAATGATGAATTGACTAAATGTCTGTTTTATCAGACTCACTTTGACTATATATGTTGTAGCAAGAGATTGTTTCTCGCTTACGGCCATACCAGCCTGGGTACGCCCGATCTCGTCTGATCTCGGAAGCTAAGCAGGGTCGGGCCTGGTTAGTACTTGGATGGGAGACCGCCTGGGAATACCAGGTGCTGTAAGCATTTTGTCCACGAGGGTGTGCCCCTGCACTATTTCATCAGCAACACTGCCTTGTAGTAAGCATTTAATGATGAATTGACTAAATGCAGCTTCCTGCCTTTTTAATAGAATCAAATTTCCTTGTGTTTTCAATTAGCATCTGCCTTGTATTTATAAGACAAACAAGAATATTGTTGCTGAATGCAGCTTGTGTGTGCTTTGTGCTCCTTTGCCCTGTTCAAATGATGAAAGGAAATAAAGTTTGTATTTTATCCAACTACCTGTGCTAAAAAGTGATGGGAACAGTGTTTGTAATTTCTTCTACTTTTTCAGTGACACAAAGTTCAAGCTGCTTATCTAATTGGTGAAAATGCAATGTCTGTTTATCACACTCACTTTGACTATATATGTTGTAGCAAGAGATTGTTTCTCGCTTACGGCCATACCAGCCTGGGTACGCCCGATCTCGTCTGATCTCGGAAGCTAAGCAGGGTCGGGCCTGGTTAGTACTTGGATGGGAGACCGCCTGGGAATACCAGGTGCTGTAAGCATTTTGTCCACGAGGGTGTGCCCCTGCACTATTTCATCAGCAACACTGCCTTGTAGTAAGCATTTAATGATGAATTGACTAAATGCAGCTTCCTGCCTTTTTAATAGGATCAAATTTCCTTGTGTTTTCAATTAGCATCTGCCTTGTATTTATAAGACAAACAAGAATATTGTTGCTGAATGCAGCTTGTGTGTGCTTTGTGCTCCTTTGCCCTGTTCAAATGATGAAAGGAAATAAAGTTTGTATTTTATCCAACTACCTGTGCTAAAAAGTGATGGGAACAGTGTTTGTAATTTCTTCTACTTTTTCAGTGACACAAAGTTCAAGCTGCTTATCTAATTGGTGAAAATGCAATGTCTGTTTATCACACTCACTTTGACTATATATGTTGTAGCAAGAGATTGTTTCTCGCTTACGGCCATACCAGCCTGGGTACGCCCGATCTCGTCTGATCTCGGAAGCTAAGCAGGGTCGGGCCTGGTTAGTACTTGGATGGGAGACCGCCTGGGAATACCAGGTGCTGTAAGCATTTTGTCCACGAGGGTGTGCTCTTGCACTATTTCATCAGCAACACTGCCTTGTATTAAGCATTTAATGATGAATTGACTAAATGTCTGTTTTATCAGACTCACTTTGACTATATATGTTGTAGCAAGAGATTGTTTCTCGCTTACGGCCATACCAGCCTGGGTACGCCCGATCTCGTCTGATCTCGGAAGCTAAGCAGGGTCGGGCCTGGTTAGTACTTGGATGGGAGACCGCCTGGGAATACCAGGTGCTGTAAGCATTTTGTCCACGAGGGTGTGCCCCTGCACTATTTCATCAGCAACACTGCCTTGTAGTAAGCATTTAATGATGAATTGACTAAATGTCTGTTTTATCAGACTCACTTTGACTATATATGTTGTAGCAAGAGATTGTTTCTCGCTTACGGCCATACCAGCCTGGGTACGCCCGATCTCGTCTGATCTCGGAAGCTAAGCAGGGTCGGGCCTGGTTAGTACTTGGATGGGAGACCGCCTGGGAATACCAGGTGCTGTAAGCATTTTGTCCACGAGGGTGTGCCCCTGCACTATTTCATCAGCAACACTGCCTTGTAGTAAGCATTTAATGATGAATTGACTAAATGCAGCTTCCTGCCTTTTTAATAGAATCAAATTTCCTTGTGTTTTCAATTAGCATCTGCCTTGTATTTATAAGACAAACAAGAATATTGTTGCTGAATGCAGCTTGTGTGTGCTTTGTGCTCCTTTGCCCTGTTCAAATGATGAAAGGAAATAAAGTTTGTATTTTATCCAACTACCTGTGCTAAAAAGTGATGGGAACAGTGTTTGTAATTTCTTCTACTTTTTCAGTGACACAAAGTTCAAGCTGCTTATCTAATTGGTGAAAATGCAATGTCTGTTTATCACACTCACTTTGACTATATATGTTGTAGCAAGAGATTGTTTCTCGCTTACGGCCATACCAGCCTGGGTACGCCCGATCTCGTCTGATCTCGGAAGCTAAGCAGGGTCGGGCCTGGTTAGTACTTGGATGGGAGACCGCCTGGGAATACCAGGTGCTGTAAGCATTTTGTCCACGAGGGTGTGCCCCTGCACTATTTCATCAGCAACACTGCCTTGTAGTAAGCATTTAATGATGAATTGACTAAATGCAGCTTCCTGCCTTTTTAATAGGATCAAATTTCCTTGTGTTTTCAATTAGCATCTGCCTTGTATTTATAAGACAAACAAGAATATTGTTGCTGAATGCAGCTTGTGTGTGCTTTGTGCTCCTTTGCCCTGTTCAAATGATGAAAGGAAATAAAGTTTGTATTTTATCCAACTACCTGTGCTAAAAAGTGATGGGAACAGTGTTTGTAATTTCTTCTACTTTTTCAGTGACACAAAGTTCAAGCTGCTTATCTAATTGGTGAAAATGCAATGTCTGTTTATCACACTCACTTTGACTATATATGTTGTAGCAAGAGATTGTTTCTCGCTTACGGCCATACCAGCCTGGGTACGCCCGATCTCGTCTGATCTCGGAAGCTAAGCAGGGTCGGGCCTGGTTAGTACTTGGATGGGAGACCGCCTGGGAATACCAGGTGCTGTAAGCATTTTGTCCACGAGGGTGTGCTCTTGCACTATTTCATCAGCAACACTGCCTTGTATTAAGCATTTAATGATGAATTGACTAAATGTCTGTTTTATCAGACTCACTTTGACTATATATGTTGTAGCAAGAGATTGTTTCTCGCTTACGGCCATACCAGCCTGGGTACGCCCGATCTCGTCTGATCTCGGAAGCTAAGCAGGGTCGGGCCTGGTTAGTACTTGGATGGGAGACCGCCTGGGAATACCAGGTGCTGTAAGCATTTTGTCCACGAGGGTGTGCCCCTGCACTATTTCATCAGCAACACTGCCTTGTAGTAAGCATTTAATGATGAATTGACTAAATGCAGCTTCCTGCCTTTTTAATAGGATCAAATTTCCTTGTGTTTTCAATTAGCATCTGCCTTGTATTTATAAGACAAACAAGAATATTGTTGCTGAATGCAGCTTGTGTGTGCTTTGTGCTCCTTTGCCCTGTTCAAATGATGAAAGGAAATAAAGTTTGTATTTTATCCAACTACCTGTGCTAAAAAGTGATGGGAACAGTGTTTGTAATTTCTTCTACTTTTTCAGTGACACAAAGTTCAAGCTGCTTATCTAATTGGTGAAAATGCAATGTCTGTTTATCACACTCACTTTGACTATATATGTTGTAGCAAGAGATTGTTTCTCGCTTACGGCCATACCAGCCTGGGTACGCCCGATCTCATCTGATCTCGGAAGCTAAGCAGGGTCGGGCCTGGTTAGTACTTGGATGGGAGACCGCCTGGGAATACCAGGTGCTGTAAGCATTTTGTCCACGAGGGTGTGCTCTTGCACTATTTCATCAGCAACACTGCCTTGTATTAAGCATTTAATGATGAATTGACTAAATGTCTGTTTTATCAGACTCACTTTGACTATATATTTTGTAGCAAGAGATTGTTTCTCGCTTACGGCCATACCAGCCTGGGTACGCCTGATCTCGGAAGCTAAGCAGGGTCGGGCCTGGTTAGTACTTGGATGGGAGACCGCCTGGGAATACCAGGTGCTGTAAGCATTTTGTCCACGAGGGTGTGCCCCTGCACTATTTCATCAGCAACACTGCCTTGTAGTAAGCATTTAATGATGAATTGACTAAATGCAGCTTCCTGCCTTTTTAATAGGATCAAATTTCCTTGTGTTTTCAATTAGCATCTGCCTTGTATTTATAAGACAAACAAGAATATTGTTGCTGAATGCAGCTTGTGTGTGCTTTGTGCTCCTTTGCCCTGTTCAAATGATGAAAGGAAATAAAGTTTGTATTTTATCCAACTACCTGTGCTAAAAAGTGATGGGAACAGTGTTTGTAATTTCTTCTACTTTTTCAGTGACACAAAGTTCAAGCTGCTTATCTAATTGGTGAAAATGCAATGTCTGTTTATCACACTCACTTTGACTATATATGTTGTAGCAAGAGATTGTTTCTTGCTTACGGCCATACCAGCCTGGGTACGCCCGATCTCGTCTGATCTCGGAAGCTAAGCAGGGTCGGGCCTGGTTAGTACTTGGATGGGAGACCGCCTGGGAATACCAGGTGCTGTAAGCATTTTGTCCACGAGGGTGTGCTCTTGCACTATTTCATCAGCAACACTGCCTTGTATTAAGCATTTAATGATGAATTGACTAAATGTCTGTTTTATCAGACTCACTTTGACTATATATGTTGTAGCAAGAGATTGTTTCTCGCTTACGGCCATACCAGCCTGGGTACGCCCGATCTCGTCTGATCTCGGAAGCTAAGCAGGGTCGGGCCTGGTTAGTACTTGGATGGGAGACCGCCTGGGAATACCAGGTGCTGTAAGCATTTTGTCCACGAGGGTGTGCCCCTGCACTATTTCATCAGCAACACTGCCTTGTAGTAAGCATTTAATGATGAATTGACTAAATGCAGCTTCCTGCCTTTTTAATAGGATCAAATTTCCTTGTGTTTTCAATTAGCATCTGCCTTGTATTTATAAGACAAACAAGAATATTGTTGCTGAATGCAGCTTGTGTGTGCTTTGTGCTCCTTTGCCCTGTTCAAATGATGAAAGGAAATAAAGTTTGTATTTTATCCAACTACCTGTGCTAAAAAGTGATGGGAACAGTGTTTGTAATTTCTTCTACTTTTTCAGTGACACAAAGTTCAAGCTGCTTATCTAATTGGTGAAAATGCAATGTCTGTTTATCACACTCACTTTGACTATATATGTTGTAGCAAGAGATTGTTTCTCGCTTACGGCCATACCAGCCTGGGTACGCCCGATCTCGTCTGATCTCGGAAGCTAAGCAGGGTCGGGCCTGGTTAGTACTTGGATGGGAGACCGCCTGGGAATACCAGGTGCTGTAAGCATTTTGTCCACGAGGGTGTGCTCTTGCACTATTTCATCAGCAACACTGCCTTGTATTAAGCATTTAATGATGAATTGACTAAATGTCTGTTTTATCAGACTCACTTTGACTATATATTTTGTAGCAAGAGATTGTTTCTCGCTTACGGCCATACCAGCCTGGGTACGCCCGATCTCGTCTGATCTCGGAAGCTAAGCAGGGTCGGGCCTGGTTAGTACTTGGATGGGAGACCGCCTGGGAATACCAGGTGCTGTAAGCATTTTGTCCACGAGGGTGTGCCCCTGCACTATTTCATCAGCAACACTGCCTTGTAGTAAGCATTTAATGATGAATTGACTAAATGCAGCTTCCTGCCTTTTTAATAGGATCAAATTTCCTTGTGTTTTCAATTAGCATCTGCCTTGTATTTATAAGACAAACAAGAATATTGTTGCTGAATGCAGCTTGTGTGTGCTTTGTGCTCCTTTGCCCTGTTCAAATGATGAAAGGAAATAAAGTTTGTATTTTATCCAACTACCTGTGCTAAAAAGTGATGGGAACAGTGTTTGTAATTTCTTCTACTTTTTCAGTGACACAAAGTTCAAGCTGCTTATCTAATTGGTGAAAATGCAATGTCTGTTTATCACACTCACTTTGACTATATATGTTGTAGCAAGAGATTGTTTCTTGCTTACGGCCATACCAGCCTGGGTACGCCCGATCTCGTCTGATCTCGGAAGCTAAGCAGGGTCGGGCCTGGTTAGTACTTGGATGGGAGACCGCCTGGGAATACCAGGTGCTGTAAGCATTTTGTCCACGAGGGTGTGCTCTTGCACTATTTCATCAGCAACACTGCCTTGTATTAAGCATTTAATGATGAATTGACTAAATGTCTGTTTTATCAGACTCACTTTGACTATATATGTTGTAGCAAGAGATTGTTTCTCGCTTACGGCCATACCAGCCTGGGTACGCCCGATCTCGTCTGATCTCGGAAGCTAAGCAGGGTCGGGCCTGGTTAGTACTTGGATGGGGGACCGCCTGGGAATACCAGGTGCTGTAAGCATTTTGTCCACGAGGGTGTGCCCCTGCACTATTTCATCAGCAACACTGCCTTGTAGTAAGCATTTAATGATGAATTGACTAAATGCAGCTTCCTGCCTTTTTAATAGGATCAAATTTCCTTGTGTTTTCAATTAGCATCTGCCTTGTATTTATAAGACAAACAAGAATATTGTTGCTGAATGCAGCTTGTGTGTGCTTTGTGCTCCTTTGCCCTGTTCAAATGATGAAAGGAAATAAAGTTTGTATTTTATCCAACTACCTGTGCTAAAAAGTAATGGGAACAGTGTTTGTAATTTCTTCTACTTTTTCAGTGACACAAAGTTCAAGCTGCTTATCTAATTGGTGAAAATGCAATGTCTGTTTATCACACTCACTTTGACTATATATGTTGTAGCAAGAGATTGTTTCTCGCTTACGGCCATACCAGCCTGGGTACGCCCGATCTCGTCTGATCTCGGAAGCTAAGCAGGGTCGGGCCTGGTTAGTACTTGGATGGGAGACCGCCTGGGAATACCAGGTGCTGTAAGCATTTTGTCCACGAGGGTGTGCCCCTGCACTATTTCATCAGCAACACTGCCTTGTAGTAAGCATTTAATGATGAATTGACTAAATGCAGCTTCCTGCCTTTTTAATAGGATCAAATTTCCTTGTGTTTTCAATTAGCATCTGCCTTGTATTTATAAGACAAACAAGAATATTGTTGCTGAATGCAGCTTGTGTGTGCTTTGTGCTCCTTTGCCCTGTTCAAATGATGAAAGGAAATAAAGTTTGTATTTTATCCAACTACCTGTGCTAAAAAGTGATGGAAACAGTGTTTGTAATTTCTTCTACTTTTTCAGTGACACAAAGTTCAAGCTGCTTATCTAATTGGTGAAAATGCAATGTCTGTTTATCACACTCACTTTGACTATATATGTTGTAGCAAGAGATTGTTTCTCGCTTACGGCCATACCAGCCTGGGTACGCCCGATCTCGTCTGATCTCGGAAGCTAAGCAGGGTCGGGCCTGGTTAGTACTTGGATGGGAGACCGCCTGGGAATACCAGGTGCTGTAAGCATTTTGTCCACGAGGGTGTGCCCCTGCACTATTTCATCAGCAACACTGCCTTGTAGTAAGCATTTAATGATGAATTGACTAAATGCAGCTTCCTGCCTTTTTAATAGGATCAAATTTCCTTGTGTTTTCAATTAGCATCTGCCTTGTATTTATAAGACAAACAAGAATATTGTTGCTGAATGCAGCTTGTGTGTGCTTTGTGCTCCTTTGCCCTGTTCAAATGATGAAAGGAAATAAAGTTTGTATTTTATCCAACTACCTGTGCTAAAAAGTGATGGGAACAGTGTTTGTAATTTCTTCTACTTTTTCAGTGACACAAAGTTCAAGCTGCTTATCTAATTGGTGAAAATGCAATGTCTGTTTATCACACTCACTTTGACTATATATGTTTTAGCAAGAGATTGTTTCTCGCTTACGGCCATACCAGCCTGGGTACGCCCGATCTCGTCTGATCTCGGAAGCTAAGCAGGGTCGGGCCTGGTTAGTACTTGGATGGGAGACCCCCTGGGAATACCAGGTGCTGTAAGCATTTTGTCCACGAGGGTGTGCCCCTGCACTATTTCATCAGCAACACTGCCTTGTAGTAAGCATTTAATGATGAATTGACTAAATGCAGCTTCCTGCCTTTTTAATAGGATCAAATTTCCTTGTGTTTTCAATTAGCATCTGCCTTGTATTTATAAGACAAACAAGAATATTGTTGCTGAATGCAGCTTGTGTGTGCTTTGTGCTCCTTTGCCCTGTTCAAATGATGAAAGGAAATAAAGTTTGTATTTTATCCAACTACCTGTGGTAAAAAGTGATGGGAACAGTGTTTGTAATTTCTTCTACTTTTTCAGTGACACAAAGTTCAAGCTGCTTATCTAATTGGTGAAAATGCAATGTCTGTTTATCACACTCACTTTGACTATATATGTTGTAGCAAGAGATTGTTTCTCGCTTACGGCCATACCAGCCTGGGTACGCCCGATCTCGTCTGATCTCGGAAGCTAAGCAGGGTCGGGCCTGGTTAGTACTTGGATGGGAGACCGCCTGGGAGTACCAGGTGCTGTAAGCATTTTGTCCACGAGGGTGTGCCCCTGCACTATTTCATCAGCAACACTGCCTTGTAGTAAGCATTTAATGATGAATTGACTAAATGCAGCTTCCTGCCTTTTTAATAGGATCAAATTTCCTTGTGTTTTCAATTAGCATCTGCCTTGTATTTATAAGACAAACAAGAATATTGTTGCTGAATGCAGCTTGTGTGTGCTTTGTGCTCCTTTGCCCTGTTCAAATGATGAAAGGAAATAAAGTTTGTATTTTATCCAACTACCTGTGCTAAAAAGTGATGGGAAGAGTGTTTGTAATTTCTTCTACTTTTTCAGTGACACAAAGTTCAAGCTGCTTATCTAATTGGTGGAAATGCAATGTCTGTTTATCACACTCACTTTGACTATATATGTTGTAGCAAGAGATTGTTTCTCGCTTACGGCCATACCAGCCTGGGTACGCCCGATCTCGTCTGATCTCGGAAGCTAAGCAGGGTCGGGCCTGGTTAGTACTTGGATGGGAGACCGCCTGGGAATACCAGGTGCTGTAAGCATTTTGTCCACGAGGGTGTGCCCCTGCACTATTTCATCAGCAACACTGCCTTGTAGTAAGCATTTAATGATGAATTGACTAAATGCAGCTTCCTGCCTTTTTAATAGGATCAAATTTCCTTGTGTTTTCAATTAGCATCTGCCTTGTATTTATAAGACAAACAAGAATATTGTTGCTGAATGCAGCTTGTGTGTGCTTTGTGCTCCTTTGCCCTGTTCAAATGATGAAAGGAAATAAAGTTTGTATTTTATCCAACTACCTGTGCTAAAAAGTGATGGAAACAGTGTTTGTAATTTCTTCTACTTTTTCAGTGACACAAAGTTCAAGCTGCTTATCTAATTGGTGAAAATGCAATGTCTGTTTATCACACTCACTTTGACTATATATGTTGTAGCAAGAGATTGTTTCTCGCTTACGGCCATACCAGCCTGGGTACGCCCGATCTCGTCTGATCTCGGAAGCTAAGCAGGGTCGGGCCTGGTTAGTACTTGGATGGGAGACCGCCTGGGAATACCAGGTGCTGTAAGCATTTTGTCCACGAGGGTGTGCCCCTGCACTATTTCATCAGCAACACTGCCTTGTAGTAAGCATTTAATGATGAATTGACTAAATGCAGCTTCCTGCCTTTTTAATAGGATCAAATTTCCTTGTGTTTTCAATTAGCATCTGCCTTGTATTTATAAGACAAACAAGAATATTGTTGCTGAATGCAGCTTGTGTGTGCTTTGTGCTCCTTTGCCCTGTTCAAATGATGAAAGGAAATAAAGTTTGTATTTTATCCAACTACCTGTGCTAAAAAGTGATGGGAACAGTGTTTGTAATTTCTTCTACTTTTTCAGTGACACAAAGTTCAAGCTGCTTATCTAATTGGTGAAAATGCAATGTCTGTTTATCACACTCACTTTGACTATATATGTTTTAGCAAGAGATTGTTTCTCGCTTACGGCCATACCAGCCTGGGTACGCCCGATCTCGTCTGATCTCGGAAGCTAAGCAGGGTCGGGCCTGGTTAGTACTTGGATGGGAGACCCCCTGGGAATACCAGGTGCTGTAAGCATTTTGTCCACGAGGGTGTGCCCCTGCACTATTTCATCAGCAACACTGCCTTGTAGTAAGCATTTAATGATGAATTGACTAAATGCAGCTTCCTGCCTTTTTAATAGGATCAAATTTCCTTGTGTTTTCAATTAGCATCTGCCTTGTATTTATAAGACAAACAAGAATATTGTTGCTGAATGCAGCTTGTGTGTGCTTTGTGCTCCTTTGCCCTGTTCAAATGATGAAAGGAAATAAAGTTTGTATTTTATCCAACTACCTGTGGTAAAAAGTGATGGGAACAGTGTTTGTAATTTCTTCTACTTTTTCAGTGACACAAAGTTCAAGCTGCTTATCTAATTGGTGAAAATGCAATGTCTGTTTATCACACTCACTTTGACTATATATGTTGTAGCAAGAGATTGTTTCTCGCTTACGGCCATACCAGCCTGGGTACGCCCGATCTCGTCTGATCTCGGAAGCTAAGCAGGGTCGGGCCTGGTTAGTACTTGGATGGGAGACCGCCTGGGAGTACCAGGTGCTGTAAGCATTTTGTCCACGAGGGTGTGCCCCTGCACTATTTCATCAGCAACACTGCCTTGTAGTAAGCATTTAATGATGAATTGACTAAATGCAGCTTCCTGCCTTTTTAATAGGATCAAATTTCCTTGTGTTTTCAATTAGCATCTGCCTTGTATTTATAAGACAAACAAGAATATTGTTGCTGAATGCAGCTTGTGTGTGCTTTGTGCTCCTTTGCCCTGTTCAAATGATGAAAGGAAATAAAGTTTGTATTTTATCCAACTACCTGTGCTAAAAAGTGATGGGAACAGTGTTTGTAATTTCTTCTACTTTTTCAGTGACACAAAGTTCAAGCTGCTTATCTAATTGGTGAAAATGCAATGTCTGTTTATCACACTCACTTTGACTATATATGTTGTAGCAAGAGATTGTTTCTCGCTTACGGCCATACCAGCCTGGGTACGCCCGATCTCGTCTGATCTCGGAAGCTAAGCAGGGTCGGGCCTGGTTAGTACTTGGATGGGAGACCGCCTGGGAATACCAGGTGCTGTAAGCATTTTGTCCACGAGGGTGTGCCCCTGCACTATTTCATCAGCAACACTGCCTTGTAGTAAGCATTTAATGATGAATTGACTAAATGCAGCTTCCTGCCTTTTTAATAGGATCAAATTTCCTTGTGTTTTCAATTAGCATCTGCCTTGTATTTATAAGACAAACAAGAATATTGTTGCTGAATGCAGCTTGTGTGTGCTTTGTGCTCCTTTGCCCTGTTCAAATGATGAAAGGAAATAAAGTTTGTATTTTATCCAACTACCTGTGCTAAAAAGTGATGGGAACAGTGTTTGTAATTTCTTCTACTTTTTCAGTGACACAAAGTTCAAGCTGCTTATCTAATTGGTGAAAATGCAATGTCTGTTTATCACACTCACTTTGACTATATATGTTGTAGCAAGAGATTGTTTCTCCCTTACGGCCATACCAGCCTGGGTACGCCCGATCTCTCCCTTACGGCCATACCAGCCTGGGTACGCCCGATCTCGTCTGATCTCGGAAGCTAAGCAGGGTCGGGCCTGGTTAGTACTTGGATGGGAGACCGCCTGGGAATACCAGGTGCTGTAAGCATTTTGTCCACGAGGGTGTGCCCCTGCACTATTTCATCAGCAACACTGCCTTGTAGTAAGCATTTAATGATGAATTGACTAAATGCAGCTTCCTGCCTTTTTAATAGGATCAAATTTCCTTGTGTTTTCAATTAGCATCTGCCTTGTATTTATAAGACAAACAAGAATATTGTTGCTGAATGCAGCTTGTGTGTGCTTTGTGCTCCTTTGCCCTGTTCAAATGATGAAAGGAAATAAAGTTTGTATTTTATCCAACTACCTGTGCTAAAAAGTGATGGGAACAGTGTTTGTAATTTCTTCTACTTTTTCAGTGACACAAAGTTCAAGCTGCTTATCTAATTGGTGAAAATGCAATGTCTGTTTATCACACTCACTTTGACTATATATGTTGTAGCAAGAGATTTTTTCTCGCTTACGGCCATACCAGCCTGGGTACGCCCGATCTCGTCTGATCTCGGAAGCTAAGCAGGGTCGGGCCTGGTTAGTACTTGGATGGGAGACCGCCTGGGAATACCAGGTGCTGTAAGCATTTTGTCCACGAGGGTGTGCTCTTGCACTATTTCATCAGCAACACTGCCTTGTATTAAGCATTTAATGATGAATTGACTAAATGTCTGTTTTATCAGACTCACTTTGACTATATATGTTGTAGCAAGAGATTGTTTCTCGCTTACGGCTATACCAGCCTGGGTACGCCCGATCTCGTCTGATCTCGGAAGCTAAGCAGGGTCGGGCCTGGTTAGTACTTGGATGGGAGACCGCCTGGGAATACCAGGTGCTGTAAGCATTTTGTCCACGAGGGTGTGCCCCTGCACTATTTCATCAGCAACACTGCCTTGTAGTAAGCATTTAATGATGAATTGACTAAATGCAGCTTCCTGCCTTTTTAATAGGATCAAATTTCCTTGTGTTTTCAATTAGCATCTGCCTTGTATTTATAAGACAAACAAGAATATTGTTGCTGAATGCAGCTTGTGTGTGCTTTGTGCTCCTTTGCCCTGTTCAAATGATGAAAGGAAATAAAGTTTGTATTTTATCCAACTACCTGTGCTAAAAAGTGATGGAAACAGTGTTTGTAATTTCTTCTACTTTTTCAGTGACACAAAGTTCAAGCTGCTTATCTAATTGGTGAAAATGCAATGTCTGTTTATCACACTCACTTTGACTATATATGTTGTAGCAAGAGATTGTTTCTCGCTTACGGCCATACCAGCCTGGGTACGCCCGATCTCGTCTGATCTCGGAAGCTAAGCAGGGTCGGGCCTGGTTAGTACTTGGATGGGAGACCGCCTGGGAATACCAGGTGCTGTAAGCATTTTGTCCACGAGGGTGTGCCCCTGCACTATTTCATCAGCAACACTGCCTTGTAGTAAGCATTTAATGATGAATTGACTAAATGCAGCTTCCTGCCTTTTTAATAGGATCAAATTTCCTTGTGTTTTCAATTAGCATCTGCCTTGTATTTATAAGACAAACAAGAATATTGTTGCTGAATGCAGCTTGTGTGTGCTTTGTGCTCCTTTGCCCTGTTCAAATGATGAAAGGAAATAAAGTTTGTATTTTATCCAACTACCTGTGCTAAAAAGTGATGGGAACAGTGTTTGTAATTTCTTCTACTTTTTCAGTGACACAAAGTTCAAGCTGCTTATCTAATTGGTGAAAATGCAATGTCTGTTTATCACACTCACTTTGACTATATATGTTGTAGCAAGAGATTGTTTCTCGCTTACGGCCATACCAGCCTGGGTACGCCCGATCTCGTCTGATCTCGGAAGCTAAGCAGGGTCGGGCCTGGTTAGTACTTGGATGGGAGACCGCCTGGGAATACCAGGTGCTGTAAGCATTTTGTCCACGAGGGTGTGCCCCTGCACTATTTCATCAGCAACACTGCCTTGTAGTAAGCATTTAATGATGAATTGACTAAATGCAGCTTCCTGCCTTTTTAATAGGATCAAATTTCCTTGTGTTTTCAATTAGCATCTGCCTTGTATTTATAAGACAAACAAGAATATTGTTGCTGAATGCAGCTTGTGTGTGCTTTGTGCTCCTTTGCCCTGTTCAAATGATGAAAGGAAATAAAGTTTGTATTTTATCCAACTACCTGTGCTAAAAAGTGATGGGAACAGTGTTTGTAATTTCTTCTACTTTTTCAGTGACACAAAGTTCAAGCTGCTTATCTAATTGGTGAAAATGCAATGTCTGTTTATCACACTCACTTTGACTATATATGTTGTAGCAAGAGATTGTTTCTCGCTTACGGCCATACCAGCCTGGGTACGCCCGATCTCGTCTGATCTCGGAAGCTAAGCAGGGTCGGGCCTGGTTAGTACTTGGATGGGAGACCGCCTGGGAATACCAGGTGCTGTAAGCATTTTGTCCACGAGGGTGTGCCCCTGCACTATTTCATCAGCAACACTGCCTTGTAGTAAGCATTTAATGATGAATTGACTAAATGCAGCTTCCTGCCTTTTTAATAGGATCAAATTTCCTTGTGTTTTCAATTAGCATCTGCCTTGTATTTATAAGACAAACAAGAATATTGTTGCTGAATGCAGCTTGTGTGTGCTTTGTGCTCCTTTGCCCTGTTCAAATGATGAAAGGAAATAAAGTTTGTATTTTATCCAACTACCTGTGCTAAAAAGTGATGGGAACAGTGTTTGTAATTTCTTCTACTTTTTCAGTGACACAAAGTTCAAGCTGCTTATCTAATTGGTGAAAATGCAATGTCTGTTTATCACACTCACTTTGACTATATATGTTGTAGCAAGAGATTGTTTCTCGCTTACGGCCATACCAGCCTGGGTACGCCCGATCTCGTCTGATCTCGGAAGCTAAGCAGGGTCGGGCCTGGTTAGTACTTGGATGGGAGACCGCCTGGGAATACCAGGTGCTGTAAGCATTTTGTCCACGAGGGTGTGCTCTTGCACTATTTCATCAGCAACACTGCCTTGTATTAAGCATTTAATGATGAATTGACTAAATGTCTGTTTTATCAGACTCACTTTGACTATATATGTTGTAGCAAGAGATTGTTTCTCGCTTACGGCCATACCAGCCTGGGTACGCCCGATCTCGTCTGATCTCGGAAGCTAAGCAGGGTCGGGCCTGGTTAGTACTTGGATGGGAGACCGCCTGGGAATACCAGGTGCTGTAAGCATTTTGTCCACGAGGGTGTGCCCCTGCACTATTTCATCAGCAACACTGCCTTGTAGTAAGCATTTAATGATGAATTGACTAAATGCAGCTTCCTGCCTTTTTAATAGGATCAAATTTCCTTGTGTTTTCAATTAGCATCTGCCTTGTATTTATAAGACAAACAAGAATATTGTTGCTGAATGCAGCTTGTGTGTGCTTTGTGCTCCTTTGACCTGTTCAAATGATGAAAGGAAATAAAGTTTGTATTTTATCCAACTACCTGTGCTAAAAAGTGATGGGAACAGTGTTTGTAATTTCTTCTACTTTTTCAGTGACACAAAGTTCAAGCTGCTTATCTAATTGGTGAAAATGCAATGTCTGTTTATCACACTCACTTTGACTATATATATTGTAGCAAGAGATTGTTTCTCGCTTACGGCCATACCAGCCTGGGTACACCCGATCTCGTCTGATCTCGGAAGCTAAGCAGGGTCGGGCCTGGTTAGTACTTGGATGGGAGACCGCCTGGGAATACCAGGTGCTGTAAGCATTTTGTCCACGAGGGTGTGCTCTTGCACTATTTCATCAGCAACACTGCCTTGTAGTAAGCATTTAATGATGAATTGACTAAATGTCTGTTTTATCAGACTCACTTTGACTATATATGTTGTAGCAAGAGATTGTTTCTCGCTTACGGCCATACCAGCCTGGGTACGCCCGATCTCGTCTGATCTCGGAAGCTAAGCAGGGTCGGGCCTGGTTAGTACTTGGATGGGAGACCGCCTGGGAATACCAGGTGCTGTAAGCATTTTGTCCACGAGGGTGTGCCCCTGCACTATTTCATCAGCAACACTGCCTTGTAGTAAGCATTTAATGATGAATTGACTAAATGCAGCTTCCTGCCTTTTTAATAGGATCAAATTTCCTTGTGTTTTCAATTAGCATCTGCCTTGTATTTATAAGACAAACAAGAATATTGTTGCTGAATGCAGCTTGTGTGTGCTTTGTGCTCCTTTGCCCTGTTCAAATGATGAAAGGAAATAAAGTTTGTATTTTATCCAACTACCTGTGCTAAAAAGTGATGGGAACAGTGTTTGTAATTTCTTCTACTTTTTCAGTGACACAAAGTTCAAGCTGCTTATCTAATTGGTGAAAATGCAATGTCTGTTTATCACACTCACTTTGACTATATATGTTGTAGCAAGAGATTGTTTCTCGCTTACGGCCATACCAGCCTGGGTACGCCCGATCTCGTCTGATCTCGGAAGCTAAGCAGGGTCGGGCCTGGTTAGTACTTGGATGGGAGACCGCCTGGGAATACCAGGTGCTGTAAGCATTTTGTCCACGAGGGTGTGCTCTTGCACTATTTCATCAGCAACACTGCCTTGTATTAAGCATTTAATGATGAATTGACTAAATGTCTGTTTTATCAGACTCACTTTGACTATATATGTTGTAGCAAGAGATTGTTTCTCGCTTACGGCCATACCAGCCTGGGTACGCCCGATCTCGTCTGATCTCGGAAGCTAAGCAGGGTCGGGCCTGGTTAGTACTTGGATTGGAGACCGCCTGGGAATACCAGGTGCTGTAAGCATTTTGTCCACGAGGGTGTGCTCTTGCACTATTTCATCAGCAACACTGCCTTGTATTAAGCATTTAATGATGAATTGACTAAATGTCTGTTTTATCAGACTCACTTTGACTATATATGTTGTAGCAAGAGATTGTTTCTCGCTTACGGCCATACCAGCCTGGGTACGCCCGATCTCGTCTGATCTCGGAAGCTAAGCAGGGTCGGGCCTGGTTAGTACTTGGATGGGAGACCGCCTGGGAATACCAGGTGCTGTAAGCATTTTGTCCACGAGGGTGTGCTCTTGCACTATTTCATCAGCAACACTGCCTTGTATTAAGCATTTAATGATGAATTGACTAAATGTCTGTTTTATCAGACTCACTTTGACTATATATGTTGTAGCAAGAGATTGTTTCTCGCTTACGGCCATACCAGCCTGGGTACGCCCGATCTCGTCTGATCTCGGAAGCTAAGCAGGGTCGGGCCTGGTTAGTACTTGGATGGGAGACCGCCTGGGAATACCAGGTGCTGTAAGCATTTTGTCCACGAGGGTGTGCTCTTGCACTATTTCATCAGCAACACTGCCTTGTATTAAGCATTTAATGATGAATTGACTAAATGTCTGTTTTATCAGACTCACTTTGACTATATATGTTGTAGCAAGAGATTGTTTCTCGCTTACGGCCATACCAGCCTGGGTACGCCCGATCTCGTCTGATCTCGGAAGCTAAGCAGGGTCGGGCCTGGTTAGTACTTGGATGGGAGACCGCCTGGGAATACCAGGTGCTGTAAGCATTTTGTCCACGAGGGTGTGCCCCTGCACTATTTCATCAGCAACACTGCCTTGTAGTAAGCATTTAATGATGAATTGACTAAATGCAGCTTCCTGCCTTTTTAATAGGATCAAATTTCCTTGTGTTTTCAATTAGCATCTGCCTTGTATTTATAAGACAAACAAGAATATTGTTGCTGAATGCAGCTTGTGTGTGCTTTGTGCTCCTTTGCCCTGTTCAAATGATGAAAGGAAATAAAGTTTGTATTTTATCCAACTACCTGTGCTAAAAAGTGATGGGAACAGTGTTTGTAATTTCTTCTACTTTTTCAGTGACACAAAGTTCAAGCTGCTTATCTAATTGGTGAAAATGCAATGTCTGTTTATCACACTCACTTTGACTATATATGTTGTAGCAAGAGGTTGTTTCTCGCTTACGGCCATACCAGCCTGGGTACGCCCAATCTCGTCTGATCTCGGAAGCTAAGCAGGGTCGGGCCTGGTTAGTACTTGGATGGGAGACCGCCTGGGAATACCAGGTGCTGTAAGCATTTTGTCCACGAGGGTGTGCTCTTGCACTATTTCATCAGCAACACTGCCTTGTATTAAGCATTTAATGATGAATTGACTAAATGTCTGTTTTATCAGACTCACTTTGACTATATATGTTGTAGCAAGAGATTGTTTCTCGCTTACGGCCATACCAGCCTGGGTACGCCCGATCTCGTCTGATCTCGGAAGCTAAGCAGGGTCGGGCCTGGTTAGTACTTGGATGGGAGACCGCCTGGGAATACCAGGTGCTGTAAGCATTTTGTCCACGAGGGTGTGCCCCTGCACTATTTCATCAGCAACACTGCCTTGTAGTAAGCATTTAATGATGAATTGACTAAATGCAGCTTCCTGCCTTTTTAATAGGATCAAATTTCCTTGTGTTTTCAATTAGCATCTGCCTTGTATTTATAAGACAAACAAGAATATTGTTGCTGAATGCAGCTTGTGTGTGCTTTGTGCTCCTTTGCCCTGTTCAAATGATGAAAGGAAATAAAGTTTGTATTTTATCCAACTACCTGTGCTAAAAAGTGATGGGAACAGTGTTTGTAATTTCTTCTACTTTTTCAGTGACACAAAGTTCAAGCTGCTTATCTAATTGGTGAAAATGCAATGTCTGTTTATCACACTCACTTTGACTATATATGTTGTAGCAAGAGATTGTTTCTCGCTTACGGCCATACCAGCCTGGGTACGCCCGATCTCGTCTGATCTCGGAAGCTAAGCAGGGTCGGGCCTGGTTAGTACTTGGATGGGAGACCGCCTGGGAATACCAGGTGCTGTAAGCATTTTGTCCACGAGGGTGTGCCCCTGCACTATTTCATCAGCAACACTGCCTTGTAGTAAGCATTTAATGATGAATTGACTAAATGCAGCTTCCTGCCTTTTTAATAGGATCAAATTTCCTTGTGTTTTCAATTAGCATCTGCCTTGTATTTATAAGACAAACAAGAATATTGTTGCTGAATGCAGCTTGTGTGTGCTTTGTGCTCCTTTGCCCTGTTCAAATGATGAAAGGAAATAAAGTTTGTATTTTATCCAACTACCTGTGCTAAAAAGTGATGGGAACAGTGTTTGTAATTTCTTCTACTTTTTCAGTGACACAAAGTTCAAGCTGCTTATCTAATTGGTGAAAATGCAATGTCTGTTTATCACACTCACTTTGACTATATATGTTGTAGCAAGAGATTGTTTCTCGCTTACGGCCATACCAGCCTGGGTACGCCCGATCTCGTCTGATCTCGGAAGCTAAGCAGGGTCGGGCCTGGTTAGTACTTGGATGGGAGACCGCCTGGGAATACCAGGTGCTGTAAGCATTTTGTCCACGAGGGTGTGCCCCTGCACTATTTCATCAGCAACACTGCCTTGTAGTAAGCATTTAATGATGAATTGACTAAATGCAGCTTCCTGCCTTTTTAATAGGATCAAATTTCCTTGTGTTTTCAATTAGCATCTGCCTTGTATTTATAAGACAAACAAGAATATTGTTGCTGAATGCAGCTTGTGTGTGCTTTGTGCTCCTTTGCCCTGTTCAAATGATGAAAGGAAATAAAGTTTGTATTTTATCCAACTACCTGTGGTAAAAAGTGATGGGAACAGTGTTTGTAATTTCTTCTACTTTTTCAGTGACACAAAGTTCAAGCTGCTTATCTAATTGGTGAAAATGCAATGTCTGTTTATCACACTCACTTTGACTATATATGTTGTAGCAAGAGATTTTTTCTCGCTTACGGCCATACCAGCCTGGGTACGCCCGATCTCGTCTGATCTCGGAAGCTAAGCAGGGTCGGGCCTGGTTAGTACTTGGATGGGAGACCGCCTGGGAATACCAGGTGCTGTAAGCATTTTGTCCACGAGGGTGTGCTCTTGCACTATTTCATCAGCAACACTGCCTTGTAGTAAGCATTTAATGATGAATTGACTAAATGTCTGTTTTATCAGACTCACTTTGACTATATATGTTGTAGCAAGAGATTGTTTCTCGCTTACGGCCATACCAGCCTGGGTACGCCCGATCTCGTCTGATCTCGGAAGCTAAGCAGGGTCGGGCCTGGTTAGTACTTGGATGGGAGACCGCCTGGGAATACCAGGTGCTGTAAGCATTTTGTCCACGAGGGTGTGCCCCTGCACTATTTCATCAGCAACACTGCCTTGTAGTAAGCATTTAATGATGAATTGACTAAATGCAGCTTCCTGCCTTTTTAATAGGATCAAATTTCCTTGTGTTTTCAATTAGCATCTGCCTTGTATTTATAAGACAAACAAGAATATTGTTGCTGAATGCAGCTTGTGTGTGCTTTGTGCTCCTTTGCCCTGTTCAAATGATGAAAGGAAATAAAGTTTGTATTTTATCCAACTACCTGTGCTAAAAAGTGATGGGAACAGTGTTTGTAATTTCTTCTACTTTTTCAGTGACACAAAGTTCAAGCTGCTTATCTAATTGGTGAAAATGCAATGTCTGTTTATCACACTCACTTTGACTATATATGTTGTAGCAAGAGATTGTTTCTCGCTTACGGCCATACCAGCCTGGGTACGCCCGATCTCGTCTGATCTCGGAAGCTAAGCAGGGTCGGGCCTGGTTAGTACTTGGATGGGAGACCGCCTGGGAATACCAGGTGCTGTAAGCATTTTGTCCACGAGGGTGTGCTCTTGCACTATTTCATCAGCAACACTGCCTTGTATTAAGCATTTAATGATGAATTGACTAAATGTCTGTTTTATCAGACTCACTTTGACTATATATGTTGTAGCAAGAGATTGTTTCTCGCTTACGGCCATACCAGCCTGGGTACGCCCGATCTCGTCTGATCTCGGAAGCTAAGCAGGGTCGGGCCTGGTTAGTACTTGGATGGGAGACCGCCTGGGAATACCAGGTGCTGTAAGCATTTTGTCCACGAGGGTGTGCCCCTGCACTATTTCATCAGCAACACTGCCTTGTAGTAAGCATTTAATGATGAATTGACTAAATGCAGCTTCCTGCCTTTTTAATAGGATCAAATTTCCTTGTGTTTTCAATTAGCATCTGCCTTGTATTTATAAGACAAACAAGAATATTGTTGCTGAATGCAGCTTGTGTGTGCTTTGTGCTCCTTTGCCCTGTTCAAATGATGAAAGGAAATAAAGTTTGTATTTTATCCAACTACCTGTGCTAAAAAGTGATGGGAACAGTGTTTGTAATTTCTTCTACTTTTTCAGTGACACAAAGTTCAAGCTGCTTATCTAATTGGTGAAAATGCAATGTCTGTTTATCACACTCACTTTGACTATATATGTTGTAGCAAGAGATTGTTTCTCGCTTACGGCCATACCAGCCTGGGTACGCCCGATCTCGTCTGATCTCGGAAGCTAAGCAGGGTCGGGCCTGGTTAGTACTTGGATGGGAGACCGCCTGGGAATACCAGGTGCTGTAAGCATTTTGTCCACGAGGGTGTGCCCCTGCACTATTTCATCAGCAACACTGCCTTGTAGTAAGCATTTAATGATGAATTGACTAAATGCAGCTTCCTGCCTTTTTAATAGGATCAAATTTCCTTGTGTTTTCAATTAGCATCTGCCTTGTATTTATAAGACAAACAAGAATATTGTTGCTGAATGCAGCTTGTGTGTGCTTTGTGCTCCTTTGCCCTGTTCAAATGATGAAAGGAAATAAAGTTTGTATTTTATCCAACTACCTGTGCTAAAAAGTGATGGGAACAGTGTTTGTAATTTCTTCTACTTTTTCAGTGACACAAAGTTCAAGCTGCTTATCTAATTGGTGAAAATGCAATGTCTGTTTATCACACTCACTTTGACTATATATGTTGTAGCAAGAGATTGTTTCTCGCTTACGGCCATACCAGCCTGGGTACGCCCGATCACGTCTGATCTCGGAAGCTAAGCAGGGTCAGGCCTGGTTAGTACTTGGATGGGAGACCGCCTGGGAATACCAGGTGCTGTAAGCATTTTGTCCACGAGGGTGTGCCCCTGCACTATTTCATCAGCAACACTGCCTTGTAGTAAGCATTTAATGATGAATTGACTAAATGCAGCTTCCTGCCTTTTTAATAGGATCAAATTTCCTTGTGTTTTCAATTAGCATCTGCCTTGTATTTATAAGACAAACAAGAATATTGTTGCTGAATGCAGCTTGTGTGTGCTTTGTGCTCCTTTGCCCTGTTCAAATGATGAAAGGAAATAAAGTTTGTATTTTATCCAACTACCTGTGCTAAAAAGTGATGGGAACAGTGTTTGTAATTTCTTCTACTTTTTCAGTGACACAAAGTTCAAGCTGCTTATCTAATTGGTGAAAATGCAATGTCTGTTTATCACACTCACTTTGACTATATATGTTGTAGCAAGAGATTGTTTCTCGCTTACGGCCATACCAGCCTGGGTACGCCCGATCTCGTCTGATCTCGGAAGCTAAGCAGGGTCGGGCCTGGTTAGTACTTGGATGGGAGACCGCCTGGGAATACCAGGTGCTGTAAGCATTTTGTCCACGAGGGTGTGCTCTTGCACTATTTCATCAGCAACACTGCCTTGTATTAAGCATTTAATGATGAATTGACTAAATGTCTGTTTTATCAGACTCACTTTGACTATATATGTTGTAGCAAGAGATTGTTTCTCGCTTACGGCCATACCAGCCTGGGTACGCCCGATCTCGTCTGATCTCGGAAGCTAAGCAGGGTCGGGCCTGGTTAGTACTTGGATTGGAGACCGCCTGGGAATACCAGGTGCTGTAAGCATTTTGTCCACGAGGGTGTGCTCTTGCACTATTTCATCAGCAACACTGCCTTGTATTAAGCATTTAATGATGAATTGACTAAATGTCTGTTTTATCAGACTCACTTTGACTATATATGTTGTAGCAAGAGATTGTTTCTCGCTTACGGCCATACCAGCCTGGGTACGCCCGATCTCGTCTGATCTCGGAAGCTAAGCAGGGTCGGGCCTGGTTAGTACTTGGATGGGAGACCGCCTGGGAATACCAGGTGCTGTAAGCATTTTGTCCACGAGGGTGTGCTCTTGCACTATTTCATCAGCAACACTGCCTTGTATTAAGCATTTAATGATGAATTGACTAAATGTCTGTTTTATCAGACTCACTTTGACTATATATGTTGTAGCAAGAGATTGTTTCTCGCTTACGGCCATACCAGCCTGGGTACGCCCGATCTCGTCTGATCTCGGAAGCTAAGCAGGGTCGGGCCTGGTTAGTACTTGGATGGGAGACCGCCTGGGAATACCAGGTGCTGTAAGCATTTTGTCCACGAGGGTGTGCTCTTGCACTATTTCATCAGCAACACTGCCTTGTATTAAGCATTTAATGATGAATTGACTAAATGTCTGTTTTATCAGACTCACTTTGACTATATATGTTGTAGCAAGAGATTGTTTCTCGCTTACGGCCATACCAGCCTGGGTACGCCCGATCTCGTCTGATCTCGGAAGCTAAGCAGGGTCGGGCCTGGTTAGTACTTGGATGGGAGACCGCCTGGGAATACCAGGTGCTGTAAGCATTTTGTCCACGAGGGTGTGCCCCTGCACTATTTCATCAGCAACACTGCCTTGTAGTAAGCATTTAATGATGAATTGACTAAATGCAGCTTCCTGCCTTTTTAATAGGATCAAATTTCCTTGTGTTTTCAATTAGCATCTGCCTTGTATTTATAAGACAAACAAGAATATTGTTGCTGAATGCAGCTTGTGTGTGCTTTGTGCTCCTTTGCCCTGTTCAAATGATGAAAGGAAATAAAGTTTGTATTTTATCCAACTACCTGTGCTAAAAAGTGATGGGAACAGTGTTTGTAATTTCTTCTACTTTTTCAGTGACACAAAGTTCAAGCTGCTTATCTAATTGGTGAAAATGCAATGTCTGTTTATCACACTCACTTTGACTATATATGTTGTAGCAAGAGGTTGTTTCTCGCTTACGGCCATACCAGCCTGGGTACGCCCAATCTCGTCTGATCTCGGAAGCTAAGCAGGGTCGGGCCTGGTTAGTACTTGGATGGGAGACCGCCTGGGAATACCAGGTGCTGTAAGCATTTTGTCCACGAGGGTGTGCTCTTGCACTATTTCATCAGCAACACTGCCTTGTATTAAGCATTTAATGATGAATTGACTAAATGTCTGTTTTATCAGACTCACTTTGACTATATATGTTGTAGCAAGAGATTGTTTCTCGCTTACGGCCATACCAGCCTGGGTACGCCCGATCTCGTCTGATCTCGGAAGCTAAGCAGGGTCGGGCCTGGTTAGTACTTGGATGGGAGACCGCCTGGGAATACCAGGTGCTGTAAGCATTTTGTCCACGAGGGTGTGCCCCTGCACTATTTCATCAGCAACACTGCCTTGTAGTAAGCATTTAATGATGAATTGACTAAATGCAGCTTCCTGCCTTTTTAATAGGATCAAATTTCCTTGTGTTTTCAATTAGCATCTGCCTTGTATTTATAAGACAAACAAGAATATTGTTGCTGAATGCAGCTTGTGTGTGCTTTGTGCTCCTTTGCCCTGTTCAAATGATGAAAGGAAATAAAGTTTGTATTTTATCCAACTACCTGTGCTAAAAAGTGATGGGAACAGTGTTTGTAATTTCTTCTACTTTTTCAGTGACACAAAGTTCAAGCTGCTTATCTAATTGGTGAAAATGCAATGTCTGTTTATCACACTCACTTTGACTATATATGTTGTAGCAAGAGATTGTTTCTCGCTTACGGCCATACCAGCCTGGGTACGCCCGATCTCGTCTGATCTCGGAAGCTAAGCAGGGTCGGGCCTGGTTAGTACTTGGATGGGAGACCGCCTGGGAATACCAGGTGCTGTAAGCATTTTGTCCACGAGGGTGTGCTCTTGCACTATTTCATCAGCAACACTGCCTTGTATTAAGCATTTAATGATGAATTGACTAAATGTCTGTTTTATCAGACTCACTTTGACTATATATGTTGTAGCAAGAGATTGTTTCTCGCTTACGGCCATACCAGCCTGGGTACGCCCGATCTCGTCTGATCTCGGAAGCTAAGCAGGGTCGGGCCTGGTTAGTACTTGGATGGGAGACCGCCTGGGAATACCAGGTGCTGTAAGCATTTTGTCCACGAGGGTGTGCTCTTGCACTATTTCATCAGCAACACTGCCTTGTATTAAGCATTTAATGATGAATTGACTAAATGTCTGTTTTATCAGACTCACTTTGACTATATATGTTGTAGCAAGAGATTGTTTCTCGCTTACGGCCATACCAGCCTGGGTACGCCCGATCTCGTCTGATCTCGGAAGCTAAGCAGGGTCGGGCCTGGTTAGTACTTGGATGGGAGACCGCCTGGGAATACCAGGTGCTGTAAGCATTTTGTCCACGAGGGTGTGCCCCTGCACTATTTCATCAGCAACACTGCCTTGTAGTAAGCATTTAATGATGAATTGACTAAATGCAGCTTCCTGCCTTTTTAATAGGATCAAATTTCCTTGTGTTTTCAATTAGCATCTGCCTTGTATTTATAAGACAAACAAGAATATTGTTGCTGAATGCAGCTTGTGTGTGCTTTGTGCTCCTTTGCCCTGTTCAAATGATGAAAGGAAATAAAGTTTGTATTTTATCCAACTACCTGTGCTAAAAAGTGATGGGAACAGTGTTTGTAATTTCTTCTACTTTTTCAGTGACACAAAGTTCAAGCTGCTTATCTAATTGGTGAAAATGCAATGTCTGTTTATCACACTCACTTTGACTATATATGTTGTAGCAAGAGGTTGTTTCTCGCTTACGGCCATACCAGCCTGGGTACGCCCAATCTCGTCTGATCTCGGAAGCTAAGCAGGGTCGGGCCTGGTTAGTACTTGGATGGGAGACCGCCTGGGAATACCAGGTGCTGTAAGCATTTTGTCCACGAGGGTGTGCTCTTGCACTATTTCATCAGCAACACTGCCTTGTATTAAGCATTTAATGATGAATTGACTAAATGTCTGTTTTATCAGACTCACTTTGACTATATATGTTGTAGCAAGAGATTGTTTCTCGCTTACGGCCATACCAGCCTGGGTACGCCCGATCTCGTCTGATCTCGGAAGCTAAGCAGGGTCGGGCCTGGTTAGTACTTGGATGGGAGACCGCCTGGGAATACCAGGTGCTGTAAGCATTTTGTCCACGAGGGTGTGCCCCTGCACTATTTCATCAGCAACACTGCCTTGTAGTAAGCATTTAATGATGAATTGACTAAATGCAGCTTCCTGCCTTTTTAATAGGATCAAATTTCCTTGTGTTTTCAATTAGCATCTGCCTTGTATTTATAAGACAAACAAGAATATTGTTGCTGAATGCAGCTTGTGTGTGCTTTGTGCTCCTTTGCCCTGTTCAAATGATGAAAGGAAATAAAGTTTGTATTTTATCCAACTACCTGTGCTAAAAAGTGATGGGAACAGTGTTTGTAATTTCTTCTACTTTTTCAGTGACACAAAGTTCAAGCTGCTTATCTAATTGGTGAAAATGCAATGTCTGTTTATCACACTCACTTTGACTATATATGTTGTAGCAAGAGATTGTTTCTCGCTTACGGCCATACCAGCCTGGGTACGCCCGATCTCGTCTGATCTCGGAAGCTAAGCAGGGTCGGGCCTGGTTAGTACTTGGATGGGAGACCGCCTGGGAATACCAGGTGCTGTAAGCATTTTGTCCACGAGGGTGTGCTCTTGCACTATTTCATCAGCAACACTGCCTTGTATTAAGCATTTAATGATGAATTGACTAAATGTCTGTTTTATCAGACTCACTTTGACTATATATGTTGTAGCAAGAGATTGTTTCTCGCTTACGGCCATACCAGCCTGGGTACGCCCGATCTCGTCTGATCTCGGAAGCTAAGCAGGGTCGGGCCTGGTTAGTACTTGGATTGGAGACCGCCTGGGAATACCAGGTGCTGTAAGCATTTTGTCCACGAGGGTGTGCTCTTGCACTATTTCATCAGCAACACTGCCTTGTATTAAGCATTTAATGATGAATTGACTAAATGTCTGTTTTATCAGACTCACTTTGACTATATATGTTGTAGCAAGAGATTGTTTCTCGCTTACGGCCATACCAGCCTGGGTACGCCCGATCTCGTCTGATCTCGGAAGCTAAGCAGGGTCGGGCCTGGTTAGTACTTGGATGGGAGACCGCCTGGGAATACCAGGTGCTGTAAGCATTTTGTCCACGAGGGTGTGCTCTTGCACTATTTCATCAGCAACACTGCCTTGTATTAAGCATTTAATGATGAATTGACTAAATGTCTGTTTTATCAGACTCACTTTGACTATATATGTTGTAGCAAGAGATTGTTTCTCGCTTACGGCCATACCAGCCTGGGTACGCCCGATCTCGTCTGATCTCGGAAGCTAAGCAGGGTCGGCCTGGTTAGTACTTGGATGGGAGACCGCCTGGGAATACCAGGTGCTGTAAGCATTTTGTCCACGAGGGTGTGCCCCTGCACTATTTCATCAGCAACACTGCCTTGTAGTAAGCATTTAATGATGAATTGACTAAATGCAGCTTCCTGCCTTTTTAATAGGATCAAATTTCCTTGTGTTTTCAATTAGCATCTGCCTTGTATTTATAAGACAAACAAGAATATTGTTGCTGAATGCAGCTTGTGTGTGCTTTGTGCTCCTTTGCCCTGTTCAAATGATGAAAGGAAATAAAGTTTGTATTTTATCCAACTACCTGTGCTAAAAAGTGATGGGAACAGTGTTTGTAATTTCTTCTACTTTTTCAGTGACACAAAGTTCAAGCTGCTTATCTAATTGGTGAAAATGCAATGTCTGTTTATCACACTCACTTTGACTATATATGTTGTAGCAAGAGATTGTTTCTCGCTTACGGCCATACCAGCCTGGGTACGCCCGATCTCGTCTGATCTCGGAAGCTAAGCAGGGTCGGGCCTGGTTAGTACTTGGATGGGAGACCGCCTGGGAATACCAGGTGCTGTAAGCATTTTGTCCACGAGGGTGTGCTCTTGCACTATTTCATCAGCAACACTGCCTTGTATTAAGCATTTAATGATGAATTGACTAAATGTCTGTTTTATCAGACTCACTTTGACTATATATGTTGTAGCAAGAGATTGTTTCTCGCTTACGGCCATACCAGCCTGGGTACGCCCGATCTCGTCTGATCTCGGAAGCTAAGCAGGGTCGGGCCTGGTTAGTACTTGGATGGGAGACCGCCTGGGAATACCAGGTGCTGTAAGCATTTTGTCCACGAGGGTGTGCCCCTGCACTATTTCATCAGCAACACTGCCTTGTAGTAAGCATTTAATGATGAATTGACTAAATGCAGCTTCCTGCCTTTTTAATAGGATCAAATTTCCTTGTGTTTTCAATTAGCATCTGCCTTGTATTTATAAGACAAACAAGAATATTGTTGCTGAATGCAGCTTGTGTGTGCTTTGTGCTCCTTTGCCCTGTTCAAATGATGAAAGGAAATAAAGTTTGTATTTTATCCAACTACCTGTGCTAAAAAGTGATGGGAACAGTGTTTGTAATTTCTTCTACTTTTTCAGTGACACAAAGTTCAAGCTGCTTATCTAATTGGTGAAAATGCAATGTCTGTTTATCACACTCACTTTGACTATATATGTTGTAGCAAGAGATTGTTTCTCGCTTACGGCCATACCAGCCTGGGTACGCCCGATCTCGTCTGATCTCGGAAGCTAAGCAGGGTCGGGCCTGGTTAGTACTTGGATGGGAGATCGCCTGGGAATACCAGGTGCTGTAAGCATTTTGTCCACGAGGGTGTGCTCTTGCACTATTTCATCAGCAACACTGCCTTGTATTAAGCATTTAATGATGAATTGACTAAATGTCTGTTTTATCAGACTCACTTTGACTATATATGTTGTAGCAAGAGATTGTTTCTCGCTTACGGCCATACCAGCCTGGGTACGCCCGATCTCGTCTGATCTCGGAAGCTAAGCAGGGTCGGGCCTGGTTAGTACTTGGATGGGAGACCGCCTGGGAATACCAGGTGCTGTAAGCATTTTGTCCACGAGGGTGTGCCCCTGCACTATTTCATCAGCAACACTGCCTTGTAGTAAGCATTTAATGATGAATTGACTAAATGCAGCTTCCTGCCTTTTTAATAGGATCAAATTTCCTTGTGTTTTCAATTAGCATCTGCCTTGTATTTATAAGACAAACAAGAATATTGTTGCTGAATGCAGCTTGTGTGTGCTTTGTGCTCCTTTGCCCTGTTCAAATGATGAAAGGAAATAAAGTTTGTATTTTATCCAACTACCTGTGCTAAAAAGTGATGGGAACAGTGTTTGTAATTTCTTCTACTTTTTCAGTGACACAAAGTTCAAGCTGCTTATCTAATTGGTGAAAATGCAATGTCTGTTTATCACACTCACTTTGACTATATATGTTGTAGCAAGAGATTGTTTCTCGCTTACGGCCATACCAGCCTGGGTACGCCCGATCTCGTCTGATCTCGGAAGCTAAGCAGGGTCGGGCCTGGTTAGTACTTGGATGGGAGATCGCCTGGGAATACCAGGTGCTGTAAGCATTTTGTCCACGAGGGTGTGCTCTTGCACTATTTCATCAGCAACACTGCCTTGTATTAAGCATTTAATGATGAATTGACTAAATGTCTGTTTTATCAGACTCACTTTGACTATATATGTTGTAGCAAGAGATTGTTTCTCGCTTACGGCCATACCAGCCTGGGTACGCCCGATCTCGTCTGATCTCGGAAGCTAAGCAGGGTCGGGCCTGGTTAGTACTTGGATGGGAGACCGCCTGGGAATACCAGGTGCTGTAAGCATTTTGTCCACGAGGGTGTGCTCTTGCACTATTTCATCAGCAACACTGCCTTGTATTAAGCATTTAATGATGAATTGACTAAATGTCTGTTTTATCAGACTCACTTTGACTATATATGTTGTAGCAAGAGATTGTTTCTCGCTTACGGCCATACCAGCCTGGGTACGCCCGATCTCGTCTGATCTCGGAAGCTAAGCAGGGTCGGGCCTGGTTAGTACTTGGATGGGAGACCGCCTGGGAATACCAGGTGCTGTAAGCATTTTGTCCACGAGGGTGTGCCCCTGCACTATTTCATCAGCAACACTGCCTTGTAGTAAGCATTTAATGATGAATTGACTAAATGCAGCTTCCTGCCTTTTTAATAGGATCAAATTTCCTTGTGTTTTCAATTAGCATCTGCCTTGTATTTATAAGACAAACAAGAATATTGTTGCTGAATGCAGCTTGTGTGTGCTTTGTGCTCCTTTGCCCTGTTCAAATGATGAAAGGAAATAAAGTTTGTATTTTATCCAACTACCTGTGCTAAAAAGTGATGGGAACAGTGTTTGTAATTTCTTCTACTTTTTCAGTGACACAAAGTTCAAGCTGCTTATCTAATTGGTGAAAATGCAATGTCTGTTTATCACACTCACTTTGACTATATATGTTGTAGCAAGAGATTGTTTCTCGCTTACGGCCATACCAGCCTGGGTACGCCCGATCTCGTCTGATCTCGGAAGCTAAGCAGGGTCGGGCCTGGTTAGTACTTGGATGGGAGACCGCCTGGGAATACCAGGTGCTGTAAGCATTTTGTCCACGAGGGTGTGCCCCTGCACTATTTCATCAGCAACACTGCCTTGTAGTAAGCATTTAATGATGAATTGACTAAATGCAGCTTCCTGCCTTTTTAATAGGATCAAATTTCCTTGTGTTTTCAATTAGCATCTGCCTTGTATTTATAAGACAAACAAGAATATTGTTGCTGAATGCAGCTTGTGTGTGCTTTGTGCTCCTTTGCCCTGTTCAAATGATGAAAGGAAATAAAGTTTGTATTTTATCCAACTACCTGTGCTAAAAAGTGATGGGAACAGTGTTTGTAATTTCTTCTACTTTTTCAGTGACACAAAGTTCAAGCTGCTTATCTAATTGGTGAAAATGCAATGTCTGTTTATCACACTCACTTTGACTATATATGTTGTAGCAAGAGATTGTTTCTCGCTTACGGCCATACCAGCCTGGGTACGCCCGATCTCGTCTGATCTCGGAAGCTAAGCAGGGTCGGGCCTGGTTAGTACTTGGATGGGAGATCGCCTGGGAATACCAGGTGCTGTAAGCATTTTGTCCACGAGGGTGTGCTCTTGCACTATTTCATCAGCAACACTGCCTTGTATTAAGCATTTAATGATGAATTGACTAAATGTCTGTTTTATCAGACTCACTTTGACTATATATGTTGTAGCAAGAGATTGTTTCTCGCTTACGGCCATACCAGCCTGGGTACGCCCGATCTCGTCTGATCTCGGAAGCTAAGCAGGGTCGGGCCTGGTTAGTACTTGGATGGGAGACCGCCTGGGAATACCAGGTGCTGTAAGCATTTTGTCCACGAGGGTATGCCCCTGCACTATTTCATCAGCAACACTGCCTTGTAGTAAGCATTTAATGATGAATTGACTAAATGCAGCTTCCTGCCTTTTTAATAGGATCAAATTTCCTTGTGTTTTCAATTAGCATCTGCCTTGTATTTATAAGACAAACAAGAATATTGTTGCTGAATGCAGCTTGTGTGTGCTTTGTGCTCCTTTGCCCTGTTCAAATGATGAAAGGAAATAAAGTTTGTATTTTATCCAACTACCTGTGCTAAAAAGTGATGGGAACAGCGTTTGTAATTTCTTCTACTTTTTCAGTGACACAAAGTTCAAGCTGCTTATCTAATTGGTGAAAATGCAATGTCTGTTTATCACACTCACTTTGACTATATATGTTGTAGCAAGAGACTGTTTCTCGCTTACGGCCATACCAGCCTGGGTACGCCCGATCTCGTCTGATCTCGGAAGCTAAGCAGGGTCGGGCCTGGTTAGTACTTGGATGGGAGACCGCCTGGGAATACCAGGTGCTGTAAGCATTTTGTCCACGAGGGTGTGCTCTTGCACTATTTCATCAGCAACACTGCCTTGTATTAAGCATTTAATGATGAATTGACTAAATGTCTGTTTTATCAGACTCACTTTGACTATATATGTTGTAGCAAGAGATTGTTTCTCGCTTACGGCCATACCAGCCTAGGTACGCCCGATCTCGTCTGATCTCGGAAGCTAAGCAGGGTCGGGCCTGGTTAGTACTTGGATGGGAGACCGCCTGGGAATACCAGGTGCTGTAAGCATTTTGTCCACGAGGGTGTGCCCCTGCACTATTTCATCAGCAACACTGCCTTGTAGTAAGCATTTAATGATGAATTGACTAAATGCAGCTTCCTGCCTTTTTAATAGGATCAAATTTCCTTGTGTTTTCAATTAGCATCTGCCTTGTATTTATAAGACAAACAAGAATATTGTTGCTGAATGCAGCTTGTGTGTGCTTTGTGCTCCTTTGCCCTGTTCAAATGATGAAAGGAAATAAAGTTTGTATTTTATCCAACTACCTGTGCTAAAAAGTGATGGGAACAGCGTTTGTAATTTCTTCTACTTTTTCAGTGACACAAAGTTCAAGCTGCTTATCTAATTGGTGAAAATGCAATGTCTGTTTATCACACTCACTTTGACTATATATGTTGTAGCAAGAGACTGTTTCTCGCTTACGGCCATACCAGCCTGGGTACGCCCGATCTCGTCTGATCTCGGAAGCTAAGCAGGGTCGGGCCTGGTTAGTACTTGGATGGGAGACCGCCTGGGAATACCAGGTGCTGTAAGCATTTTGTCCACGAGGGTGTGCTCTTGCACTATTTCATCAGCAACACTGCCTTGTATTAAGCATTTAATGATGAATTGACTAAATGTCTGTTTTATCAGACTCACTTTGACTATATATGTTGTAGCAAGAGATTGTTTCTCGCTTACGGCCATACCAGCCTAGGTACGCCCGATCTCGTCTGATCTCGGAAGCTAAGCAGGGTCGGGCCTGGTTAGTACTTGGATGGGAGACCGCCTGGGAATACCAGGTGCTGTAAGCATTTTGTCCACGAGGGTGTGCCCCTGCACTATTTCATCAGCAACACTGCCTTGTAGTAAGCATTTAATGATGAATTGACTAAATGCAGCTTCCTGCCTTTTTAATAGGATCAAATTTCCTTGTGTTTTCAATTAGCATCTGCCTTGTATTTATAAGACAAACAAGAATATTGTTGCTGAATGCAGCTTGTGTGTGCTTTGTGCTCCTTTGCCCTGTTCAAATGATGAAAGGAAATAAAGTTTGTATTTTATCCAACTACCTGTGCTAAAAAGTGATGGGAACAGTGTTTGTAATTTCTTCTACTTTTTCAGTGACACAAAGTTCAAGCTGCTTATCTAATTGGTGAAAATGCAATGTCTGTTTATCACACTCACTTTGACTATATATGTTGTAGCAAGAGATTGTTTCTCGCTTACGGCCATACCAGCCTGGGTACGCCCGATCTCGTCTGATCTCGGAAGCTAAGCAGGGTCGGGCCTGGTTAGTACTTGGATGGGAGACCGCCTGGGAATACCAGGTGCTGTAAGCATTTTGTCCACGAGGGTGTGCCCCTGCACTATTTCATCAGCAACACTGCCTTGTAGTAAGCATTTAATGATGAATTGACTAAATGCAGCTTCCTGCCTTTTTAATAGGATCAAATTTCCTTGTGTTTTCAATTAGCATCTGCCTTGTATTTATAAGACAAACAAGAATATTGTTGCTGAATGCAGCTTGTGTGTGCTTTGTGCTCCTTTGCCCTGTTCAAATGATGAAAGGAAATAAAGTTTGTATTTTATCCAACTACCTGTGCTAAAAAGTGATGGGAACAGTGTTTGTAATTTCTTCTACTTTTTCAGTGACACAAAGTTCAAGCTGCTTATCTAATTGGTGAAAATGCAATGTCTGTTTATCACACTCACTTTGACTATATATGTTGTAGCAAGAGATTGTTTCTCGCTTACGGCCATACCAGCCTGGGTACTCCCGATCTCGTCTGATCTCGGAAGCTAAGCAGGGTCGGGCCTGGTTAGTACTTGGATGGGAGATCGCCTGGGAATACCAGGTGCTGTAAGCATTTTGTCCACGAGGGTGTGCTCTTGCACTATTTCATCAGCAACACTGCCTTGTATTAAGCATTTAATGATGAATTGACTAAATGTCTGTTTTATCAGACTCACTTTGACTATATATGTTGTAGCAAGAGATTGTTTCTCGCTTACGGCCATACCAGCCTGGGTACGCCCGATCTCGTCTGATCTCGGAAGCTAAGCAGGGTCGGGCCTGGTTAGTACTTGGATGGGAGACCGCCTGGGAATACCAGGTGCTGTAAGCATTTTGTCCACGAGGGTGTGCCCCTGCACTATTTCATCAGCAACACTGCCTTGTAGTAAGCATTTAATGATGAATTGACTAAATGCAGCTTCCTGCCTTTTTAATAGGATCAAATTTCCTTGTGTTTTCAATTAGCATCTGCCTTGTATTTATAAGACAAACAAGAATATTGTTGCTGAATGCAGCTTGTGTGTGCTTTGTGCTCCTTTGCCCTGTTCAAATGATGAAAGGAAATAAAGTTTGTATTTTATCCAACTACCTGTGCTAAAAAGTGATGGGAACAGTGTTTGTAATTTCTTCTACTTTTTCAGTGACACAAAGTTCAAGCTGCTTATCTAATTGGTGAAAATGCAATGTCTGTTTATCACACTCACTTTGACTATATATGTTGTAGCAAGAGATTGTTTCTCGCTTACGGCCATACCAGCCTGGGTACGCCCGATCTCGTCTGATCTCGGAAGCTAAGCAGGGTCGGGCCTGGTTAGTACTTGGATGGGAGACCGCCTGGGAATACCAGGTGCTGTAAGCATTTTGTCCACGAGGGTGTGCTCTTGCACTATTTCATCAGCAACACTGCCTTGTATTAAGCATTTAATGATGAATTGACTAAATGTCTGTTTTATCAGACTCACTTTGACTATATATGTTGTAGCAAGAGATTGTTTCTCGCTTACGGCCATACCAGCCTGGGTACGCCCGATCTCGTCTGATCTCGGAAGCTAAGCAGGGTCGGGCCTGGTTAGTACTTGGATGGGAGACCGCCTGGGAATACCAGGTGCTGTAAGCATTTTGTCCACGAGGGTGTGCCCCTGCACTATTTCATCAGCAACACTGCCTTGTAGTAAGCATTTAATGATGAATTGACTAAATGCAGCTTCCTGCCTTTTTAATAGGATCAAATTTCCTTGTGTTTTCAATTAGCATCTGCCTTGTATTTATAAGACAAACAAGAATATTGTTGCTGAATGCAGCTTGTGTGTGCTTTGTGCTCCTTTGCCCTGTTCAAATGATGAAAGGAAATAAAGTTTGTATTTTATCCAACTACCTGTGCTAAAAAGTGATGGGAACAGTGTTTGTAATTTCTTCTACTTTTTCAGTGACACAAAGTTCAAGCTGCTTATCTAATTGGTGAAAATGCAATGTCTGTTTATCACACTCACTTTGACTATATATGTTGTAGCAAGAGATTGTTTCTCGCTTACGGCCATACCAGCCTGGGTACGCCCGATCTCGTCTGATCTCGGAAGCTAAGCAGGGTCGGGCCTGGTTAGTACTTGGATGGGAGACCGCCTGGGAATACCAGGTGCTGTAAGCATTTTGTCCACGAGGGTGTGCTCTTGCACTATTTCATCAGCAACACTGCCTTGTATTAAGCATTTAATGATGAATTGACTAAATGTCTGTTTTATCAGACTCACTTTGACTATATATGTTGTAGCAAGAGATTGTTTCTCGCTTACGGCCATACCAGCCTGGGTACGCCCGATCTCGTCTGATCTCGGAAGCTAAGCAGGGTCGGGCCTGGTTAGTACTTGGATGGGAGACCGCCTGGGAATACCAGGTGCTGTAAGCATTTTGTCCACGAGGGTGTGCCCCTGCACTATTTCATCAGCAACACTGCCTTGTAGTAAGCATTTAATGATGAATTGACTAAATGCAGCTTCCTGCCTTTTTAATAGGATCAAATTTCCTTGTGTTTTCAATTAGCATCTGCCTTGTATTTATAAGACAAACAAGAATATTGTTGCTGAATGCAGCTTGTGTGTGCTTTGTGCTCCTTTGCCCTGTTCAAATGATGAAAGGAAATAAAGTTTGTATTTTATCCAACTACCTGTGCTAAAAAGTGATGGGAACAGTGTTTGTAATTTCTTCTACTTTTTCAGTGACACAAAGTTCAAGCTGCTTATCTAATTGGTGAAAATGCAATGTCTGTTTATCACACTCACTTTGACTATATATGTTGTAGCAAGAGATTGTTTCTCGCTTACGGCCATACCAGCCTGGGTACGCCCGATCTCGTCTGATCTCGGAAGCTAAGCAGGGTCGGGCCTGGTTAGTACTTGGATGGGAGACCGCCTGGGAATACCAGGTGCTGTAAGCATTTTGTCCACGAGGGTGTGCCCCTGCACTATTTCATCAGCAACACTGCCTTGTAGTAAGCATTTAATGATGAATTGACTAAATGCAGCTTCCTGCCTTTTTAATAGGATCAAATTTCCTTGTGTTTTCAATTAGCATCTGCCTTGTATTTATAAGACAAACAAGAATATTGTTGCTGAATGCAGCTTGTGTGTGCTTTGTGCTCCTTTGCCCTGTTCAAATGATGAAAGGAAATAAAGTTTGTATTTTATCCAACTACCTGTGCTAAAAAGTGATGGGAACAGTGTTTGTAATTTCTTCTACTTTTTCAGTGACACAAAGTTCAAGCTGCTTATCTAATTGGTGAAAATGCAATGTCTGTTTATCACACTCACTTTGACTATATATGTTGTAGCAAGAGATTGTTTCTCGCTTACGGCCATACCAGCCTGGGTACTCCCGATCTCGTCTGATCTCGGAAGCTAAGCAGGGTCGGGCCTGGTTAGTACTTGGATGGGAGATCGCCTGGGAATACCAGGTGCTGTAAGCATTTTGTCCACGAGGGTGTGCTCTTGCACTATTTCATCAGCAACACTGCCTTGTATTAAGCATTTAATGATGAATTGACTAAATGTCTGTTTTATCAGACTCACTTTGACTATATATGTTGTAGCAAGAGATTGTTTCTCGCTTACGGCCATACCAGCCTGGGTACGCCCGATCTCGTCTGATCTCGGAAGCTAAGCAGGGTCGGGCCTGGTTAGTACTTGGATGGGAGACCGCCTGGGAATACCAGGTGCTGTAAGCATTTTGTCCACGAGGGTGTGCCCCTGCACTATTTCATCAGCAACACTGCCTTGTAGTAAGCATTTAATGATGAATTGACTAAATGCAGCTTCCTGCCTTTTTAATAGGATCAAATTTCCTTGTGTTTTCAATTAGCATCTGCCTTGTATTTATAAGACAAACAAGAATATTGTTGCTGAATGCAGCTTGTGTGTGCTTTGTGCTCCTTTGCCCTGTTCAAATGATGAAAGGAAATAAAGTTTGTATTTTATCCAACTACCTGTGCTAAAAAGTGATGGGAACAGTGTTTGTAATTTCTTCTACTTTTTCAGTGACACAAAGTTCAAGCTGCTTATCTAATTGGTGAAAATGCAATGTCTGTTTATCACACTCACTTTGACTATATATGTTGTAGCAAGAGATTGTTTCTCGCTTACGGCCATACCAGCCTGGGTACGCCCGATCTCGTCTGATCTCGGAAGCTAAGCAGGGTCGGGCCTGGTTAGTACTTGGATGGGAGACCGCCTGGGAATACCAGGTGCTGTAAGCATTTTGTCCACGAGGGTGTGCCCCTGCACTATTTCATCAGCAACACTGCCTTGTAGTAAGCATTTAATGATGAATTGACTAAATGCAGCTTCCTGCCTTTTTAATAGGATCAAATTTCCTTGTGTTTTCAATTAGCATCTGCCTTGTATTTATAAGACAAACAAGAATATTGTTGCTGAATGCAGCTTGTGTGTGCTTTGTGCTCCTTTGCCCTGTTCAAATGATGAAAGGAAATAAAGTTTGTATTTTATCCAACTACCTGTGCTAAAAAGTGATGGGAACAGTGTTTGTAATTTCTTCTACTTTTTCAGTGACACAAAGTTCAAGCTGCTTATCTAATTGGTGAAAATGCAATGTCTGTTTATCACACTCACTTTGACTATATATGTTGTAGCAAGAGATTGTTTCTCGCTTACGGCCATACCAGCCTGGGTACGCCCGATCTCGTCTGATCTCGGAAGCTAAGCAGGGTCGGGCCTGGTTAGTACATGGATGGGAGATCGCCTGGGAATACCAGGTGCTGTAAGCATTTTGTCCACGAGGGTGTGCTCTTGCACTATTTCATCAGCAACACTGCCTTGTATTAAGCATTTAATGATGAATTGACTAAATGTCTGTTTTATCAGACTCACTTTGACTATATATGTTGTAGCAAGAGATTGTTTCTCGCTTACGGCCATACCAGCCTGGGTACGCCCGATCTCGTCTGATCTCGGAAGCTAAGCAGGGTCGGGCCTGGTTAGTACTTGGATGGGAGACCGCCTGGGAATACCAGGTGCTGTAAGCATTTTGTCCACGAGGGTGTGCCCCTGCACTATTTCATCAGCAACACTGCCTTGTAGTAAGCATTTAATGATGAATTGACTAAATGCAGCTTCCTGCCTTTTTAATAGGATCAAATTTCCTTGTGTTTTCAATTAGCATCTGCCTTGTATTTATAAGACAAACAAGAATATTGTTGCTGAATGCAGCTTGTGTGTGCTTTGTGCTCCTTTGCCCTGTTCAAATGATGAAAGGAAATAAAGTTTGTATTTTATCCAACTACCTGTGGTAAAAAGTGATGGGAACAGTGTTTGTAATTTCTTCTACTTTTTCAGTGACACAAAGTTCAAGCTGCTTATCTAATTGGTGAAAATGCAATGTCTGTTTATCACACTCACTTTGACTATATATGTTGTAGCAAGAGATTGTTTCTCGCTTACGGCCATACCAGCCTGGGTACGCCCGATCTCGTCTGATCTCGGAAGCTAAGCAGGGTCGGGCCTGGTTAGTACTTGGATGGGAGACCGCCTGGGAATACCAGGTGCTGTAAGCATTTTGTCCACGAGGGTGTGCCCCTGCACTATTTCATCAGCAACACTGCCTTGTAGTAAGCATTTAATGATGAATTGACTAAATGCAGCTTCCTGCCTTTTTAATAGGATCAAATTTCCTTGTGTTTTCAATTAGCATCTGCCTTGTATTTATAAGACAAACAAGAATATTGTTGCTGAATGCAGCTTGTGTGTGCTTTGTGCTCCTTTGCCCTGTTCAAATGATGAAAGGAAATAAAGTTTGTATTTTATCCAACTACCTGTGCTAAAAAGTGATGGGAACAGTGTTTGTAATTTCTTCTACTTTTTCAGTGACACAAAGTTCAAGCTGCTTATCTAATTGGTGAAAATGCAATGTCTGTTTATCACACTCACTTTGACTATATATGTTGTAGCAAGAGATTGTTTCTCGCTTACGGCCATACCAGCCTGGGTACGCCCGATCTCGTCTGATCTCGGAAGCTAAGCAGGGTCGGGCCTGGTTAGTACTTGGATGGGAGACCGCCTGGGAATACCAGGTGCTGTAAGCGTTTTGTCCACGAGGGTGTGCCCCTGCACTATTTCATCAGCAACACTGCCTTGTAGTAAGCATTTAATGATGAATTGACTAAATGCAGCTTCCTGCCTTTTTAATAGGATCAAATTTCCTTGTGTTTTCAATTAGCATCTGCCTTGTATTTATAAGACAAACAAGAATATTGTTGCTGAATGCAGCTTGTGTGTGCTTTGTGCTCCTTTGCCCTGTTCAAATGATGAAAGGAAATAAAGTTTGTATTTTATCCAACTACCTGTGCTAAAAAGTGATGGGAACAGTGTTTGTAATTTCTTCTACTTTTTCAGTGACACAAAGTTCAAGCTGCTTATCTAATTGGTGAAAATGCAATGTCTGTTTATCACACTCACTTTGACTATATATGTTGTAGCAAGAGATTGTTTCTCGCTTACGGCCATACCAGCCTGGGTACTCCCGATCTCGTCTGATCTCGGAAGCTAAGCAGGGTCGGGCCTGGTTAGTACTTGGATGGGAGATCGCCTGGGAATACCAGGTGCTGTAAGCATTTTGTCCACGAGGGTGTGCTCTTGCACTATTTCATCAGCAACACTGCCTTGTATTAAGCATTTAATGATGAATTGACTAAATGTCTGTTTTATCAGACTCACTTTGACTATATATGTTGTAGCAAGAGATTGTTTCTCGCTTACGGCCATACCAGCCTGGGTACGCCCGATCTCGTCTGATCTCGGAAGCTAAGCAGGGTCGGGCCTGGTTAGTACTTGGATGGGAGACCGCCTGGGAATACCAGGTGCTGTAAGCATTTTGTCCACGAGGGTGTGCCCCTGCACTATTTCATCAGCAACACTGCCTTGTAGTAAGCATTTAATGATGAATTGACTAAATGCAGCTTCCTGCCTTTTTAATAGGATCAAATTTCCTTGTGTTTTCAATTAGCATCTGCCTTGTATTTATAAGACAAACAAGAATATTGTTGCTGAATGCAGCTTGTGTGTGCTTTGTGCTCCTTTGCCCTGTTCAAATGATGAAAGGAAATAAAGTTTGTATTTTATCCAACTACCTGTGCTAAAAAGTGATGGGAACAGTGTTTGTAATTTCTTCTACTTTTTCAGTGACACAAAGTTCAAGCTGCTTATCTAATTGGTGAAAATGCAATGTCTGTTTATCACACTCACTTTGACTATATATGTTGTAGCAAGAGATTGTTTCTCGCTTACGGCCATACCAGCCTGGGTACGCCCGATCTCGTCTGATCTCGGAAGCTAAGCAGGGTCGGGCCTGGTTAGTACTTGGATGGGAGACCGCCTGGGAATACCAGGTGCTGTAAGCATTTTGTCCACGAGGGTGTGCCCCTGCACTATTTCATCAGCAACACTGCCTTGTAGTAAGCATTTAATGATGAATTGACTAAATGCAGCTTCCTGCCTTTTTAATAGGATCAAATTTCCTTGTGTTTTCAATTAGCATCTGCCTTGTATTTATAAGACAAACAAGAATATTGTTGCTGAATGCAGCTTGTGTGTGCTTTGTGCTCCTTTGCCCTGTTCAAATGATGAAAGGAAATAAAGTTTGTATTTTATCCAACTACCTGTGCTAAAAAGTGATGGGAACAGTGTTTGTAATTTCTTCTACTTTTTCAGTGACACAAAGTTCAAGCTGCTTATCTAATTGGTGAAAATGCAATGTCTGTTTATCACACTCACTTTGACTATATATGTTGTAGCAAGAGATTGTTTCTCGCTTACGGCCATACCAGCCTGGGTACGCCCGATCTCGTCTGATCTCGGAAGCTAAGCAGGGTCGGGCCTGGTTAGTACTTGGATGGGAGACCGCCTGGGAATACCAGGTGCTGTAAGCATTTTGTCCACGAGGGTGTGCTCTTGCACTATTTCATCAGCAACACTGCCTTGTATTAAGCATTTAATGATGAATTGACTAAATGTCTGTTTTATCAGACTCACTTTGACTATATATGTTGTAGCAAGAGATTGTTTCTCGCTTACGGCCATACCAGCCTGGGTACGCCCGATCTCGTCTGATCTCGGAAGCTAAGCAGGGTCGGGCCTGGTTAGTACTTGGATGGGAGACCGCCTGGGAATACCAGGTGCTGTAAGCATTTTGTCCACGAGGGTGTGCCCCTGCACTATTTCATCAGCAACACTGCCTTGTAGTAAGCATTTAATGATGAATTGACTAAATGCAGCTTCCTGCCTTTTTAATAGGATCAAATTTCCTTGTGTTTTCAATTAGCATCTGCCTTGTATTTATAAGACAAACAAGAATATTGTTGCTGAATGCAGCTTGTGTGTGCTTTGTGCTCCTTTGCCCTGTTCAAATGATGAAAGGAAATAAAGTTTGTATTTTATCCAACTACCTGTGGTAAAAAGTGATGGGAACAGTGTTTGTAATTTCTTCTACTTTTTCAGTGACACAAAGTTCAAGCTGCTTATCTAATTGGTGAAAATGCAATGTCTGTTTATCACACTCACTTTGACTATATATGTTGTAGCAAGAGATTGTTTCTCGCTTACGGCCATACCAGCCTGGGTACGCCCGATCTCGTCTGATCTCGGAAGCTAAGCAGGGTCGGGCCTGGTTAGTACTTGGATGGGAGACCGCCTGGGAATACCAGGTGCTGTAAGCATTTTGTCCACGAGGGTGTGCCCCTGCACTATTTCATCAGCAACACTGCCTTGTAGTAAGCATTTAATGATGAATTGACTAAATGCAGCTTCCTGCCTTTTTAATAGGATCAAATTTCCTTGTGTTTTCAATTAGCATCTGCCTTGTATTTATAAGACAAACAAGAATATTGTTGCTGAATGCAGCTTGTGTGTGCTTTGTGCTCCTTTGCCCTGTTCAAATGATGAAAGGAAATAAAGTTTGTATTTTATCCAACTACCTGTGCTAAAAAGTGATGGGAACAGTGTTTGTAATTTCTTCTACTTTTTCAGTGACACAAAGTTCAAGCTGCTTATCTAATTGGTGAAAATGCAATGTCTGTTTATCACACTCACTTTGACTATATATGTTGTAGCAAGAGATTGTTTCTCACTTACGGCCATACCAGCCTGGGTACGCCCGATCTCGTCTGATCTCGGAAGCTAAGCAGGGTCGGGCCTGGTTAGTACTTGGATGGGAGACCGCCTGGGAATACCAGGTGCTGTAAGCATTTTGTCCACGAGGGTGTGCCCCTGCACTATTTCATCAGCAACACTGCCTTGTAGTAAGCATTTAATGATGAATTGACTAAATGCAGCTTCCTGCCTTTTTAATAGGATCAAATTTCCTTGTGTTTTCAATTAGCATCTGCCTTGTATTTATAAGACAAACAAGAATATTGTTGCTGAATGCAGCTTGTGTGTGCTTTGTGCTCCTTTGCCCTGTTCAAATGATGAAAGGAAATAAAGTTTGTATTTTATCCAACTACCTGTGGTAAAAAGTGATGGGAACAGTGTTTGTAATTTCTTCTACTTTTTCAGTGACACAAAGTTCAAGCTGCTTATCTAATTGGTGAAAATGCAATGTCTGTTTATCACACTCACTTTGACTATATATGTTGTAGCAAGAGATTGTTTCTCGCTTACGGCCATACCAGCCTGGGTACGCCCGATCTCGTCTGATCTCGGAAGCTAAGCAGGGTCGGGCCTGGTTAGTACTTGGATGGGAGACCGCCTGGGAATACCAGGTGCTGTAAGCATTTTGTCCACGAGGGTGTGCCCCTGCACTATTTCATCAGCAACACTGCCTTGTAGTAAGCATTTAATGATGAATTGACTAAATGCAGCTTCCTGCCTTTTTAATAGGATCAAATTTCCTTGTGTTTTCAATTAGCATCTGCCTTGTATTTATAAGACAAACAAGAATATTGTTGCTGAATGCAGCTTGTGTGTGCTTTGTGCTCCTTTGCCCTGTTCAAATGATGAAAGGAAATAAAGTTTGTATTTTATCCAACTACCTGTGCTAAAAAGTGATGGGAACAGTGTTTGTAATTTCTTCTACTTTTTCAGTGACACAAAGTTCAAGCTGCTTATCTAATTGGTGAAAATGCAATGTCTGTTTATCACACTCACTTTGACTATATATGTTGTAGCAAGAGATTGTTTCTCGCTTACGGCCATACCAGCCTTGGTACGCCCGATCTCGTCTGATCTCGGAAGCTAAGCAGGGTCGGGCCTGGTTAGTACTTGGATGGGAGACCGCCTGGGAATACCAGGTGCTGTAAGCATTTTGTCCACGAGGGTGTGCTCTTGCACTATTTCATCAGCAACACTGCCTTGTATTAAGCATTTAATGATGAATTGACTAAATGTCTGTTTTATCAGACTCACTTTGACTATATATGTTGTAGCAAGAGATTGTTTCTCGCTTACGGCCATACCAGCCTGGGTACGCCCGATCTCATCTGATCTCGGAAGCTAAGCAGGGTCGGGCCTGGTTAGTACTTGGATGGGAGACCGCCTGGGAATACCAGGTGCTGGAAGCATTTTGTCCACGAGGGTGTGCTCTTGCACTATTTCATCAGCAACACTGCCTTGTATTAAGCATTTAATGATGAATTGACTAAATGTCTGTTTTATCAGACTCACTTTGACTATATATGTTGTAGCAAGAGATTGTTTCTCGCTTACGGCCATACCAGCCTGGGTACGCCCGATCTCGTCTGATCTCCGAAGCTAAGCAGGGTCGGGCCTGGTTAGTACTTGGATGGGAGACCGCCTGGGAATACCAGGTGCTGTAAGCATTTTGTCCACGAGGGTGTGCCCCTGCACTATTTCATCAGCAACACTGCCTTGTAGTAAGCATTTAATGATGAATTGACTAAATGCAGCTTCCTGCCTTTTTAATAGGATCAAATTTCCTTGTGTTTTCAATTAGCATCTGCCTTGTATTTATAAGACAAACAAGAATATTGTTGCTGAATGCAGCTTGTGTGTGCTTTGTGCTCCTTTGCCCTGTTCAAATGATGAAAGGAAATAAAGTTTGTATTTTATCCAACTACCTGTGGTAAAAAGTGATGGGAACAGTGTTTGTAATTTCTTCTACTTTTTCAGTGACACAAAGTTCAAGCTGCTTATCTAATTGGTGAAAATGCAATGTCTGTTTATCACACTCACTTTGACTATATATGTTGTAGCAAGAGATTGTTTCTCGCTTACGGCCATACCAGCCTGGGTACGCCCGATCTCGTCTGATCTCGGAAGCTAAGCAGGGTCGGGCCTGGTTAGTACTTGGATGGGAGACCGCCTGGGAATACCAGGTGCTGTAAGCATTTTGTCCACGAGGGTGTGCCCCTGCACTATTTCATCAGCAACACTGCCTTGTAGTAAGCATTTAATGATGAATTGACTAAATGCAGCTTCCTGCCTTTTTAATAGGATCAAATTTCCTTGTGTTTTCAATTAGCATCTGCCTTGTATTTATAAGACAAACAAGAATATTGTTGCTGAATGCAGCTTGTGTGTGCTTTGTGCTCCTTTGCCCTGTTCAAATGATGAAAGGAAATAAAGTTTGTATTTTATCCAACTACCTGTGCTAAAAAGTGATGGGAACAGTGTTTGTAATTTCTTCTACTTTTTCAGTGACACAAAGTTCAAGCTGCTTATCTAATTGGTGAAAATGCAATGTCTGTTTATCACACTCACTTTGACTATATATGTTGTAGCAAGAGATTGTTTCTCGCTTACGGCCATACCAGCCTGGGTACGCCCGATCTCGTCTGATCTCGGAAGCTAAGCAGGGTCGGGCCTGGTTAGTACTTGGATGGGAGACCGCCTGGGAATACCAGGTGCTGTAAGCATTTTGTCCACGAGGGTGTGCCCCTGCACTATTTCATCAGCAACACTGCCTTGTAGTAAGCATTTAATGATGAATTGACTAAATGCAGCTTCCTGCCTTTTTAATAGGATCAAATTTCCTTGTGTTTTCAATTAGCATCTGCCTTGTATTTATAAGACAAACAAGAATATTGTTGCTGAATGCAGCTTGTGTGTGCTTTGTGCTCCTTTGCCCTGTTCAAATGATGAAAGGAAATAAAGTTTGTATTTTATCCAACTACCTGTGCTAAAAAGTGATGGGAACAGTGTTTGTAATTTCTTCTACTTTTTCAGTGACACAAAGTTCAAGCTGCTTATCTAATTGGTGAAAATGCAATGTCTGTTTATCACACTCACTTTGACTATATATGTTGTAGCAAGAGATTGTTTCTCACTTACGGCCATACCAGCCTGGGTACGCCCGATCTCGTCTGATCTCGGAAGCTAAGCAGGGTCGGGCCTGGTTAGTACTTGGATGGGAGACCGCCTGGGAATACCAGGTGCTGTAAGCATTTTGTCCACGAGGGTGTGCCCCTGCACTATTTCATCAGCAACACTGCCTTGTAGTAAGCATTTAATGATGAATTGACTAAATGCAGCTTCCTGCCTTTTTAATAGGATCAAATTTCCTTGTGTTTTCAATTAGCATCTGCCTTGTATTTATAAGACAAACAAGAATATTGTTGCTGAATGCAGCTTGTGTGTGCTTTGTGCTCCTTTGCCCTGTTCAAATGATGAAAGGAAATAAAGTTTGTATTTTATCCAACTACCTGTGGTAAAAAGTGATGGGAACAGTGTTTGTAATTTCTTCTACTTTTTCAGTGACACAAAGTTCAAGCTGCTTATCTAATTGGTGAAAATGCAATGTCTGTTTATCACACTCACTTTGACTATATATGTTGTAGCAAGAGATTGTTTCTCGCTTACGGCCATACCAGCCTGGGTACGCCCGATCTCGTCTGATCTCGGAAGCTAAGCAGGGTCGGGCCTGGTTAGTACTTGGATGGGAGACCGCCTGGGAATACCAGGTGCTGTAAGCATTTTGTCCACGAGGGTGTGCCCCTGCACTATTTCATCAGCAACACTGCCTTGTAGTAAGCATTTAATGATGAATTGACTAAATGCAGCTTCCTGCCTTTTTAATAGGATCAAATTTCCTTGTGTTTTCAATTAGCATCTGCCTTGTATTTATAAGACAAACAAGAATATTGTTGCTGAATGCAGCTTGTGTGTGCTTTGTGCTCCTTTGCCCTGTTCAAATGATGAAAGGAAATAAAGTTTGTATTTTATCCAACTACCTGTGCTAAAAAGTGATGGGAACAGTGTTTGTAATTTCTTCTACTTTTTCAGTGACACAAAGTTCAAGCTGCTTATCTAATTGGTGAAAATGCAATGTCTGTTTATCACACTCACTTTGACTATATATGTTGTAGCAAGAGATTGTTTCTCGCTTACGGCCATACCAGCCTTGGTACGCCCGATCTCGTCTGATCTCGGAAGCTAAGCAGGGTCGGGCCTGGTTAGTACTTGGATGGGAGACCGCCTGGGAATACCAGGTGCTGTAAGCATTTTGTCCACGAGGGTGTGCTCTTGCACTATTTCATCAGCAACACTGCCTTGTATTAAGCATTTAATGATGAATTGACTAAATGTCTGTTTTATCAGACTCACTTTGACTATATATGTTGTAGCAAGAGATTGTTTCTCGCTTACGGCCATACCAGCCTGGGTACGCCCGATCTCATCTGATCTCGGAAGCTAAGCAGGGTCGGGCCTGGTTAGTACTTGGATGGGAGACCGCCTGGGAATACCAGGTGCTGGAAGCATTTTGTCCACGAGGGTGTGCTCTTGCACTATTTCATCAGCAACACTGCCTTGTATTAAGCATTTAATGATGAATTGACTAAATGTCTGTTTTATCAGACTCACTTTGACTATATATGTTGTAGCAAGAGATTGTTTCTCGCTTACGGCCATACCAGCCTGGGTACGCCCGATCTCGTCTGATCTCCGAAGCTAAGCAGGGTCGGGCCTGGTTAGTACTTGGATGGGAGACCGCCTGGGAATACCAGGTGCTGTAAGCATTTTGTCCACGAGGGTGTGCCCCTGCACTATTTCATCAGCAACACTGCCTTGTAGTAAGCATTTAATGATGAATTGACTAAATGCAGCTTCCTGCCTTTTTAATAGGATCAAATTTCCTTGTGTTTTCAATTAGCATCTGCCTTGTATTTATAAGACAAACAAGAATATTGTTGCTGAATGCAGCTTTGTGCTCCTTTGCCCTGTTCAAATGATGAAAGGAAATAAAGTTTGTATTTTATCCAACTACCTGTGCTAAAAAGTGATGGGA